>NW_004524612.1:12391210-12393434 GCF_000260255.1 Octodon degus
TGACTACTTGAAAAGTTTAGAAATAGAAGAAAAAATCAACAAAATTAGGTGGTTACCCCAGAAAAATGCTGCTCAGTTTTTATTATCTACCAATGATAAAATAATAAAACTATGGAAAATCAGTGAAAGGGACAAAAGACCAGAAGGGTATAACTTGAAAGAAGAGGATGGGAGGTATAGAGATCCTACTACAGTTACTACACTACGAGTAAGTACTTCAGAAAAAATGATTCTGATGAGTTGGATTTTGTATTTGTTGTATCACATAGCCTAGATGCTGAGAACTTGCTTGGCATTAATTACAGTCAGGGTGTCCTGCTTCCTCTCCTGTCTCCATCATTAGTTCTGTAACAAGTTGGTATTTTTTCCAGTTTCATCCTAGAAACTAAATTACATAATTATCTTACTGTGACCTGAGGCAGAACCAAGACTCAAACACAAGAATATTTTATGCTATATAACTGTTCTTTCACTTTCATGGCTGAAATGTCAGTTGTTAATAATAGCAAGGTTAAGTTTCAAAGTTTTTTCTTCACAGGTCAAAAAATAGAACAAAATGAGCTAGAGACATAGCTTAGTGCAAAGGCCCTAAATTCAGTCCCCAATACTGCAGGGGAAGAAAGGCAAGTCTTTTGGTTGAAGTTTAAAAGTACTAAGAAATAGGTGCTACAGATTAATTTCATTTTTAGATTCATTAATTTGAACTATATATGCTGGTGTGTAATGGTGCATGCCTATAATCCCAGCCCTCTGCAGGCTGAGCCAGAATTGCTGCAAGTCAAGGCTACAAAGCAAAACTCTGTCGTCACTCCCTCCCCCCAGTTTTGTTTTGTTTTAATTTTTGAACAGCTTTAAAAGATTAGAACTAAGAAGTACAACTTTTAGTAGTATTGATTCTAGTGAAAGAGGATAAAGTATCGCAAAAGAGTATTTTTCTTCCCATTTCAGCAGTTTTTAAATTAATGATGAATATCATTTGCTTTTAAAAACTAAATCTGTATTCTGTTGTAGAAAAATAAAATATTCTGACCATTAACTGCTATTTGAAACAGTGAGCCTTTTTAAAACTGTTTTTCATGTCTTATTGACAGGTGCCAGTCTTCAGGCCCATGGATTTAATGGTGGAGGCCAGTCCACGAAGAATATTTGCCAATGCTCATACATACCACATCAACTCCATTTCTATTAATAGTGACTATGAAACTTATTTATCTGCAGATGATTTGCGGATTAATCTTTGGCACTTGGAAATTACAGACAGGAGTTTTAGTATCCATTTGGTTTTCTTTTGGTGTTTGATAAAGAAAGCATATTGTGTCAATGTTGAATTTATTTTCTCCTTTAGTATACTTGATTCCTTTTATAGTGTCTTACTATATGTGGAATCTTATTTTTTTCCTTTGTATGTAAGTGACTTAGTACTAGAGGAGCTTACTTTATAAGGATAAATAATGCATTGATTTCAAAATTAATTCATGGAATTTTAATTGATTATTGTATTATATTTATGAAAATGGGAACTTCATATTTTATAATTTCATTTTCTTGTTCTGGGGTTTTTGAGGGGTACCAGAAGTCAAACGAAGGACCTTGCTCTTGTCAAGCAGGTGCTATGCCACTCAGCTAAATCTCCTGCCTTAAGTTCCTGCCTTAAAAAATCAAGTTTGAGGGAAATGTGCTTGATTTATTTATCTCCCCCCCCCCCCCAAACTGGGGATTGAACTCAGGCCCTCATGCTTGCCAGGGAAGCACTTATTCCACTGAGCCGTCTCCCCGGCCCTTGATTTTTAAATATAAAATTATTTCCATGAAGGTTAGAAAAAAGTACACACCAGTTGTGATAATTGATGGTATAAGTCAAGTAAATAGTAGAAATTCTCCAAACCCAGGTAATTTTTATTGTTAATGTTAGCCCCAAGGCTGGGGAGATAGTGGTCCAAACACCTGCAGTGCAAGGACCTATGTATGATCCCCAGTACTGTATGCCATGCCAGCCCTGTGCTGAGCCGGCCACTGAAACCACGCGTGGTGGTACACACCTGTAAGCCCAGCAGCGCTGAGGAGGCTGAGACAGGAGGATCACTATGAGTCTAAGCTGCTTAGTGAGACCTGTACCAAATAAATAATTTTTTTAAAAATGTTAGCCCCTTAAACTTTTGTGCATAAATATGTAATACAGGCATACATACCTGTGCACACTGATACATATATACAGTATAGAAAT
>NW_004524612.1:12394156-12401935 GCF_000260255.1 Octodon degus
TTGATTTTTTAAAAACAGCCTGAAACTAGCACCAGAAATGTTTTCAGGGGCTCCTGTACCCTTTGGGGCTCCTGACTGCTGAGCAGTCCCACTTACAGAAGTAGATGTAGCAGGGCTCCCTTGAGGCTTGTCCTTGGATTCTCAAAAAGAGTGTAGTTTTTCTATTTCAGCTTTACATTCATGTAGACCAGTTTTTTGTCCTCTCCTCCCTTCCTCATTCCTGTTTTCTATTTTGACCTTCCTAAGAAGATTTTAGTCTTGGCTTAAAAATAGGTTTGAAGGGGCTGGTGAGATAGCTCAGTGGTCTAAAGCACCTGCTTAGAACAAGCTTAGCAAAGCACAGCGACCGCGGTTCAATCCCCCAGCACCACATGCCAGCCAGCCCCACCCCCTGGTGGGCTGAGCTGGACACACACACACACACACACACACACACACACACACATAAATAAATAAAAATAATTTTTAAAAAATAGGTTTGAAAGCCACTAGATTGTGAGCTGGTGGTGTAGTTCAGTGATAGACCGATCACACAGAATGAGCGATTCCCTAGCACAACCAGAAATAATGGAAAAAAAATAAAAGTGTTGCAATGTTCTTATGTATTTAATGTATTTGAAACTTGGAAACAGGTATAGACCCTGTTTTCAAAATGAATTTAGCTGGCCACTAGAAAAAAATGCTGGTATGAGTTTGGATGAGTAAGAATGGTGTTTCTCACAGTGATGATACAGGGAAATTGATCAGGGATGTTGCAGAACTTACAGCCTGAGGCAAGGAAATTAAAATCCCCAGGTGAGTCCAGTTCTGCTAAGTTAAGCATATGACTTGAAATGTACTGTGCCTTGTTTTATCTTCAACAGTAAGTCATTTTCTTGAGAAATGAATTTCAAGGGAATTACATTACGTCCATCCTTATATAGCCAGCCAGGTGTTTTTAGTCCTTTGTTAGCCTGTGATTTTACTTTATTGCTAGGAAGTTTGTGAATGGTTGTTTCAAAAATGCTTTGTCCAAACCAGACCATTGGTATACCTTGCCCTTCTATTTCTCTCTTTTTGCTTGTTTTTAGTGTTTGAAGAACCTGAAGATCCCAGTAACAGGTCGTTTTTTTCCGAAATCATCTCTTCTATTTCTGATGTAAAATTCAGTCATAGTGGTCGCTATATGATGACTAGAGATTATTTGTCAGTCAAAATTTGGGATTTAAATATGGAAAACAGGCCTGTGGAAACATACCAGGTATTTGTAGTTCTTTCTTGAATGAGCATATATCCTATATACTTCCAGGTGTTAAAAGAAGATTTTATACAGGGTGTTAATCCCAGTAGTTTGTTCACCATTAGGCTTTTTCCCTGAGGTCTGTGAACTGTCACCTTCACATGTGCTTGATGTGTATGTACCTACATACATGATGTTGTAAGTTCATTTTTTTAAATTCAGATTTTGTTCACGATTTTAGTTCAGTATTAACAACTTTGTGTACTGCTGTGTAGTTTAAACGAGAAGAGATGAGCACACTGAGTGAGGGGCAGGGCAAAAAGAGAACAGGGGGAACACCCAGTGGTGATTGAAGTTCCTCCAGCTAGAGAATGTGTAGTGGTAGTTGATCAAGAACTTCAGTTTCTGGGAGATAGCTCAGTGGCATAAGCACCTGCCAGGCAAGTACAAGGTCCTGAGTTCCATCTTGGTTACCAAAAAAAGGACTTAAGCTTCCCATGGGGAGTCAGATGAACTTGAATTCTGTGCCTTGGCTGGAAACTGTTAAGCTAAAGCAGAGGGGCTTAAATGCTCACCAGGTGGCTTTAGGCACTGCCTATTAGTGGTAAGATGGTAATCAGTTCAAGAATCTTTGTCAACGTCTACTGTTTTGTTTTTTTTTTTTTCCATGTCCACTACATCAGAGAGAAGAGGTTGAAGTACCCAGCCCTGCTGCATAGGGTAGGGGTAGCAGAAACTTGTTAAGATAGAAAACTCTTAATGCAGTTGCTTAATTTTCTCACAGCTGAGAGAAGATATCTGATTCCCACAAGTTAAAGGTGGCAAGGTTTATTTTAGCTTAGTTTGTAGAGGTTTCACTTCATTATTGGACTGTTCCAAAGCTGGTGGCCTGGCAGAGGAACATCACAGGAAGAACAGCAGCTCAGAGCGTGAAAGATAGGAGTCAGAAAAAGCAGCAGCACCAGCAGTAGCAGCCTTCTCTCCTTTATCCCCTCAGGCTGTCCCCTTTTGGGTGGTCCTGCCATTATCCACACCCAGAATTATGCTGAACCAGTCAGTGGAGAAATGTAGTGATTACACACGCTTGATCCCAGCATCACACAAGCTTGGAATCAGCTGCCTCTTGGAGAGCCTCACCTGTAAACATATGCGGCGTTTTTATAACATCTGTTACAAGCCATAACACACTGCCTTAGGACTAGAGTTCATAGATGATATACTTTGTTACAGATCCCTAATAAAATTGAAGCAAAGTTTTTAAACTTAAATCCTATTTTACAGATAGGAACCACTCAAGATTCTATTTAATGGCATTAGAAATTTCAAAACAGCAAATTCTGTGTTGAAACAAAGACAGATTACATGTTTTGTTTTCCAACTATATTTTTGGTACAGCTCCTAGTTACCTATCATTCCATTGAAAATTACCGATTTGCACCTTAGCTTCCTACACTAAATTGTTTGGTGAGAACAGTCAGCTCCTGTACCATGTATATCCTTGACTGTGTGCATTGTGAGTTTGAGCCTTCTACCTGATGTTATTGATTTGTTGCTTTCTGCCTCTGATGAATTAGATTAATGATTGAGAATAGTTGCATCATATGCGAATTAGCTCACGTAGACAGCTATTTTTGCATTTGTGCAATCATCTTGGTGACTTGGTATTTGACTGAAGGGGATTTTCTGATGTTTTTTGCATTGCTTGCTGACATGTTCTTTAACTGTCTACATGAGTTGTGTTGCTTTGTCGTACAGCTTCTCTTTTGAACATAATGGTGATGTTTGAATCGTGTTTAAAGTAAAATGGACACTTGGTAGGCTGTTTCCTAAAGAATTCTAATTTAAAAATTACCATTACTTCAGTTTAAGGTTCTCTTTGAATAAAAAAGGAGTTGCTGATAGATGCTCCTTTTTCCCTCTCACTACAAATATTTTGAAATTTTGCTCTGTACTTCAGCATCATCAGTGTTGAAATGTGTTTCATTTCTCAGACATTTACCTATCAGGCTTACTTTCTTAGCTTATCATTTCTGTGAAATCTTACAGAATTATATTTAAGAATGTATGTTCTCACTAGCTATCGACAGTATACAGTGATACAGTCACATTTCTAAATGAGATAGCCATTGGAACTTCACACAGACCAGGGAGCATCACACTGCGTTGGGTGTACCGTACCTTGGGTTGGAAGGATATGCCTGCAGCAAACTTGTGCCCTCAATGTGCCATTTGGAAGCAGTGTTTTTTATTAACATTTGATAGGTTCAAAACCACATAACGATAATCAAATATTACTATAATCTTCTTTTGTTAGTCTCTTATCTGCCATTCTACAATATTTTTTGGCCTATTATGTTGGCTCATCTAGGTACATGTGTTGTGCCCAAAAGAGAGTTTCCCCTGTTGTACAGTAGGAAAGTGTGCCTCCTGCAAGTGGCTTTATGTGTTGGTAAAAGAATAAAACACCTTTATTGTTTCTGAGAGGATTGAGATTTATCATCAGAAGGTGTGCGTTATCAATATAAATAATGCTCTTTGAGATGTGAACATAGTAATCTTTTCCCTGATTTAACTAGGTAACTCTTGAGGGCTCCCTCCCAAAAAAGTGTCTGTTTTTCCTCCAGGTGCACGAATACCTCAGAAGTAAACTTTGTTCACTGTATGAAAATGACTGCATATTTGACAAATTTGAGTGTTGTTGGAATGGATCTGACAGGTAATTAATTTTAATTTACATTCTCAAATACAAGTTTTATTAGGTAATAGAAACTTGTGTCATGCCTCCTATTATAGTTGCCATATTAATTAAGAATGTGACCAACATTGTTTAGATTTGTAATCCTAAATTCATTTTCCCAAGGAGTTCTCAAAATAAATGCAGTGATTTTAGAGTATAGTAGTACTGACAGATGGAAACTAATCTTTGGATTTACTAGTAAATGTGACACAAAACATCAGAGCAGAAAATTGTAGGTAACCTAACTTACTATTTAAGTATCGTAAAATGTCCTCCCTTTATGAGGCAGATAAATAACACTTGTAGGTAGTCACATTGTCATACCTGTGCACCTCTGTTGTCCCGCCTGCTTGAGGGACTGAGAAAGTAAGATCACTTCCTGTGTAGCACGACTGTTTCCACAAAGAGGAACACTGAAAAACCACATTTCTGACATGGCCTACACTTAATTAAATGGTGAATTTCCACTGTACCTTAAAATAAGCAGTACGTGCGCTGCCAAAGTAAGCACTCTTCAGAGTATTTAGGCAGCTAAGAGGATTTTATATACCAGTCTGTGTGTTGCATTAATACCTTACAGAAATAGTAATTTGCACATATTAACAATATTATTGGTCCTGAGTTCAATCCCCAGTACCACAAAAAAAAAAAAAAAAGAAAAGAAAAACATTGGGGGCCAGGGAGATGGCTCAGTAAAATAAGCGCTTGCCTGGCAAATGCCTGAGTTCAACCCCTGGTTCCGCAAAACAAACAAAAAAGTGATATTATCAGGCTGGCCAAATAGCTCAGCTGGTTAAAGCGCCTGCAAGCAGGCACAGGGGCTGGGGGTTCAATCCCCAGGCCTGCTGTGCCGGCCCTGCCTCTGGGGTATGCTGAGCCAGCAATTGAGATCGGGTGTGGTGGCATGCGCCTGTCATCCCAGCACTTGGGAGGCTATAAACAGGAGGATCACTATAAGTCCTATCAGTAGTGAGACCCTGAACACCTGTAGACCCCTAAAATACCAAAAAAAAAAAAAAAATTGCCATAGGTAATCATCCTTGTAATAATTTTGTAACAGTATATACAGTTTCCTTTTATAGTTTTGTCAAAATGTATAGGATTCTTTCCAATGATAAATAAGTTTTACTTTTACTTGTCAATATTATTTACTGCTTACTATGATCTAGTTAAAACATAATTTTGAAATTTTAACTTCTATTTAATGCATCTAGAGATATTTTACTCAGTAATAATTTTATGACAAATGTGACATTCTGGTTTCATGATAATTAGGTATATCATAAAGGATAATTGAAGTTAAAGTTTTTATCTTCATCTAGTTTTTAAATTATGTAATGCTCTGATTTTAACGTGAGGCCCAGTAACAGGCTGGTCACCCTGAAATGGAAGCCTGCCTCAGAGGGGCAGTCATACAGTGCTTTGGATGAAGGCCAGTAAAGCTGAGGCAGCAGAAGGGAAGGAGAGGAGGTATTCACACACTAGGGTGTAGGGGCAGTGCTGCAGCTAGTTCTTCTCCTGCTCTTGGCAGGATTGTTATCTCCTGTAATAGTAAAACACTTTGGAATAACTATCACATTTTGGGGAATGTGCTAGAATACAAAGACCTCTCTAGCTTTCACTCAGGTCCCCTCATTGATGTTTACCATAGTATCTCCTACAAGACAAAAGCACGGTCCTAAAAATAACCGTGTGGTCATGGAGCACAGACGGGCACACTGATGCAGTGCTGTCGTGTAATCCTCAGACCTCATTCGAATTCCACCACACTTTGCTTTATAGCAAAGAAGGAAATTGTGACCCAGGGCCCAGTCCAAGATCCTCTGTAGCATTTATTTGCCATATCTTGTTAATACTTTTATTCTGGAACAGTTAAGAAACAGAAATTTAAAGCAGAATGTGTCCCCCCACCCCCTTTTTTGAAATAGGATCTTACTATGTGTGGTTCACACTGGCCTTTATGTAGACCAGGCTGGTCTTGAACTCAGCAATCTTCCTCTATCAGCCTCCAGATTTCTGGGATTACAGGCAGATACCACCATGTGTGGCTGATAATCCATTTAAAAGTCCAATAGCCAAAGAGTAGTTAAGAATCCTTAATTCATAAAAACCTCCAAATTCAGATAATTTGGGAATGCTGACCCAACTTACATAACTCATTTAAAAAAAATAGTTCCATCATTTTCAGGGACATGCACCAACTGAGTGTGATTAAAATTTTTGTCAAGTATCCGTTGGGGAAGTTAACATTACTAAATAGATGATAATCCTTTGTAGGTAACAGATAAACCATTACTTTTAACAATTGCCTAGCATCCTATAATGTCATTTAGAAGAATTCGAACTATGTGGCAAGGAAGTGGTAAATAGTGGACAGTGGTGGCACCTGACCCTTTCCAAACTTTCAAGAGTACTAAACTTGGAAAATTTTGCCCTTGAGGGAGCTTATTGAGTGCTGAACAGTGACAATTCTGCACATGGAATTGACAGCACATCCTGGGCCCCGGCATAGTAGTGGCACCCCTGCAGTCCTAGCTGCCTGGTGGGCTGAGGCAGAAGAAATGTGAGTTCCCCCCTACCCTGTACAGTAGAGGGAAAGCCTGTCCTCTCCCATCCCCACCAATGGCATGTATCTTAAGTAGGCTATACATTTGGTTCTCCTTGGAACCAATGCTTTTAAAAGTATTTGTTAAGATGGTTTTTGTGGTACAGGTAAAATGCCTATCAGTAAAAATATTATATACTACTTTCTAAACATTCTTAGTATTTTAACATAAACTGTGTGAACCATACTACTTTGGGATGAGCTCAATAACTTATAATTTACATGGTAAAATAAAAGTTTGTTGTGGACAGATATTTTACGAATTCTGGAGGGGGTTAGACTGTTGAGTTCCAGTTTCCTGTTTTAAATTTAATTTTATTTTGTGTGTGTGTGTGTGTGTGTGTGTGTGTGTGTGTTTTTTTTTTTTTTTTTTTTCTCTTTTTTTCCCTGTCTCGGAACTGGGGATTGAACTCAGGCCATTGTGCTTGCCAGACAAGTGCTTATTCTACTGAGCCATCTCCCCGGCCCCCTATTTTAATGTATTTGGTACAAGGTCTCACTATGCAGCACGGACACAGTGATCTTCCTGTTCTCAGCCACCCAAGTGCTGGGATTACAGACGTGCACCACCACGCCGCACCCAGGGCCAGGGCCAGGGCCAGGGCGACAAGTGGTGCCAGGGATCAAACCCTGGTCCCTGCGTTTGCCTAAGCAGGCCTTTAGTCCACTGAGCTATCTTGCCGGCCCTGAATTCCAGTTTTTGCCTTTGATAAACTTGTCTAGTCTCATTGACCCATATGACCTGTAACTGATAAGTATTCAATAAAATAACTTGGCACTTGTTTTACTTGATGCTCTTGATTTTGCTAATAGTTTCAATAGTTCTAGAACCAAACTTAATTTAGTATATAGCTGGATTTATTCCAGTGGTTTGGTTGGCATCAGTAACCCCATCTCTTCATTCAAAGCTGCTAAGTAGATGTCTTCATATGGCGTGCTAGGCCAAGTGTAGTTAATGCACAACCTTGCTATCTCATGTTCCCTTGTTTGACTGAGTGTTCTACCTTTACAGTGTTGTCATGACTGGATCTTACAATAATTTCTTCAGAATGTTCGACAGGAACACAAAGCGAGATATAACCCTAGAAGCATCACGAGAAAACAATAAGCCCCGCACGGTTTTGAAGCCACGCAAAGTCTGTGCAAGCGGCAAGCGAAAGAAAGATGAAATAAGTGTTGACAGCCTAGATTTCAACAAGAAAATCCTTCATACAGCCT
>NW_004524612.1:12403290-12415891 GCF_000260255.1 Octodon degus
AAAGACAAACCTTTAAAGATACAGTGTTCATAAAGTGCTTACTGGACTTCAGCTGCTGCCTCAAAGATTCAGATCTCTAAGCGACTGCATTTCCTTAAGTGGTGATATCCAAAGATGAAGAGGACTCCTGGTTTTATAGTGGGATGCATATTTGTCAGTCCTGCAGAAGCTTTAATGGAGAAAAGATGGACTTTATTTTTAAAAGATGAATCGAACAGGCATTTATATTATATAGAATGGTAGTATATTTTGGTTGAGCAGTAATATGACAACCTGAATATTACAGAGGACTCTGGAGTGCTTGTATTCCCACTATCTATTGTTCTTCGGTAATGAAAAATAATTCCATCCTAATTTCCTCTCCATTATACAAATAATTATGTCTTGTAAATTAAGTTTTTAGCACACAGGAGAAATTTTATGTAATAAAATTACTGTATCTTTTGCACATGAGTTTGTAAACACTTGATTATATGTCTGATAATTCTTAATGGCACTTTGACTAATTTATTTGGGGATCTTGGGTGCATTCATAATCTGTTACACTTGACTTGCAAGTGGGATATTTTATCAGAAGTACAGTGGTATTCTGTTTTCTGATTGGATAACTTTACAAAAGATCTTTTTGAAAATTTTTTCCTTATACTTTGCTTGTATTTCTTGAGGTGAAATACCAGCAAACAGCTCCAGAACATTGTTTTCTGATTTGTCAGTAGATAGGATAATACTCATCTCTGACACCACGAGTCAGTTGCAAACACTAAAGATACACATAATTACTAAAATTAAAAATGCCTCTATCAAGGAATGCTCTGATACATTATTGTAATGTTAGCTCAAGTATTCTTTAATTGGTGTAGCAAACTGTAAGCCCAGCCACTCATTTTATAATGGTCATCATTAATTTTTTATTACTAAAAATATAAAGTTGACAGTTGCTTACATTTCTGAACTCTTGCCACTAATAGACATCCTGACCCTTATCTCTCAACCTTTTGAAAAGATTATAGAATGTTTATTCTGTTAATCTCTCTTATTAGTGGCTGGGCAATAAGAATAGTCAGTTTGCAAATCTGTGTAGATCTGCTTATATATATAACAACTGTTAGGTATTAAATTTATTTGACTGTTTGCCTTCCAGTAAGACATTCCATGCATCTTTTTTCCTTTAAAAATCATGGAGCTTAAAAAAAAGCTTAAACGACAAAGTTAATTTTGGTTCCAGATATCTAAAACTATATGAACGGCGTTTTTTCTGGTGTGTAACTTTTAAAAGAGTGATGTATTTAATTAGAAAATGGTGCATATGTGAAAGCAGTAGTGATAAAAATAATTTTTTATTGAAACCTTTGCTAAAGTGGTTTATTTAGTTTTTAGGGATATTACTTCAGCATCTGTTTTTCTACCACACATTTAGGTGAGGATAGTAATGAGCACTTCAAGACGAAGAAAATTAAGTGCTGCCTTTGTTCCCTGGAAAAGACAAGTATATGCTGTGTGGTCAGTCCTCAAGTCAGTTTTCTTTTGCATTTAAGAACACTTTTTATGGTGTCTTACTTGCCCAGGGTGTGCATGAATAAAATTATTTATGCAGGACCCTTGCACTAGAAGCCTTGAAAACATCCTGCTTTATTTTATAATCCATATTAATCAAATTATGGTTATTAGATGGGTGGTACTACACTGTAAACTACTAGCTTATAACGTCCACCTTACAGGCTTGATGTTAACAGAAAAAAGTCCTTCCCTACCTAGCTCAGTGCCTATCTGACAGAAGGCTCTACAAAGATTGTTCTCACAGGCATTCTTGGAGCATTTGGCAGATGATCGCTGGGCTGGGAAGGATGCACAGGATCCTGGACTCTGTCCCCAGTACCTTGCTAAAACTGGCACGGGAAAAGCAGTGCTACTCCGTTGCATTTTTAGAATGTTAAGCTCCCAATAAGTGAGGAGAAAGTTATTTGACAGCTTTCCCACTAGGGGGCAATGGTTAAGTGGTTACTAGCATTTATGAGATATTTTTATTTTTTATTTATTTTTATTCTTACTTTTTTTTTTTGCGGAACCGTGGATTGAACTCAGGCCCTTGTGCTTGCTGGGGAAGCACTTACTCCACTGAACCATCTCCCCGGCCCCTATGCGGTATTTTTAAACAGGAAGCTTTTTACTATACTAGAAGAGTTTTGTTACTAAAAAAGTTGGGTTCCAAGTGAAAGCTAAATCAAAAGTATTTTAATATGTCTTAAGTACGATCACAACATAGCATGACCCAAGAGTAAATAGATCCAATGCGGGAGGGTGAGCCCAAAAGCAACTGAGGTACCTAGAGTGTCACCTTGTTGGAGTCAGGCAAGATGAAGGCCAAAAACAGTTCTGAGCTGCCTTTTCATCTATAGACAACTCTGCCTCGCCCTGTGCAAAATCAGAACCAGTATGTGCTCTGCACGAGGACAGGAGGAATGTTACGTTGCTCATTTGCTGACTTAGTTGCAGTGTCTAAAGTTCCTCTTAGTAAATGCTGTTCTGAATACCTGCTCTTTGGACAGGTGTTTCTTGTTTTGTTTTGGTTTTTTTTGGCTGGTTCAGCCCACCCTGAGGGCAGGGCTGGCATAGCATGTGGCGGTGCCTGAGGTCAAACTGTGGTCCCCTGCGCCTGCCTAAGCTTTCCTGAGCAGGCCTTTTAGGCCACTGAGCTATCTCGCTGGCCCCTCTTGTTTTGTTTTTTAAGATGGCAAATCCCAATATACCAGCAACTCCCACTCATGTTTATATAATTTATTTTCTGTTCTGGAGGATTACTGCTTTTTAATAGAAAATGGCTTTATGTTTTATGTCTACTTAACATATCCTGAGCAGTTTCCCTTAAGAGTTACTCTTTGTAAGCCACATTTTCCTATGTATACCCAGTAGTTTAACCCAGCCCATTGTTACCTGATTGTTGTTTTCATTTTTCCAGGTAAGAATATTGACATAATGGACACCAGTTTGTCTATAAAATCATTAGGACACATTCCTAGAGATATTATAGGTATGTTTAGGATCTGGTGCATGCTGGAGATTTTTCCTTCGTAATTTAGTAAGGAAAGCAAAAACAGTGGTTTCTGTATTTCTACCATGATCCTCATTTTTGTTATCTGAACCCAAGACTTATCAGATGTGCTTTATGAATATTTTCTCTCAGGCTTTTTTACCTTTCAACAGAGCCTTCTGAAATGTAGAAGTAGTTAATTCTCATAAAGTCAGATGTTTGCCTAATTCACAGTTCGAAACACTTTTCAAAGTTGAGTAGTTTACAGTTTTTACATACAGACCTGTGATCTATTTGAGTTTTATGTATAGAACACACAAAAATTACATACTGTGCATACTGTAGATAGATAGATCAAGGCTCATTTTTCATACTTGTGTTGAAATTAGTTGACTATACATGAGTTCATTTCTAAAGTATTTCGTTAATGTATGAATCTGCTTTTACCAATATATTGTCTTAATTATGTGTTGTATAAGACTGGAAATCAGGTAATACGAACAATATGACTCCTTTTCAAGCTTCTTTTGCTATTTTAGTTTCTTTGCCTTTACCTTGCTGACTTCAAAAAACACCTTGGATTTTGATGAGTCTAAAATCTGTTGACCAGGGAAAGGAGACATCTTGGTATTTGCCAGTCCATAAATATGACCTGTGGCTACATTTATTTAAGTCTTTGCTACTCTTACTGTTGTTTTTAGCTCTTCACATACAGATCCTGTACATATATTGCTATTGTCTCACAAGATCCTGGTTTGCTCCTATAGGTTGTATTTTTCAGATTTCAATTTCTAATTCATTGATAATGCATAAAAATGTTCTTTTTAGTGCATTGACCTTGTATCATGATATCTTGCCAATTTAGTTTTTGTTGGTTTTTTTAAAACATTTTTTTCACAGATGAACTTTTCTTAGATTATTATGTTTCATTTGTTTTGAGTCTTATTCTCCTTTACCTTTCTTTTTTTGTGTCCTACTGCACTGGACTGACCATCCAGCATGATGCTGAATAGAAGTAAGACTATCATTGATATCAGAGGCAAACAGTCTTTTACCAGTAAGTTCTAGGGCTTTTTTTTTTTTTTTAAATAGGATGAGGAACTTCTGTTTTTTAGAAAGCTGTTCATCATGTTTGGATATTGGATTTTGCCAGTTGTTTTGTCTACAACTGTTGAAATGATCAGGCTTCTTTGTCTTTTGGTATGGGAAATCAGACTGAGGACCTTGTATGTGCCAGGAAGGCACATGCCACTGAGCTGTATCCCCGGCCCCTCAATCAGTTTTCTTTAAAAAGTGTTTATTTTTTTATTTTTTTTAATATTTATTTATTTTTATTTATTACATTTATTTATTGTGTGTGTGTGTGTGGCCAGCTCAGCCCACCAGGGGGCAGGGCTGGCTGGCATGTGGTGCTGGAGGATTGAACCGCGGTCCCTGTGCTTTGCCAAGCTTGTTTCAAGTAGGTGCTTTAGACCACTGAGCCATCTCTCCAGCCCCTAAAAAGTGTTTATACAAGATTCAAGTGTAGAGCAGCCTTGTTGAATTGTTTTGCTAGTAATTCAATTGTTGAACTGTTGAATTAATTTGCTAGGAATTTGTTAAACTTGTATCAAGGTTCATGAGAAATACAGATTTGTAGTTTTCTTATGTTTTAATGCCATTAGTTAACATAGTGCTGACCTTATAAAATGAATTTCCCTTCTCCTGTATTATTGAAGAATGTAATACTGGTATAATTTTATCCCCAGAATTTATTAGTGATAATTTATTCTGTTGTATTTTGTCAAAGGTCACACTGCTCAGGTCACTCCACTAGAACTGCAGTATTTCCTCCTTTTGGCAACTGAAATGTATGATTGATTGCTTTAATTGCTAAATTGCCCAGGAGAATTAGCAAAGTGACATTTTGAGTTTACCAAGTCATATTTTCCTTTCTTACAGTATTTTCAAAAAACAATCAGCAACTGTCTAGATCCAACTCTTATTATCCAACAGTTTACCTGTTTGTTGATCAGGTAACAAAGCAGTTGAGTAAGAAAGGACAGGGTAGGTAGGATGTCACAGAAAATATAAGAATAGAAGGTTGTTTTCCTCTGCCTTCTCTCCTTTCTGTGTACCTCACACCCTTTATTTCCACTGGCACCCAAACTGGGACTTGTCTTGCAGACGGGCATTTGGTCACTGGACGAGAATGCCTTCCTGCATTCACCTCTTCAGCATTCTCCTCCACATGCACTTCACTTGCCTTCCCTCACCTTCGAGTTGGCACCTTCTCTGCTGCTTTAGAATGAGGGTGCAGCCGTGCAACAGTACTGGCATTTGGGCATGTGACTGCAATCGCAAGGCGCAAGGAAGCATGCATAGAAATATTAGGGCCGAAACAAACAATTAGTCCCTGTTTGTGGAAGACAGGGACAGGCACTGCCCCTGCAGAAGCACAGACATTGGACATGGAAAGATTTTAAATCAACTGTTTTAGATAGTGCTGCTCAAAGAACTAAAGGAATCCATGTGTTTAAAATGCTAGAGGATGAGCTGGTGAGATGGCTCAGTGGTCTGAAGCACCCACTTAGAACAAGCTAAGCTTAAGCAGAGCACAGGGACCACAGTTCAATCCCCCAGCACCACATGCCAGCCAGCCCCGTCCCCAGTGGGCTGAGCTGGCCACACACACACTAAATAAATAATTTTTTTTTTTTTAAACAAAACTCTAGAGGAAAGCTGGATGTAGCTCAATAGCAGAGCACTGATAACCCAGCACTACAAAAATAAAAAAACTAATATTGCATAAAACACGCTAACACTGACAGCTTACGTTATTCTCAATTCTTCATGATGCCCAGTTTCATTGCTTTCAAATGTAGCTTGGTTGGCTGGCTGGCCTACTTTGGCCTGTGGATTGAGCATGGAAATGATGGTCCAGAGCTGCATGTGTTTGTCTTTATTTTATTCATCATGAGAGGAAGACTCAGGCCAAGTTGTGGGGCCCAGAGAATGACAGACAAGAGCAGAGCTGGACCATGACTCACGTTGGACAGAGCAGGCTGAGTATCTTAAGAGCCCTTCAGAGGAACTGGAGAGCCTAAGTGTCCTTTAACTCAGTTCGGAGACAGGTGTTCCACTCATGCCAGCCAGCAGCCGTGGGGCACAGTGATGCATAGGCGCTGTCAGTGTGGCTGGGAGGAAAACAAGTGGTTTGCAGTGAGAAGCAGAGCAGAGCAAGCGTGCTACCTTGGCTGCTCATCAAAGTAACACTGCCAATCAAGTAATTTCGGTTCCCTGAACTGCTACAAGACATTAAAGATGATCAACTAAAATAATGATAGAAGTCAAGAGAAATTACACTAAATAAATTATTCCTTGCTGGGCATTAAAAGAAACTTTAATGAAATGGAGAATTGATAGAATGAGTACAAAATAGGGGTTTTTGGATATGAAAGTAGCAAAATGAGATTGTGTTGATGCATCACTCTGAAAATAGTAAAAATACTGATTTGTGAACTTGAATTTAAGTGAATCAATTGCATGGTATGAAAACGACATTGAATAAAACTGTTAATGCAACTACAGAATAGGAATTAGATTCAGCAGTCAATGAAACAGACAAATCATTCGGTAATATAATGAAAAAGTAGGAACAACAACAACCTATAGGAACACCGCCAGTGTGCTGTTGAGCACGAGGCTCCATATTTCCTTAAAGGCGCTGTATCGTTAAGTTGAGCAGTTACCCTTGAGATCAAGAAAAATGAGAACATTTTTTCTATTTTCTTTTGGGAGGGGAAGTACTGAAAATTGAACCCAAGATTTTCACCCTAGACTACACCCCAAGTGCATTTTTATTTATAAATTTAGCATTTCACTAAACTGAACAGGCTAGGCTTGAACTTGAGTCCATCTTGCCTCAGCCTCTCAGAGTGCTGCATTTGCAAACATCCAGCACCACACCAGGCTGTTTTCTTTCTTTTTTTTTTTTTTTTTTTTTTTTTTTTTTTTTGTATTTTTTAGGGAAGGGTGGGTCTACAGGATGTTGAGGGTCTCACTACTAGATCAGACTCTGATCCACCTGTTTACAGCCTCCCAAGAGCTGGGATTACAGGTGTGCGCCACCGCACCCAGTCTCAATTGCCCTTAGCGCGCCCCAGGGGCGGGGCCAGCACAGCAGACCCTGGAATTGAACCCCTAGCCCCCACCTGCCTGCAGGCGCTTTAATCCGCTGAGCTATTTGGCTGGCCCTTTTTTTTTTTTTTTTTAATAAAATGAGCATAAAAGGTTATATCATGAAAAAAAAGTTTAAAACATTTTAGAGGAAGCATCCAAAATGGAAGACAGGGGGGCCAGGGAGATGGCTCACTAGAATAATGCTTCCCTGGCAAGCGCAAGGGTCTGAGTTCAATCCCTGGTTCTGCAAAAAAAAGGACTAACCACCTGCTTAGGCGAGTGCAGGGACCGATGTTTGATCCCCAGTACTGCATGCTGAACCAGCCCCTGCACCAAGCCAGCCACTGAGTCCTGGTGTGGTGGCCCATGCCTGTAATCCCAGCACTAAAGAGGCTGAAACAGGAGGATCTCTATAAGACCAAACTGTGTAGTAAGAGCCTGTACCAAATACATACATTAAAAAAAGACAATTTTTTACCTATGCTGATTTAGACTTTTTAAATATATTAAAATTAGAAAAAGGTTAATGTATCATCTTGCTTCAGAAATTAACCAAAGGATGGGAAAGTTGCTCAGCAGCAGACGACTGGATTTGATCTCCAGCGCTACAAAAAATAAATTTTAAAAAATTACCAATATATGGTCAATTTGGGAGAAACCTTGTTTTGGGACACAAGGCATCCTCATGTAGCCCAGGTTGGTTCTGAACTTGTGGCTTTCATGCCTTGGGGAGTACAGGCGTGGGCTACTCCCTGGCTTGGATAAGCCTACTTTCAAGTTTGAAAGACTTTCGCAAGGCCAAAGAGAAACTTTTTGTAATGGTTAGCTAATGAAGTTATTATATGTTCTGTGATCAAAATATACAATGGGGGCTGGGGAGATGGCTCAGTGGAATAAGCACTTGCCTGGCAAGCGCAAGGGCCTGAGTTCAATCCCCAGTTCCACAAAAAAAAACAAAAACAAAAACAAAAAAAATATACAATGAATATTAAAAAAAAATTGTAACCGCCATTAATGCCCTTCAAAGTCCCCCCCCCCCGTTTACACAGCAAATCTTCATTCTTTCTACTTTCTGAGTCAGTTCTAGGTCTTTTTCATCAGTGTCTAATGCACGGTTGCGCCTGCCTCCAATGTTTATCCTTCATGACCATTTTGACCTTGGGGAAGACCCGAAGTTTTATGAACCAAGTGAAAATGGCAGAAAAGAACACGCCATAATTTTATGAACCTGAATTTCCGTTGGATGCCCCTCAGCAGCGGCACTGCTTGGGTTTTTATCGCAGAAAGGACATTCAAAAAGGAGTTCCGACGGTAGACCCAAAGAGATTCCCCCAGTAAAGTGATTTGGTCTCAAAAAAAAAGCCAAAACTGCTTCAGAAAAGTGGCAAGTACAATGATCAATTTTTTCGTAAAAATGAGGATTTTTTATTACACTGCATAGATAGCGGCCAGGGAGATAGCAAAAAACAAACCAACAAAAACTGCATAGATAGCCTTGAAGTAGACACATTTTTGTCTGCATTTAATTAGTTGAAAAAACAGTGCCTGAAGAATCAATCAGTATTGTTGGACCAAGTAGCTTCAAAAACTGGGAAAATTCAAGTTAAATAATTTACAACATAAGAAAAATAAATTTCAGATGAATGAGAAGTCTAAATGAAAAATTGAGCCTAGAAGAGATTTTTTTTCTTTTCTTTTCTTTCCCCCCCCCCAGAACCGGGGATTAAACTCAGGCCCTTGCGCTTGCCAGGCAAGTGCTATAAGAGAATTTTAAAAAAATAGATTAACAAATTTTGGTGGAGGGATTCATCCTAAACCATGTAACAATGACAGGTTTGTTTGTTTAATGAAGAATTGGGACTGCACAGAATGTCACAAAGGCACAGGAGAACAGGCGGGAGCGCGGCCGCACCGATCCAAGGCACTGGGCAAGTGCCGCGGCCCAGGCACCCAGAGACACGTGGCTTCAGGTCCCGGCCCAGGCACGCGGTGGGTCGGCGGTGATTTTCTTCTCTGTGTTTTTTTTTTTTTAATTTATGTGTGTGTGTGTGTGTGGGGCCAGCTCAGCCCACCAGGGGGCGCGGCTGGCTGGCATGTGGTGCTGGGGGATCGAACCGCGGTCCCTGTGCTTTGCTTAGCTTGTTCCAAGTAGGTGCTTTAGACCACTGAGCCATCTCACCAGCCCCTTCTCTGTGTTTTCCTGATTTCTCTAACGCTCTATCTTTTACAATGATGGCGTGCGTTGAATACCCAACTGAAATTTTAAAATCCCGAAACAACAGACCGGGTTGGGCCGCCTTGGGTTGTCTTGTGCTTGCGCCGGGGGGAACACTGAGCTTTATTTTCTTCCTTGCAGCGTTGCCACAATGCCTCTTTCAGAAGTGAGACTACTGATAGTTAAAAAATAAATGCGCGGGGACTGAATAAAACAGCCTGGATCCTGTAGGTGTGGAAGGAAATTTGGGTGCTTATCCCTGGGCTTTTTGCATTTCCCCATGACACACCTCTTCCAGCCCTAGATCCCTAAACCCTGGAAAACTCAGCGCAACAGGCAAGTCCGAATTACACGCAAGAATTCATTCCTGGCGCGTACGTCAGCGTGACTCCCGCGTCCGCACATCCGGGGTGGCATGCCCGGAACGCCCCGCCCCACCCCACCCCACCCCGCCTCTTGTTGTGTTGTCATCACGTGGCCGGGGCGGGTCGTGACGTCACGGAAGGGGAGGGACTGCGCAGGCGCAGAAAAGGGGGCGGGGGACTCGGCTTGTTGTGTTGCTGCCCGAGAACCGGAGACGGTCCTGCTGCGGCCGAAGCTCTTCCAGCCGCCAGACCATGTCGTCTCATTTAGTCGAGCCACCGCCTCCCCTGCACAACAATAACAACAACTGCGAGGAAGGGGATCAGCCTTTGCCGCCGCCAACCGGCCTTAACAGTGAGTGCTGGGCCGACGGGCTCGGTGGAGGGATGGGGGAGGAGGAGCTCCTCAGGCGGCCGCCGCCTGCGCCGCGCGGGGGGCGGGAGGAGAAGGCCGTCCATTGGTCTAGGGTGAGGATGTCCGCGTGACTGACAGCGCCCGCCTCCAGTCAGGAAGAGGCGCTCGGGTCTTCCTCTTGGCGCGTCTGCGCCACCTCCGGGGGTCGTGGGCTGCGGGCGCCCGGGTCTTCAGTGGAGGCCGGACCAGAGTGGCGGAGAGGGTGTCATGCGGCCGCCCGCGGTGGCCCTTGAGCTTAGCTTCTGGAGCGGGCCGTGGGGGCGGTGGAGGTGGGCGGAGCGGGCTCTTGGGGACGTGGGCCGGGCCGGGGACGTGCGGCGGGGATGCCGGGGGATGGACGCGCGGCGGGCGGGGCGCGGGCCGGGGACGTGCGGCCGAGCAGGTGTGGGGGAGCAGCCCGACCCCGCGGGCGCTCAGGGCCCCGGCCCGCGGAGCGAGCCCGAGCTTGCCGGCGGCGTTCCTTTGTTGCTACATGCTAGTCAGGAAAATCCATTTGATAACTCGGGGATGAGGCTTTGCGCCTTTAAAATTTTTTTTTCTTAAGATATCCCCAAGTTGCTAAAAATACATTTATTTTTTAACGGTAGGATCGCTTGCCCAGTAGGTCTATCTTAAGCTTCATGCCCTTCCCGCCGTTGCACCCATCACGGAGTCTGGGCAGTGAGTTTTGAGAAACGGAATTTAAAACACTGACATGCTGATCTTTGAAAGTTCGTGAGCGTTTTGCAGTAAGGACCAGCAGTGATGGCTTTGCTTAACCTTCAGGTTCCGTGACAGCTGGTCCTAAGACTGTTCCTGGTTGCGGTGAGCGCCTGGTCTTGTTGGAAAGGTTCTTGCCTAACCTTTCTTCAGTTCATCTCTTATGAAAGAGTTAGTGGGGGCCGTCACCATATGGCCAGATGCAAGTGTTTAAAAAGGATCCGGATGCCGAAAGATCATGCAGTTTTTATTTCGTAAGAGGCAGATGCTTCCAGCACGGCCTAAACATTTTACACAAGTTCCTATTGTTTATTGCTTCGGCTCCTTTTAATGGGCTGATTCTCTTAAGGATTCTCTTAAGTGTTGACCTTTTTGTAAGCCTTTAAGTGTTCGTTTTGGAATGTAGGATTTTTATATTATTTTCCACAGTAAATGCCAATGGATGTGTCTTTAATGTTACTTGTATCATATTAAAATGGAATAATAAATTACCTTTTTTTAATCTGTACTTTTGTTGGAAACGTGTGTTTCACAATGAGAACAGATGTTGGAGATCTAGGTGTACCTTGTTTTTACTGGTTAAAAGAAAGTAGGTCCAGAGTCAAGGGTCTTGGGCAAGTCCATAGCTGGCTGTGTTCCAGGGCCCTGTTCCCACTTTCAGCCAGTCTGGTGTTCTTTTTGGATCCTTTTTAGTGGGCCTGTGTCTCATTTTTCAGCATATTATTCGGTGTATAGAGGGAGCCGACCTGTCTTTAATATTCAGAGGCTTAGTTATGCTTTGTGTTTTCTTCTGAGTCATATATGTGGTCAGTATGTATATGCTTACATACTGAAAGCAAAAAGATTTGTATTTTTTGCGACCCTTTAACAACAACAAAAGGTTGAGTTATAGGAGATTTGGACCCAGGGTCATTGCCCAGAGCTACATCCCTACATCTTTTTCTTAAAATACTAAGATCAGGTCTCACTAAGTGAGTTTCCCAGGCTTGGCTCCAACATGATTCTCCTGCTTCAGCCTCTCAAAGCCCTGGACTTAAAAGAATGCACCACCACGCCTAGCTTGTGATTGTTTATCTTGATGTCTGACAGACCTGTGCGTGTGTGACGTCTTCAGCCAATCATTTCCTGCCACATTCTCATTAGCTCTTACACAAGTGGAACAACATGCAGCTTGCATGTGATAGCAGATGTGCTTTAGGAAATCTGGTGGATAGAAGGTATTTTCTTTGGGAGTAGGCTGAGCTTTTGAATGACTGGAAGGCTCTTAGGTACTGCCGTACTTAATTACTCATCCTGTCTTTTTTTGCTTATTTAGCATATTATACAACGCTGATTGAACCAGGCAGACTTATTCTTTTAAGTGAGTTTTAGGCATTGGGCAGAAAACTTATTCAGGCGTCTGATACTGTCTAAATGCTGATAAGTCTAAGCACCGTGTTAGGTAACACTGTACAACTTAAAATGAGATGAAATTCATATAGACTATTTCTAGCTTAGGATTTTATCTTTTAATTTGGAGTCAAAGCAAAGTTTTAATTTTTTTTTTCTTTTTGAGACAGGGTTTTACCATCAAATCCTGAATTTATTATTTAGCCCATGCTACTCAAACTCACAGTGATCCTCCTGACTCAGCCTCCTGAGTGCACCAGTACACCCGGCATCAGAGTTTCAATAATAAATTGCTGAAATGTTTGAAATGTGAAGACCTTCTCTGATGTCTT
>NW_004524612.1:12416029-12417211 GCF_000260255.1 Octodon degus
GGACTCAGTGATCCTCCTGTTTACAGCCTCTGAAGAGCTGGGATTAAGTCTCAGCGTGCCCCGGGGCGGAGCCTGCAGGCAGGCCTGGGAATCAAACCCCTGGCCCCTGCACCTACTTTTAGGTGCTTTAATCCACTGAGCTATTTGGCTCTCTACTTTTAGTCTTAAAAAAAAAAAACTGTCAGGTTTCTTGATATTTGAATAGCACATTTGTATTTTGAAATTTTTAATGGGTTGTACTGGAAAGTCAGGGTGTTTGACATGGGAAGTAGACTTTGCTTTCCTCTTTAAAGTTCTTCAGACATGGTCCTTGCTTCTCAGGTGTGGAAGAGGTCTTTCATGGGGTGACACAGTAATGCCACTGCCTGAGGATAGTTTTGAATAAAGAAGTCACCAGTGTGCAGAAAAGTCAGCACCCTGTTAGGAGTCTGCCAGAGACTGGTGGAGGTCTGATTTGTATTCCAGCATCAGGTCCTGTAAACAACCAGACAGAAAGGACTTGGAGGAAAGAAGGAAAATCCGGTGAGCTGTGTCCTCCGCTGTTAGGGTCCCAGTTACACACAGGACCTGGCATAGCTGGGGAACATAAGGAGAAATATTCATTCCCCCACACGTGCCAGAAGATGAGCTGGTGGTGATCGAACTGTGGCATCTGCAGGGCATTAGAATGAATAGGGTCATGGTTATCAGACCAACTTGGGCAGTTCCTCCTAGCTGTTCTCAAGGACTACTAGAAAATCCGTCCCTGTGTCTGTGTACAGAGGGGAATAAAGGAACAGCTTCCAGCTTGTAAAGTGTCTTGTAAAATAACAGAAAGCTTCTAGCTCTTGTTTAAAGGTTATTAGGAAGAGAATTCACAACGAGCTTGTTTTCTACTTGTTTTGCACAGGCAGCACAGCCCATGCCTTGCCTTGTTTTCTTTCTAGGCAAATAGGGGACTTTGTGAGGATTGGGAGAGACAGCCTAAGAAATCCCTAGCCTGTCAGTCTAAAGTGAATTAGGTGATGGGCAAAAGGCCGTGTGGAGCTCATCTGTTAGGACAGATTTGCTTTTGTGTGTTAAAAGGCAAGGCTGACCTGTAGCCTTTTAAGAAATGTGTGAGACATTCTCTGCAGTGTTGTGTGTTTTCTTCATTGATACTTCTGGAAGAAAATCACTGAGTTAAAGTAAATGGGGGGGGGG
>NW_004524612.1:12417781-12439594 GCF_000260255.1 Octodon degus
ATGTGGTGCTGGGGGATTGAACCGTGGTCCCTATGCTTTGCTAAGCTTGTTCTAAGTAGGTGCTTTAGACCACTGAGCCATCTCACCAGCCCCTATGTTTTCATAAAACACGTTTTTTTGCAACCAGAAATGACTTCTTAAATATAGAAAATACAATCACAATAACAGCAAACATGTACTTAGTATGTGCTGGGGACCTTTCTGGGCTTTCTGTACTGATTCTCTCAACCCTTCTAGTACCTCTTGAAATGTATACAGCTGCTCCTCCTGCTTCACAGATGAGAAAACCGAGACACACACAGATGAGGCAATCCAGAACATAACAATCCGAAGTCAGAGTTGACGCTGGCTTCAGTCTGTGCTTCTGACCACTGGTCCCCGTTTACCAGATGCAAATGGTCTGCAGGTTCAGTGGCAAAGACTTGTAATCCCAGCCCCTGGGGAGGCCAAGTGGAAGGGTCTGGGGTGGCGTCAGTCTGGGCAGCTGAATGAGACCTGTCTCAAAGCAGAGAAGGTCTGTCTTAGGTAGAAAAGCTGGCTGCTGGCTCCAAGGTGGTAGGGCCATGATATGGATCATTTTTATCCAGCTTTCCTAGGCATGTCTTCTCAAATTCTGAAAATACACGTTAGATAAGTAACTGCTATTCTGCTTCACTTTGTTTTGTGGTACTAGGATTGAATCCGTGACCTTCACACTGAGCTACATCGTGGACACATATGTTTTTGTTCATTTTTTAATTTTGAGACTGGGTTTCAGTAAGTTGCCAAGTTGCCTAAGCAGGCTCAAACTTAGGATCTTCCTGCTTCAGCTTCTCAGAGTTGTAGGATTATAGACCTGCATTGCCACCCCCAGCTTCGACTGTGTGTTTTTACTGCAGAAAATAAATTTTATTATACACGCTGGTTTAGAAGTCCTAGAGAAAAGCAATAAGCAAAAAAGCTGGCATTAGTAGCTGCCCTTTTTCTCTCTGGTCAGGTACTTCAGTTGCACATTGCGTTTTAAGCAAGGCTGGCTTCTGCAGGCCTACCTGGAACCCCTGGTTCTTAGTTCTGCTCTGTCAGAGCAGCTTTGGGAGTAACTCTACTCACTGGGCTCTGTAGAAGAAGTGGTTTCAAAAGAAGTTTGAAAATCCTAAAAACAATGGGAGTAAAAAAAAGACGGATACCTAATACTCTTCCTCTCCATTCAGATACCTTGCACAGTTGTAAGTTTAAGGATGCTTTCGGCATATTGCATGCTGCAGAGCCCTGCATGTAATCAGTTAAAGCATCTTGAACATTCTTAGTCTTGCTGTTTGTATTTGTTAGCACTCTTGTGGCTTCTCTACTCTGTGTCCATGCAACCTACACTGGTGTCATCTGTGGAAGGATAGGGCCATCCCCTGGGGCTGCCCTCGGTGTACCACTCCTTTAGCAAGCACATAACCTGTCCCAACCATTGTGTAAGTGAGCATCTCCCTCCTACTGGGCACTGGTGGGAGGCTTCTGGTGCAACTCTGGCTCTGGTCCTCCTGTTAGCCCTGTAGGCAGGCAAAGAAACTGAGGCACGGGTCACACAGATGGAGGGCAGGCAGTGGGGTGGGAGTACCAGGCAGCTGTGCCTTAGAGCTCCTTGGTCAGGTCAGTGTGGTACAGCCCTCTCTCCAGAAAGGTGCATGTTCAGGGCTGAGCTGGATTTGATGGTACTTCTAACTGACTGTTGGAACCCCTCAGTCTGCCTGGCCCTCCCAGTCTGCTGGGAATTGAAAGGAATGAACCCACCAAACTGCCAGATTACATTTTCTCAAAACAAATTTATTATAAACAAGGAAATTTTAAAAACACATAATTCCATTTCTTTGTGGTGAAGTTGGTTTATTAGACACTGCATTGGTTCTTTTTTGGGAGGTGCTGGAAATTGAACTCAAGACCTTAAGCTTGCCAGGCAGGCGCTTATGCCACTGAGCTATCTCCCTAGCCCTGTTACAAGTTCTTAATAAAAGTCAAGCACCAGCATCCTTCAGCAAACATTTTAGGCCAATAAAAATTGTCAGGATCTGTGCATATTACTCGCGCCCGCCCCTTTTCCTGCAGCCCCACCCTCTGCATGCCGCAGAAGCTGTCTTGTGCCTGTGGCCCAGGTGCTGCAGCTTCACCCTCCAAACCATCACAGCTTGATGTGAACCCAAGGAGGTAGGAACTCTTAGGCCAGGAAGAAGACAAGTTCACAAGGTATGTCCAGGGAAGAAAGAGGAAGAAGGTATGAAGGGAAAGAATAAACTGGGATTGGAGTGGAGCTGCAGCCTTTTCCCAAGGACTTTTAGCATTGTCCCCAGACTTTGTGAACAACCAGTGCGTTAGTGTTATGCTCTGGGTTCATGCACACATTGAAGTGTAGTGATTGCTTTTCAATTTCCTCTGAGATGTCCTTGGGGATGTAGTTGTGAACCTGCTTACAGCAACTTCAGGGTGTTTCTAAGTCGTTCATTGAATTTGTTGAGCAGATACAGCTAAATAGCTGAGGTAGACTATGAACTGTATATTAAGTGTGCGTGAACTTAATACAGGCAAGTAGTCTGTCTAGTAATAAAGGTTATTTTTTGAAAGCAGCCTCAGTTTTAGTAAACCAGTGATTACATATAAACTGAGCATTAAGCAGAGAGAAAATTGGCTTAAGGATACACGTTCTAAAAAAATTTAGATTCCAGCTTCTAAATTGGGTGAGTGCATGAGCAGCTTCAGGAGCAGTTGTAGCTAGGGTTCTGCTTACTACTCCTTGTTTGTTTTCTGTAGCACACTTGCATTAGCTTTGAGGCGAGTCAGACGCTTATCTGAGGTCTCCATGCTGACATCTGTGTACATATGACAGATTTCAGTCCTGCGTAGTTAATTTATCTGACCCGTCCAACAGGTTCCTGGGTGGAGCTACCCATGAACAGCAGCAATGGCAACGAGAATGGCAATGGGAAGAATGGGGGCCTGGAGCACGTCCCTTCCTCATCCTCCATTCACAATGGAGACATGGAGAAGATCCTTCTGGACGCACAGCATGAATCAGGACAGAGTAGCTCGAGAGGCAGCTCTCACTGTGACAGGTAAGTGACACCCTGCTGGGGTATGGCTCCCAAGGCTAATTATCCTTTCCTTGAGTCTTCACCTAACGGAATACACCTCCTGGTGGATGGCAATGCCTGTGTTCAGATTACACCGCTAGCTGACAGGCACTGATGTGCCCACTCTTCTTCCTCAGATGAAGTCATTTTTCTTATTCAGATTATATTATTTTAGATGGCTTATCAGTTTAAAAGTCAGTAGTATAAATATTAATAGAATTCACCTTTCGTGGTCATCCTGTGTCATCGTCCCTGTTTCATGGGTCACACTGTGCCTGAGTCACAGTTTCCTCTTTGAACCTCAGAGTCCCCTCTGAGTGTGAGGCTCCCAGAGGCAGGGCTCTGGTTTCCTTCTCTTCTCCACCCATCAGCAGACACTCAGTCCGTGTCATTCCTAGGAGCTGCACATTCACTCAAATAGTGTCTTAGCCTGCATACTGCAGGTCTAGAGATAATTTATGTTGAAAGCCATTGCCTTTCCTCAGGAAGTGTCCCAAACCAGCGGGTCAGTCAGTGAAGGTCACCTGGGGGAGGAGCGGGGAATTGAAGAGGGGACAAAGGACAGAAGACGCGAGAAATGGAGACAAGACAGGATTCTGATCAAGTCTCGTTTATTTAGGGGAGGAGCTGGGTATTTATAGTGGAGGCATAGGGAAATGACGTGGGCGGGTAAAAGGCGCGAGTAACTAGGCAACCGGGCTATGACAGGAAGTCCCACCTCCTGGGCATAGCAGGAGACCTATGGGAAATAGGTGGGGTAAGAACTAGGAACCTAGCTCTTCAGAGGTAGGGGAGCAGGAACCCGGAAACCCACTTGCAATAGGATTGGAGGCCTGGAGTTATTGTGCCTCCCACAAAGAAGTTCCTTTGTTTTGTTTTTCCCAAGTGCTATGGATTAAATACAGGGCCTTTGCATTGAGCTATACCCCTATTTTTTTTTTTTTTTTTTTTTTTTTTTTCATTTTGAGACAGTGTTTCGCTAAGTTGCTGAGTTACCCAGGCTGGGCTTACGCTTGTGATCCTCCGGCTTCAGTCTCCCACAGTACTGGGGCTACAGGTATGCATCACCATGCCTGATCCCTCGGGATTTTTGTTTCAGATCTTCTTTTAGTATTTGACTAAAAGGCACTGATTCTACTGAATAAGATTTGCCTATGTGACAGAATTAAAGATGTTAGAGATATATGTATAGAATGAAATCAGGTCATTAAATTACTTTTCAGTCTAAGCTTTTTGTTTTCCAGAGGGACTAGGGGTTAAGTGACACTTAAAAATTCTTAGTGTGGTTGGGTGTGGTCACACAGAACTATCATCCCTAGTAACTGGGAGACTGAACTGGGAGGACTGAAAATTTGAGGCCACTCTGGGCAACTTTGCCAGACTGTCTGAAAGTTTAAAAAAAAAACCCAAAAGCTAGGAATGCACCTCACTGGTAGAGTGCTTCTAGGTCAGCCCGCAGTATTGGGAAAACTGCTTAATGCAGTGACAACACACTGTTAGGCTGTGATCTTTGAGTTGATCTGTTAACTGATACTGAACATGGAGAAAATGGACACGCACATAAAGATTAAGGGACCACTTAAAAACAGTTACTGTGTGTGGCAACAGAATCTTCTTAATGTTTTTATGGTTTGTGAAAAATGATGCATAGAGCATGTGTAGCCCTTTGAAGGGAATAGGAAAGAGATCACTTCCTGCCCAACCTTCGAGGTTAGGAAGACAGCAAGGGACTGGGCTGTGTGACACACTGACACCCTCGCTGTCCCCACGTCATCTCTGACCTGGCCTGTGCTGCTTAGACCTGGGGAACAGCTCTTGATGTAAGCAGAACCGAGCAGATGGCTCTTTTGAGCAGCTTGCCGTCGCCTCCAGTGGCAGCCGTGTTTGTCTGTCTTCCGAGTGAAGATTTAGGTCATGGAACTCCATGAAGGATATCTCCAGTCTTCTGTCCAAGTGCTCCCACTTCAGGCTATTCTGCTGCATGCTCGTGTGTACACTCATGAGCCTGTCGTTCACATGGTCCTCTCGCGTCATTTACAGCTGCTCTTATCTGTGTGATGGAACATGAGTCCACCTTCGCAGGGTTGAGTCTAACTTAGAGGTCTGAATTCATGGCAGGAGGCGTGGCTGACTCATTTCAAATACTTTCTTAACCCTTAGCTCACCTACTTCTAGAGGAGGCCTGGAACTATGCTCAGTAATAATGCTCCCCTAGGGCTTCTGACTGAACACACTTTATGGAGAAGTCCTCAGCATTCATGTCATTTGAATTGGCGTACTGTGTTACATTTAGAGTTGTTAAGAGGTGTTTCTTATAGGTGGAAGAATTTTAGGTGGTTGGTATTTTCATCTTAAAAATTATTCCAGGAAAAAAAAAGTATTCCAGAGATTGATTTTTGTCATTGCAGTGATAACTAGAGGATAATTGTTTGATGTTTTGCTTTGTGTTCCACATAATTGTGGAAGTTTCCAACCTTGACTATCCATTAGATTAATTCAGGGAGCTTTTAAAAATACCGAGGTGGAAGCCAGGTGTGGTTGTGGTTGCTGTAATGCCAGTGCCAGTGTAATGCCGGTGGGGGCAGGAGGATTGCAAGTTCAAGTCCCACCTGGATGATTTTCTATGGCCCTCTCTCAAAAGGGTGGTGGGGTTGGTTGGGTTTTAGCCCAGGACAACCAGAAGAAACCCTAGGAAGTGCCCACGTCATCCCGAAATCTTCTTGTTTAGCTGAAGGAGAGCAGAAATGCAGGAAGGTTTTCAGGCGCCAGGTGGAGCCATGGTGGAAGCCCAGTTGCTTTCCAGGTCAGCAGGAGGCATGGGTAGCACATCAGTGGGGCTTGTGTTTCTTGGAGGGGATCTGAGCAGAGGAGTAGAGTGTGCTCAAGGGGCCTTGACCTGGGCTGGGCAGCGCAGGCCCCTAAATTGACGTCAGCCCCTTAGGAATGAGCAGAGAAAGTAAGTGGAGGGTGAAGAGACTTCCTTTTGCTGCCAGGTCCTGTGGTGTCCAACAGTTCTAGGTGCATGTGCCCTGTCTGAAGAATTGTCCAGGACAGTTGATGAGTCAGCCAGTGCTTGCTAGAGAATCAAATTTAATGCAAGATACATAGATGCGTAAGAATTGAGATGATAGGGTTGCATCGGCTGCTTGCAGAGTCAGGTGTGAAAGGGCTTTAATGCACTGGAGACTCAGGATGTCCACTCAAAGGCCTGGAGCCCACTAGAGTGTCCTGTGTGCATCCACATTGGGAAGCCAGTGGGTTGGTGATGGATCCCAGGAGATGGGTTTCAGCATTGTTTTATTTTTTGGTCTCAGGACTTTGCATTTGCCTTGTAGGCACTCTGCCACTGAGCTGTATCCCTGGCCCTCTGCATTATTTTAGATACAGCTTTGATTTAGAATACAACGAAAGATCCACTGATTTGCAGTGTTTACACAAGGAATGGTTGACAAAGCAAGAAAAGAACTCAACACGTTAGTCTATCTTGTCAAACATAGTTTGTGATGATGCGTTTTTGTCTGGTTAAGTTTTGTGTGGGAAACCTTTGTTTCCCACTTTTTTTTGGTGTCAGTCATTGGACTCATGGGCTCTGGTTTACTAGGTGAATGCTGCCCCACTGAGCTACATCCCCATCCCTGTTTGAGTTTCTGAAGATCTGAGGGTATGTTTTGTACTATCATAAAAGCTTTTATATTCAGATATGGGTATATAACTCACTCTGAAATAGCTCAGGACATGTATTTATAAGATAAATAGAATAGTCGTTCTCATAAGTTTTGAATTTCCATTCCCTTGTATGACCTAAGAACTATTAGGTACTTCAAAGAGTTTTTGTGCCTGGGTTGTATATTTGGATATTTGCTATATTAGAAATTAAACTGGGACTAGGGCTGTAGCTCAAATAGAGCGTGCCTGAGAGCCTGGATAAGTTCCAGCCCCACCCTCCTCCAAAGGAAACAAACACAAAATTTCAATCAGGCCTGCTGGCTGTAATCCTCACAGCTCAGAAGGCTAAGATAGGAGGATCACAAGTTTGAGGCGAGCCTGAGCCACTCAGCAAGTCCTTATCTCAAAAAGGGCTTAGATATAGCTCAGTGGTAGAGTGCTTGCCTGGCATATGTGAGGCCCTCTGTTCATTCCCCAGCACCACACACCAAAAAACAATTTGGAGTATTTCAAAAGTAATAAGCTCATTATGTTATAAGTAACTTTTTCAGTGAAAAATAACTATTTCTCAAAACAAAAAATAAAATTAGGATTCTTTTTTTTGGCCAGCTCAGGCTGCCTTAAGGGTGAATCTGGTGAGGCATGTGGTGCTGGGGATCAAACCACAGCCCCTTACCCCTGACTGATGTTGCTCAAGAAGGCGCTGTAGACAACTGAGCTAACCTGCCAGCCCCTCAAAAATAAAATTAACAAGAAATAGTGTCAGTGGTTTTCATTTTGCCACTCTCTTTAGTAGAGAGTTAATAGAAAATAGCGGGGCTCTCATCTGCTTTTACGTTTAGTGTGTTGTGGTATCACATGCCATCTGGCCTTTGGAGCATTCCACTGCACACTCATGGGAGTAGGACAGTGAGTATTGAAGTAGATCCTATTAGCGTTACAACAGTAGCAAGACATTCTCTTCACACTTGGAGAATTGCTGGCCACCGGTGAGTGATTTTATGATGAAAGAATGTTGAGAGAAACTTTCATAAAGTTTTGTTACTTCTATTAGAAAAGAGTAAAACAAGACAATGTGAGCCTTGTATCTTTACACGATACTTTCTTTGCAGTTTTACTGTTGTGAAGGAATTCATCAGCACTGACTCTCGTGTATTTTGTGAGAGTGCTCTGTTTCATTTGGCTGCTTACTGTGACATATAGTTTGTGTACGTGACTTTTTGAATTTGCTGCTTTTTCAAAGCCATCATTTTATAGGTTAATTTTCTAATTCCCAGTAAAGGCAGTTCACTTGATTAGAAAGATTAAAACCAGTGGTGTGCTCTTTCCTGCCTAGCCCCTCGCCGCAAGAGGACGGGCAGATCATGTTCGACGTGGAGATGCACACCAGCAGGGACCACAGCTCTCAGGTGAGTGTGTGACTCACCAGAACGGGCAGGGGGATGAGGTCCTTTGGTGTGGTTAGCAGGACTCCACTGAAGACGATCTCATTGGGTCCACGGCAAGACTTCTGTGGAGGTCTGGCGGGTTGTTGAATCACTGGTCGATGTCTGTCATTTGATCATGTGCACTGAGCTATAACTGCTTTGAAACTGTTTTAATGGGCCAGGGAGATAACTCAGTAGAATAAGTGCCTGCCTGGCAAGTGTAGGGTCCTGAGTTCAATCCCCGGTACTGCCAAAAAAGGAAACTTTTAAGTTGGTTAATTTCAGATTGTTGGATTTATATATTTATTTTATTTGCAGCACCAGGGATCAAACTCAGTACCTTGCACTTGCCAGGCAAGCACTTATTCCACTGAGCTATCTCCCTGGCCACTGTTGGAATTTATTTAAAGGAGTATAGTTTTTGTGCACTTCTTTACATCTGTGGACTGTGGGCCATTTTACTCTCTTTAAAGAGTTGGAAAGTTCTTGTTGATAATGTATCACCCCAGTATTCCAAACTAGTTTTTTGAGTTTAGTGATAGAAAATCTGAAATGAATGTCTCATTTAAGACAACAGAGTAAACAAATGCAGGTAGGGTTGGAAGTAGGTGTGAAAATTTTGGCTGTGTCTGAAATCAAAGCAGTGACTTATGCTATAGATAAAAAAATTTATCTAAATTAGCCAAATCTCTGTGAATTAGCTAAGGAATATAAATATAGGTCATTAGGAGTTGACATGATTGGGAATACAGATGACAACAATTTTGAACTCTTTACAGTGGTTTGCATTGCAAAACTTAAAAAGATGATTTGTATGTAATTGTTTATTTACTTTTTTTTTTTTTATGTTTTGGTGGTACTGGGAATCAATCTCAGGACCTTATGCTTGCCAGGCAAGCACTTATCCCACTGAGCTGTCTCCCCAGCCCCTTGTATGTAATTGTTGCTGATGATTTCAGTTATGCATGGCCAGCCCTTAACTACTGATGTGTCACATCTCCTGAAAGTGTTGCTACCGTACAAGTTGTTGAGGGCAAGAACCATTGTGTTTTTTGTTTTTTTTTTTCTTTCCTGTGCTGAGATGCTTAAAAATATAGAATAAATGTTTATATAAGTTGATCAAAACCTTTTGGAGCAGGGTGTGGTGGTGCACAACTATAATCCTAGTACTTGGGAGACTGAGGCAAGAAGATCACAAGTTCAAAGCCAATCATTACTAATAAAACTTTGTCTCAAAAATACATCACACACAGTCTGCCCCACAACTGTATGCATCAGGAAAAGAAAATCTTGTATAAATGTTTTAATACTAAATTTGAGACATCACGACATTAATACAAGTAAGCACTTTTGGCCTCTACATTAACGGGCGGGGCGCAGTGTGGCGGCTGTTAGCTTCCAGACATTAGTAAGATGAACTGGTGAGGTGTATATACATTTTTTGTGACTCTGTATATGTAGAAAGAAGAAAAAAAAAATGGTGATGATCTCTGGGTCCAGTCTTGGGTCTCTGCACTAGAAATATTTCACCCTAGAAATAGCTGTCTTCCATTTCCTCTAGACTGTGGCTCTGTTTTTCCTCTTACCTGAAATCCTGGGATCCGCATTGATGACACCAGCATACTTTGTCATATAGGGAAGCTTGTAATGGCAAGGCTGCCATATGGAAGGACAGTGACTTACAGTGACTTACTTGGGTCAGTGACTGACGTGTGTGTGCATTTGGTCACAGGCAGTAAGCTCTAATTAGAATTATGTACAGTCCTCATGACAGCAAAACACCAAGCATCCAAGAGAGAACTTTTCTTTGCTGGAGTCTTTCCTTGAAAGACATCTTCAGTCTGTATTAGCTTGTGTAAGCCAGGATGGAAATCTCTTATCAGCATTTTTGGGAATGTGTCTGCGAAGTGTTCGCTCAGTGAGAAACCCCAGGAGAAAGTTCTAAAGTCAAGTCTGCGGGAAATATTGTAGCCCTACTTCCCAGCAGTAGGCCACATTGAGTAATGTCTCTGAAAATCCCTGTAGTAATCTAGTTTGGTGGGGTTTTTTTTTTGGCAGAACTGGGGATTGAACTCAGGCCTTTGCACTTGCCAGGCAAGCGCTTATGCTACTGAGCTGTCTCCCCAGCCCCATAATCTAGTTTCTTAAACTAAATATCTCCAGGCTTTCCTAACCTTTTGCCTTGTCCCCTTCACATGTGCTTTCCCCAACACAGCAAGACCTTGCCCTGGCTGGTAGAGGAGGTATAGGAACAAGCGTCCTGATCGGAGTACTTTACATTCCAGATTCTAGGGCTGCGGGCCTCTACACTAGAATGCCAGGCTCCTAGCATTTGCGACATTCCAACGAAAAATACAAGTATTTTGTCAGATTATGGTAGTACTGCCAGTGCATTTCTTGTGTGGAAACAAATGGAAGAACACTGGCTGTGGCCAAGCAGGAGCTGAGCCTCGGGGCCAGCCAGACTTGTCAGGGCAGACCCAGTGAGTGCAGGTAAGCGCAGATGCCTAGTAAGACACAGACAGGAAATAGCAGTACTTCTCTGAACTTTCGAAAAACCCTTTTCCCGCTTTTTTACCTGAAGAAATAATTTAAAATGTTATTTTATTTATTTATTTTTTGGCAGAACTGGGGATTGAACTCAGGCCCTTGTGCTTGCCAGGCAAGCGCTTACTCTACTGAGCCATCTCCCTGGCCCCTAATTTAAAATTTTAAAGAAGAAGTGAATTTTTTTCATAGCAATGAGAAAAACCTTTAGGGTTAAGAAATAGAAACAGTTGACAAAAGACTCATTGTACTTTATCTTCTGAGACATTTTCATATGTGTCTGTGAAAAACAGGACAATTTCAAGGTTTTCAGGTGGGAGCAAGGACAGGCAGTAGCATTTAGCCAGATAGGTGCTGTGTTAAATTTATTTTAAAAAAACGCTTCTCACTTGTTTGTTCTCAGTCCAGTGAGAGAGGTGATGTTATCCTCATGGACAAATGGGGAAAATGGGGCTGTGTTCTAACTTAGTTACCCAGGTGACAGGGGAATGTTAGGGCTGGGATTGAAGGTCTGTGGCCCAGACCCTTCTCCTGGAATAAGCTGCCAGGTAGACTTGCATTCTCAACCCAGGCACGTGAATGGGCCAGAGCCACAGCGGTCTGGTGCTTGTGGTGTGGGGGTCACGCAGACTAGAGCCGTGGTCTGGAAGAGTCTCCATTCGTAGTGAGAAACAGACTGGAACATCCTAGAGACAGAGTTGCATTGTGATTTGAGGCTGGGGGGGGGGGGCACTGAATGGTGATCCAGGCTGGACTTAGCCTCCTTCTCCTGTCCTGTAAAACTGGCTTCTACGTGCTTGGATCCCTGTGTGCCAAGAGAACCCCTGTGGCCAGCAGGGCAAAGCTGAGGTGGGGAGGTGCAGGGCTCCTGCACTGGAGTGGCCTGGGGTCTCCTCTGCAGAGACGCGGAGAGAAGGCTGCTGTTCTGGTCAAAGCAGGAAGCACGTGTAATCCGATTAACAGCTGGAAGGTGATCTAAAAGCTGAAAGTAGCAAATTTAGGATTAAGGAAATTTTAATTAAAAGAAGATTAAGTATAAGATTAAAAGGAAACAACTATGGTGGAGGAATGGAGCTCACCACTCCTATCTGAACATGAAAATAGACTTGGAGTTGTGGTGTTTGTTTTTTTTTTTTTTTAAAACAATCAAAAGATAACTTCACTCAGCTGAGAAAATCGTACCAGCTTTAAAAAAAATTGAGAGCATAAAGTCTTACTACATGTGCATCATGTTGGAAAGTATGAAATACTAACTTGTGGAAAAATGGAAGCTTGAGTCTGTGAGCTGCGAGGGGGGAAGTGGAGGCAAAGGAGGGAGCCGTCCAGGTGACCCGGGGGGTTGGCTGCGGTTCAGAGTGCGCAGTGTGTGAGGTGAGAGGAGTCACCATGGATTTAGGAGGATTCACCGGGGCTATGAAAGAGCAGCGTCCCTGATGCTGAGAGCTCTTGATGCTGTGGGAAACCTGGGTCCTGAAGGCTGCCCTGTGTCTTGCCATGGGGTTTGCCAAGTTCAGCACAACTAGATGAGCACAGGGCTGCCCACTGCTCTGCTTCTGGTGGGAGGCACTGCGTGTGTAGAGCGGGTCGCATGCGACCTCCGTGGACAGCAGTGTTGCTAAATCTTGCGAATGTGTGAGGCACCTGCCGGGAAGGGCAAGAGCTCAGACCAGAGAGCGGGTCTTGCTCAGAGCCAGATGGGACACTTCTCAGCTTTGACATACCTCAGGAGTGGGGCAAAGCCTCACGTTCCTTCAGCGCTCATGCTCAGGGCTGTATGAAATGTGAATGCAGTTAGTTTTAGGAATTTCTCATTCCCCTTGAGTTCTAGTAAACAAGGAAGTTTTGGAAATCTTAATTATTTTTGGCCTAAAGATTTAAATTTTTTATTAGTAATAAAATGTTAAATTCTCAATCACTTTGTAGAAAGTTATTCCAAAAAACTTTTGCCTGATGTAGTTTTGAAATCTTAGGAAATGTTTAGGTAATGATTCATCTAAAACATTTTTTTCTGTAATGTAAGAACCAGTGCTTACATGGGGGCATTACAAACAGTTTGTCTGGGTTTGAAAATTGGCCCTATTGTTTGCTAGTGTTTAGCTGAAGGCTGTGTGTCAGTTTCCTTAACTGTAAAACGGAGTTTTAACAGTTTGAGCTTTCGTAGGGTTGGCGGTCAAAGTTAATGTTTGCCTGAGCACTCACAGTACTATTATTTACTTCCTTATCACAGCTCCCAGTTATTTTTATTTTTACTATTCCTTATTGATATGTTTTATTTTTCTTAGTTATGAAACATTAAAATGTTGGGCCTACCAGATGGCTCAGCGGATCAAAGCGCCTCCTTAGGCAGGCAGAGGGACCAGGGTTAGATCCCCCACATGCCGTACTGGCCCCACCCTGAGGTGTGCTGAGACAGCGGCTGGGCATGGTGGCACATGCTTGTAATCCTGGTGCTTGAGAAGCTAAAAACAGGAGGATCACTACAATCTGTGTAGGGAGACCCTGTAGACCCTCTACTAAATACAAAACAATAATAATAATAATAATGTATACAAAAATAAGGTGACTAACGGGCTGGACCTCCACATGACCATTATCGGGACTCAACAAATACCAGAATGTTCTGTCCTTACCATCATAGCCCCATGCCACTTTTCAAGTCTGGTCAGGCATAACAGTGGTCCAGCTCACTTGAGTTCTTTTCAAGGTATAGTACTCAGCACTGTTAGATCATTTTGTCAGCCTTTTTCTTTCAACAAGTGGCCTGTTTGTTACATAGCAACTACTGGTATACAATCTTAGGACTTTATTTTCTCTCCACGTTTGCCTGTACAATAGAAGGAATCGGTTCTCCCCTCAAGTGTGAATTTCTCTTTACAGTCAGAAGAAGAAACTGTAGAAGGAGAGAAGGAAGAGGCTTCAAAGAAAAGTGCAGATTGGGTATCAGACTGGTCTAGCAGACCTGAAAACATTCCACCCAAGTAAGTGCTTCCTGTGTCATCCAGGGCTGCTGAACTCTAAAAACCTGGTGCCCAGGGCTAGGGATCCTTGGGGTCCCCAGCCAGTGTTTGTACCCTCTCCCACAGGGAGTTCCACTTCAGACACCCAAAGCGCTCCGTGTCTCTGAGCATGAGGAAAAGTGGAGCCATGAAGAAAGGTGGAATTTTCTCCGCAGAGTTTCTGAAGGTGTTTATCCCATCTCTCTTCCTCTCCCACGTTTTGGCCTTAGGGCTAGGGTAAGTACTGCTGCACTCCTACCGTGTTTTCCACGCACTTCGTTCATAGTTTCTTTCAGATGTAAGAAATATATGTGAAAGTGGTCTGCATTGCTTTATTTTTAATAGTGCTTTGCCTTGTTTGTTGCAAATAAGGTGAACTTTAGACAAATTAAGTTTGACACACAGCTGGTCTACTAATTGGCAGGGTTAAGGATAGATTATTTTTTCAGTATTAGGGAATGAATCCAGAGCCTTTGCATGAGCCACATATCCAGCCCTTTGGTAAACTTTGTTTTTCTGGTTTGAGACAGGGTCTCGCTAATCTGTGGAGGTGGCCAGGCTGGGCTGGAACTCAGTGCTGCCTCAGCCTCCCAGGGTGCTATGATAAGCACACCCCACACGCCCAGCTAGTTTCAGTGATAATAGGAATTTGTCTTGAAACTAAGATATTCGTAGTAATGCCCCAGTAATGATTTTTAAGTGATTCTCCAATGACTCACCTTTCTTTTTTGAGTTTTGTTGTATAGAATGTAGCAAATCTTGAATAAGTTAAAAAAAATTAATATTCAGCATGTAAATTTTGGGGCTAATGTTAAATGCCTTTTAAAAAATTGTTCAGGTTTTTGTTTAATATCAGGTTCATATTTACCTATAATATGTTAATTTTTCAGGCTCATCTTAAATTTATTGCTTTTTCCCTTGATTGGCATTACTGAGGGACTACACTTGTGAAAGATTCTAGAAATAGAGCAGCTGTTAATTTTCCTTAGCAGTATTGGTTGCACTCACCCGTATGCGCTTGTGGGCATTTTCTCTGTGTGGTCACAGAGAGGGCTCAGCCCTCGTCTCCACGCCTGGTCCCATGCATGCGCCCCTGCATGCCCTCCGTCCCTGCTGTGATCTGCTTCTGTGCCGTGGGCAGGTGGTGCAGGACTCGCTTTCGTGAAGGTTTGCTTTGCTGTGTTTTGTGCTAAGTGTAACTTGCTGTGGTTGAATGGAAAGCAGGTCTGTTGCTTTATCGCAGTGGGGATGGAGCTAGTTACCGCCATAGCTTCCCCTCACTGATGCTGTTGAAGGGCTCAAGCGCTTGCTTGACTAGAGCAGTCATACCAGGCCCCTGACCTCGAAGAGTTAGTAGCAGCTGTCCTAAAAGCACTGGCAGCTTCTTGGATTTTTCTTTCTTTCTTCCTGTACTGAGCACCCAAGTAATCTATATTTCTGAAATAATAGTGGAGCTTTCTTTGCTTTTTTTTTTTTTTTTTTTTTAATGTATTTGGTTGTTGCAGGGTCTTACTATGCAGCTCAGACTCATGGTGATCCTCTTGTTTTCATCCTCCCCGGTGCTGGGATTACAGGCATGCGCCACTACGCCCCAGACTCTGGCTGGTTTAGACCACCCTGGTGTGGGGCTGCCACAGCATGTGGTGCCAGGGACCGAACAACATCCCTGCACTTGCCTAAGCAGACACTTAGTCCACTGATCTATCTCACCCGCCCGTACAGTAGAGCTTTCTGATTGCCACGATCAGGATTGTCTCTAGGGGTGGCCCTCTACAGGAGGGGCCTGTTCTCTCTGGCTCGTGTCTTCTTGGCACTGTTCTTGCGCTGTCCAGAGGAAGGCCATGTGGCCACAGTGGCTAGGTCTTCAAAAGAAGGGGGCGGCTGGGGAGATAGCTCAGTAGAGTAAGTGCCTGCCTGGCAAGCGCAAGCCCAAATTCAATCCCTGGTACCACAAAAAAAAAAACAGGGAAAGGGAGTGAGGCATATGGCAGAGCACTTCTTCTTAGTGGGTATGAAGCCCTAGTTTGGTCCCCAGCACCATCCAAGCTTCGTCAGTGAAGCAGTAGTCATTTCAAGGTGTTTGGAGCGGTGCACACACACCGCTAGGGCTTTTTCCCTGGGTTTTTTTCATGGAGGACCAGCCTGGGGATGAGCTGCTGAGGAGAGATGAACTGCGACGCACTCTGCTTGCTTCCTTTCAGCATCTACATTGGAAAACGACTGAGCACGCCTTCTGCCAGCACCTACTGAGGAAGGGAGCACTGCTGGAGACACACGTGGCCTGTGAAGTGGTGTATTGTCATATAGTCTATCTGAACTTGAGACCATCGTAAGCATGACCCAACCTACCACCCCGTTTTTACAAAACCAATCCTGGTAACTCTCCGATCAGTATTTTATTCAAACTCTGACGAGGCATTTTACTAACCTTATTCCCTTTTTGGCCTGTAAGACATTTTAGAATTTCCTAACAGTTTACTGTTGTTTAGAAATTTGCAAGGGCTTCTTTTCCTCGACCGCCACCAGCAGATTATAATTTTGTCAGCAATGCTGTCATTTCTTGTCAGCACCATGAGAATTAGACCTGTGTCATCCGTGGCAGAAATTTACTCCAGCAGTGAAGCTACCTTCTCTCTCAAGACAAGATCAGGTTAGCAAAGCTTTGTTTTCCAGTACAAAGACAAGTTTCTCTGAGCTTGAATTTAGAGTTATTAACAAGAAAAAACAAAAAACAGAAGACAAGAAAAAATATCCTCGGCAATAAAAAATTATTTTAAACCAGCTTTGGAGCCACTTTTTTCCTAAGCCTCCTGCTAGCGCCTTTGAATTCATAGGAGGCGGGCTGTATAAGCGGTAGGTAGGACACAGAGGAAGAGCTAACCTACACAGCCGACTTTAGTAGTAGTGTGTTGTAGTGCTGTCTTTTCTATGGTACAGAATCTTTATTTCTGATAAGGAACGTCTCAGGCCTAGACATATATGAAATTGCTTTTCAGATTTTTGTGTGTGTTTGGTATTTCCATGTGTTAGCTGCATGTGAAATTTTCATGCCTCTTCTTTTTTTTTCCCCTTGATTTCTTTTATTCCTATAAGAAAAGATTTTGGAACAAGTCCAATTTCTGGTGTTAATCCAGGCTTCTTGTTTTAGGAAGCTTCAAATATACTCTGAAGCCTTTGAACTCTGAAGAAAGTCACTTCAGAGTTATTCCAAGCACTTGTGCAACTCTGAAAAACACCTCCGGGTGGTGGGAACAGGTGACTCAGAGTTCAGAACCGTTGCCGCTTGCGTCCCCGCGGCTCTGCTCAGGGCTCAGTGTGCAGTCTTCCCGCAGCAGCCCTGTGATGCCGCAGGCCCTGGGGCTTTCATGTAGCTGTCTTTCGGTTACGTCCCACTCCTGACGTTCCGGAACACTCAGCAGATTCCTTCAGTGACATACCTTTTTGTTTGTTTCTAAAATGTGAAGCTTTAGGACCAAATTGTTAGAAAGCATCAGAATCATGGATTATTTTGAGTAAGTTTCGGTGGATTTCAGAACATCCAGCATGACTCTGAAAGATACTACTATATGTTTTATATATAAATAATTACTGTTTATGATGTAGACCTTGCTATCGACTATTTAGAGAAGCACTGTTAATCTTAAAGCTAGTAATCTATAAAGTGCATCAGGTTAACTTGAATAAAACACTATTATAACAGCTGGGGTTGTCAGTTGGCAGAACCTAGCTCTTCTCTCTCATGTCAAGGTTTATGAAACTGCCGTGGTACAGTGGAAAATAACACAGATTAAATAAAAGAACATAGCTGGCTGTCTTTAAGAATGATGATATATCCAAAACAGTTTGCTCATTTTCTTTTATTTTTATTTCTAGAATTTGAGGTCTAAGTAATTGTAGATATCTTATTATACTTTGTTTCTGTCTTACTCCTAAATCTGGTAACACTTGATTTGTCTTCTGTTTATGTCAAGTGTTCACATTGGAATTTCTTTGGAAAGAAAGTAAACCCACTCACTGTCTTTTGAAAAGTCTGGATAAAATTGGGAAGGCTGGTAAAGCCAAGAGCACCGGAGAGCTATGCTGAGAAGCTATAATACACAATTTCTATTACAATTGCTATTCTGGGAGGAGAGAGTGAAATTATACTTTAAGTAAAAGCAACTTTTTATAGGCAGTACATTGTATTCTTCTAAATTCAGTAGCAGTTTTGATTAGTAGTGCCATTGACCTTTGGGTATTTCGTGATTTTTTTTTTCCAACATGGAAAACTAATTTACTTTTGCCCTACTTCTTAAAATATCTATAAAATTATAGAATGTTGGCTAAACGTAAATATATCACCACATTAGAATTTATTGTAAGGTGGGCTCATACAGTGTTTATTGATAGGCCTAACATATGCACCAGATGTTTACTCTGTGCCGAGACTTTTGTTACATGAAAGAGATTGGAAAGGCCATCAGACAGTGAACAGCTGAAAATCCAAGATTCATGTTTAAAAAGCTTTACACCTGTTTACAATTTGAGGATGAAAAGACAGGCTCTTTTCTGGTGTCTGATGAGAACTGGCTTAAGGTGTTCATATGTAAGACCCAGAGCAAAATGCCCTGCCTTGCTGGGTGACGACTACAACGTGTCACGCTGATCGAATACAGACATTGACTACAAAGGAAGATGGAAGATTCAGCCAGTGCGGTGAATTTCTAAATGAATCAGTTGTTAAAATTATTGGAATTAACTGAGCCAAAGTGATTATGCATTCTTCATCTATTCAGTTAGCATTTTGTATCATTATATACAGTTTACAATACATGTATACCTTGTAGCTATAAACATTTTGTGCCATTAAAGCTCTCACAAAACTTTCTGTATGGTATTATCATTTTTCTGTCCTGTATGTTGTCAGGGAGTTTAGGAGGAGGCAAGCCTTCTGTATTACATACAGCTTCCCTCACTTGAGCCCCTGAAGGGGAACTGAGGTGCCTGCACCCAGGGCCCATCATTATGCCGCTGTGCACAGGTGCTAAGCACCCCTCGTCAGGTGGCAACAAGGCGTCACCTATAGAGGAGAGGTTGCAGTGAAAGGCAGCAGGTGTCCAGCAAGTGTGGGCCCTGGAGCGGTAGACGTAGCCCAGTGTGCCCCCCAGTACTAAAATCACACACACACACACACACACACACACACACACCCCTACCTGTAGGTTCCACATCTGTGAATTCAATAAATGTAGTTTGGAAATGGCAAAAAAATTTTGCATCTGCCCAAAAGAGGCATTTGAGGGGGAAGTTATTCCGTGATGCAGCCGCATAACTACTCCTGTGGCTCTTGCACTGGATGGTGTTTTAGGTAGAGATGATTTAAAGTATATGTAGGCATCATACTGTTTTAGATGAGGACTTGAGCATTTGCAAACGTTGGTATGGGGGGACAGGTTCAGCCCTCTGGGGAGATTGGAGATGGCTGGACTTTCCGGAGGCTCTGTCTAATGTGACCCTTGCTGGGTCGCTCTGAGAGCTTCCCGCAGACTCCTTGGCTGTCCTTTGCTCTGACATCCTTTTGTGTCCCCCCCTTCTCCATTGTCTTGAGAGTTAAAGTGGCTTTAGGGCTGCCTTCTCCTCCCTATGCCACCCTCTGTAGTCACCTGGTGGTACTGTGTACCTCAGCCTGACCCCCATGGTATGCCACAATTAACATGGTGCATGTTGCGTGGTGCACACTAAACATACATACTGGATTTGAACATAGACATCAGAAAGGACGACTCTGAGGCCATTGTGTAAAATAGCACCAAGATTTTGAAATAATAGAAGAGGAAATTGAGAATCATGCAGATGGGTGAGAGGTCATGGGAGCCAGAAATCAGGTGTTTAAATTCTGGATGAACTCACAGCCTTTTTTCTCCAGAAGGTGCCTTTGTATGCCATCTGTCACCTGGGAAAAGACAAGACTGTCTTCTGTGGGTCCAGCCAGGGGTAGGTGTGTGCCGGGTGTGCCCCAGGCCCAGGGTTCCGTTACCAGCACCTCAAAAAACAGAAATATTGAACACGGGACCAGGAGAAAGTGTTTCTATGAGTAGGCACATCACGTGACCTGAGTGGGCTGACCGGTTATGGGCGTGGGTGTTGGAACTGAAACGGCCTACAGAGAATAGCAGGGAGAGTTAGAAGCTGTTTCGCACCGTCATCCTGGTGAGTTACCCTTGCTGCCGCTTGAGAGGAAGTGCCCTGAGGACTTTGTGTCAAGCTCCTTGGTGGTAGTCCATCCAGGAATCCATCTGTCCATCACCAGCAGTCAGGTGGGCTGATGGCAGAGGCAGGAATTAACACCCAGCGCTGAGGAGCTCCTCCCTCTCTTGCAGTCCTAAGTGGCGCCAGCCAGATGCCATATGTCAGGCTTTTTTGAAACTAATGAAACCATTGATGCCCAGGAAATCATAACTTGTGACGCAGTGTTCTCGTAGGCAGTACTGCATATTCTTGGGAATTCTTGTCTGTGGTGGTGCCTGTGGCCCCAGCAAGCGACAGGACCCACCTTGGCAGCACGGCCTGCATGGTTTATTTTGTTCTGTGTATTTGGCAACACAAGCAGCCCTCGAGAGAGAGATGGGTTTTAGTCCTCACAGTATCCATTTGGGCGTTGCTGGCTTCAGCATTATGAATGCAGTCAGAAAGAGAAATCCATATGCATTTCAACTATTTATGAAAGTCAATTTTCATATCGTCTGTGCTGTTGGAAGTGCTACCGTGTTCCTGCCAGAGTCTATTTTTGGTAGTGTGTCAGCGTGAGAAGAGCATGACACTTGTGCGGGCTTCCTGACCCCTGGTGTGGAGCTTCAGGTGGTAACAAACCATCGCTTCGAGGGAGGAGGAGGAGAAGGTAAAGGAGATAAACCAGGAGGGGCTGCACACAGCCAGACCCGAGTGCCAGCATTTCTGCTCTCTTCCTCGTGATGCCACCGGTTTTAGGCTGCTGCTCACGGGAAAGGCCAGACGGTTCTCATCCAAATGAACCCATTTGCTCTCAGCAGCCCTGAATTCTGCATCTGGCTGGCAGCCCGGAGCTCAGAGGGGACGAAGGTCCTCGGAGAAGCCCAGCCCTCCCTAGCTGCTAACTCAGCTGCTGTCTTTCCCTGTGGGGAAAGAAGTCACAGTTAAAACAGTGCAGTGAGCGTGATCCTAAAGGAGCCTCCACTCTGAATCCTGCTTGTTTTCCACGCTTTGCTTTCACCTTGTGGTTCCTCATTGCAGTGTGAGGGGGTGTGAATTGTAAAGATGGCCCCGGGAGCTCTTGCTGCCCCACTTTTATCTGGTGGCCCCCCAAGAGCCTAGGCATTCCAGGGGGGCTTTGGAAGGAGACACTTGTGGGGTGCGGCTGCTGAGGTCAACTCAAGTGAGGTGGTGTGGCCAGAGGTCTCTCTGCTCCTCATGCTTCCCATCGGCTCTGCTTCCTGGAAGGGCAGCTTTTCCTCTGCTGGGCTGCCCTGCCCTGGAGCAAAGGGCTGTGTCTACCGTGTGCTGCCGTAAGAGTGACCAAGACACTGCTGTCTCCTCCAGCATTTCTCCTCGCTGGCCCCCTGTGGCCTGGTCTGAGCCCGCGAGGGCCTCGTGAGGACCCTGAGAGGTCTGGCATATGGTGGCGACCTACACAGGTACCAGTCTGATCAGGCAGTGCCTGATCTGCCAGGTTTTGGAAAGGCCGTGAGGGAAGCTAGAAGCAGACGTGAAGTCAGACATCAGTGCACTGCTGGGGCCATGCACGCTGGTTTCTGTTCTGTCACCCCCGGGGTTGACCCCAAGGCCTGGCATGTGTCAGGCAAGCATCCAACAGCCGTGGAGAGAGCAAGGCCTGAGGCAGCCTGAGCAGCCCTGACCTGGCCCCTCCTTGCAAGCTGTTCTTTTTCGTTTGTTTCAGTCCACATTCATTGGACATTGATAGCATCCACTGTGGGCAGGCGCTGACCGCATCCAAACACATGTGGACTCTGTTCTCATCCCCTCCTCCTCCATCACAAGATGCACTCCCGTTTACCAGAGGCCTCTTTCGTTTCCCATTTTATCTTCAGCTTTTTCTTTTTCTTTCTTTCT
>NW_004524612.1:12439694-12485935 GCF_000260255.1 Octodon degus
TTGAACTCAGGCCCTTTTTCTTGCCAGGGAAGCGCTTATTCTACTGAGCCATCTCCCCAACCCCTTCTTCAGCTTTTCAAATCATTTCTAGTTTGGGCTTCTCATTAGAGAAACCATGTCACATTTAAGTTCATAGTGGCTGGTCAAATACCCAGCACCACTTACAAAAAATTAAAAGTGTAGCTTAGTAATATTCAGCACTTGGGAGGCTGAAAACAGGATTACTACAAGTCTGATCTGTGTAGTGAGACCTTATAGACCTTGTACTAAAATACATAAAAAATGTTTATTTTTAATTTACACCTTCTCAATCAAGTTTTCGCCTATGACGTGTGACCAAAAGAGAGTGTAAAATCAGTGGAACTTTTGCAGTTTTCCTTTTTGCAGAGTTTCTGCTTTATGTAATGTGATACCCTGCTACTCGGGATCTGAAGGCTCGTGCCACGCCCTCCCTGCTTCCTTGTGGGCTTGAGAGTAACAAAGTGCTGCACTGAAGGGGAGCACAGAGCCCTTCTGGCCCCCCAGGGACGGGACCAGACCAGTCATGGCCCTGTGTGTTTCGGGCACCTGGGCTAGGGTGACACCTGACGTGTGTACAGGACCCACACATGGGAGTGGCCACAGGGAGCCCTGGACTGGGTGGGTGCTACCTTCCTGACCATCCGGGACTCAGCAGGCGCCCTGCCTGCAGGGACAGGGCTGCACCTTGGGCTTTGGAGCTCGTTGAGTCACCCAGGTGCTGCACCGCCTAAGTCACTGTCATGAGGTGGCTAGCTGCTACATTAATTGGGAGGCAACGGGGACAGCCCTGGGGTGGCCAGGCAGGAGGGTGGCATCCTCAAAGGGATGGGTGTGGCTGGTTCTCCCCAAGACTTGATGAGCCTGAGGTGCCCGGAGGCCGAGTGTGGCCCTGTGAGTGTGCCTGGTGCTGGGCAGGCAGGTGACTAAGTCAGCAGTCGCTGGCTGATGGACAGGGAGGGCTGAGCCACAGGTGCAGTACCAGCCTGTCCAAGCCTGCCAGCCACCTTCCTGTCACCATCCCCACCCCTGTGGGTCCTACCAGGGGGCAGGCACATTGTCAATGGTCCTGAAGTGCCACCAGGCTGTGTGACATCAGCAGTTAGTCCTTGTTGCACCTAGGATGAGCAGGAGCCCCAGGCAATTTGGGGAGAGCCTTCGCTGGCAGGCTAGTGTTCAGCAGCCCCTCAGGGTCAGTTGTCTACTACCTGCTGTCAAAGTCAGGCGTTCTCTGACCTTCTGGAACATTCACAGTTGTTCTACACAAGACCTAGGATGACCTCCTCCCCTGTTTTAGGGGCATGTTTGAACCCAGGCCACAGTGCCTGGCTCAATTGTATATCTTAGCTCACCTCGACTCTCAAGTTTCCTGGTGCCAGAGACACAGGGATTCATCACCAGGCCCCACACAGTGCATGTATTTCTGGCTCTCAGTTCTCGGCATGTTGAAATCATTTCCTAGTCCCTTCAGCCTCTGCCTGTGATGGGACACGGATCTTTACAACTGGCCAGGGGGTTCTGCTGCAGTGTTTCTGGTTGGGTGCTTGACTGGGGACCTAAGGGGGCCTCACTGCTGGGAGCCCCAGTCCTTGTGTCTTTGAAAAGCAAGGCTGCCGGGCTCAAGGACAAAACTGCACTAAGAGCCTTCCATGGCATAGTGACACAGTGTCACTTCTTCAGCATCCCCCACATTGAAGTCACTGGGCAGCCAGGGCACAGAGTCGATTGATTTGTAGGAGGTGTCACGGCTAATCTTGACCGTCACCAGACCAGCAGCCTCATAAAGGTAGCACTCTGGGTGGTCGTGGGGCCATGACCTTAGTGACCGTATCTGGTCCCTGGCCTCTTCTCTCTTACTTTCTTCCCCTGTGCTCCTCTTGCGGGCTGCCCTGAGCTGATCAGTCTTGCTCCACCACAGCCTCCTGCTGTGACGTCCATGCCTTGGCGGCCACTGACCAGAGACTTCTCTGAAGCTGGAATAATTTCATCCTAAAAGCCAGTCCTTTATTAGAAGAGCTGTGCTTCAATCTGTAAAAAAGTCATTGCTGGGGGGCTGGGGACATGGCTCAGTGGAATAAGCGCTTCCCTGGCAAGCGCAAGAGCCTGAGTCCAATCCCCAGTTCCACCAAAAAAAAAAAAAAAAAAAAAAAAAGTCATTGTTGTGCATTGAGGTATATACCTGTAATCCCAGCATATGGGAGGCTGAGGCAGGAGGGGTCGAGTTCAGGGTTAGCTGTGACTGTGTACAAAGCCCCTCCAAAAATAGAGCACATTTAATGTTTTTCTGTCTCATCTCGGCATCAGCAGTCCCGATCCCACACCTCCCCATTCTCCACCATCAGCCAGGCACCTTGGTGCAGCCCAATCCAGACGCTGCCCAGATTGGCACTTGTCCCCAGCTTGAGCCTTATTTACCATGCGCTTCTCTCTCACAGGGCCCTTCCCCTTGTGCACAGCAGAGCCATCTGTCTAACTTTTCTCTTCTTGCTAAGACAAAATCCCAATACCCAAAATGAAGGAAGGAAAGCTTTGTTTAGCTCCCGGTTTGGGCAGCTTTCAGCTGGCTGCAAGGCGGGGTGGCGTGGCAGAGGGGCAACCGTTCACAGCAGCAGGAGAAAACAAAACCAGCAAGAGCAGAGAAGGGGGACAGTGAACAAACCTCTGCTTCCCTTATGCTGTACGCAGGCCACCCGCCCTTGGGTGGGTGTAGCACCCACACTGTCTCCTGCGCTCCTCTTGCACAGGCTCAGGGTGTTTACAAAGTGAGGCCACGGCCTCCGGCTGAGTCACATGGTTCAACTTCTGAACTTCTGAGGTTGGCACAGTGAATCAACCATTACGACGTTCTGGGACTTACACAGCCGCCCTGGGGCATGTCCTCTACACCCTAGGATGCAGAACTGCTGAGTCACCTACTTAAGCTTCTAGACTTCTCAGGGTGACGCAATGTGTCAACCATTACACCCTCAAAATCAGGAAACTGATGTCCATGCCCTGGTGCCATCTCATCCTCAGGTGGATGCCTGTCATTTGTTCTGTTCCAGTCATATGGATCAAGCCTTGCATTTGTTTTTTCTCCTTCCTTTGTGGTTTTACTGGCTTTTCTATAGCTAATGCAAACTACCGCACTCCTACAGCTTAAAGGAGAGGTTGCTTTATGGCTCCTGATCCTAGTGGGTTCCATTCATGGTTGGTTGGCCCGAAGGCAGAAATGGCCTAGTGGAAAGGCCTGGAGGGGGACAGTTGCTCAGCTCTTGGTGGCCAGGAAGCAGAGCGAGAGGAGCATCTAAGGACAAGGATACTCCCCTCATCATGCCTCCAGTGACCCTCCTCCAATCAAGGCCCACCACCTAAGGTGTCGTCAGCTGTAAATTTACCCTTGGCTCAATCTGCTGGTGATCCAGGCATCTTCCAAATGCCCCATTCCTGAATGTAAGACTTTTGGGGGACAGTTCAGACCTAAACTGTTACATGCACCTCTTGTCTGTTCTCTGTCTCCTTCAGGTCAGAGCCCTTCTTAGTTTCCTTGCCTTGGATGATATTGACACTTTTCACATTGTGCTTGTTTGGTAGAATGTCCCTCAGTGTGTGTGTGTGTGTGTGTGTGTGTGTGTGCGCGCGCGCACGCGCACGCACTCATGATGTGATTCCAGTCTTGAATCTTTGGCAGGAAGGTCTCTTATGGAGATGAAGGTGCTGTCTGCCAGACTTTTCCACTATGAAGTTACAGTTTTGCTTTTGTAAGAGTGTTTTGTGGAGAGGTGCTTCATTGGGATCAGACACATGGTGTGAACTCGTTATATTCAATATTACAGTTATGTCTAGAAGTAATATAAAATTACATGACACATCCCTAGTTGTGCCCGTTGAGAGGGCAACACCCCTGTCATGAAGAATCCGTCACCTGGGACTTGGCTTCTAAAACTGTGCTCTCTAGGGAATAACCAGTGCTTATAGGACAAATTGCTGGGGTGGCGGGGGTGGTAAGGTGTACCTAGAACACTCACAGGTTAGTTTTTTTCTTAGAGAACTATAGATCCCACTTAAGGCACAAAGATTTCGTTTAGTTTTCTCTCTTGTAACTCCTTTGTGCCGTAGGGACAAACCTGGTTTGCATTATTCACAGTCTCCTTGTTGGTCACGCTGTGTGTGAGTCGATCCCGCTCCCCGAAGCCCCCTCCACGATGCCATTCTTCTTGGGTTGGGCTCATTCACACAGTCACTTTCCTCGCTCTTCTTGTGGTCAGGTGCCCTGCTGCCCACTTCCTGCAGGACTCTGTCCTTGCTCTGCTGGGTTCTGACCTTCCTTACTGGGCACCCACAGGCTACCATGGACCCCTCGCCTGCCCCAGTGGCTGACACCCTGAAATAAGCAGGCCTGCTGTCCTCATCAGGCCTCTTCTTCATGGTGTGGCATCCCCTCAGTGGGCCCAAACAACGGTGACAGCTACCCTTGGGGGGTCATACGTGGCTTGAGGATGGAGTTATTCAGGAAGAGCAGCACATTGCATGGCATGCCATCCATTCTCAGTTTTGTTGGGCCATTTGGGAGGGGCACCTTAGAGACCCACAGGCAAGAGCCTGGCAGTGCCCTGGTTGGGAGCTGTGGGAGTTAGTAGGGTAGAGCAAAGACCAGTGGCATAGTAATTAAATCACTCCCATAAGTATGGAGAGTAACTAGATGGAAACATTCTAATATGTTAGCAGTATTTATCTTTTGGTGGGATTTGTGAATAAAAAAGGTATATTTTATCCATCTTATGGCTATTTAAATTTTACAACATTTTAAAGTACCCTGGCTAGCTTCGAAATAATTCACTGAAAACTGCTGTCACAGCGATCGGCGGTGCGTTTTCCTTCTGCCAGGTAGGTTCTAGAGTAGAGTGCCTCAGCTGGGTGTAGTGGTGCACAGCTGTTTAGGAGGCTGAGGCGGGAAGGTCCAAAGTTCAAGGCCAGCCTGGACTATTTACCAAGAGTCTGTCTCAAAAAAGTAAAGGGCACTAGGGATGTAGCTTGGATCCTAGTACTAGAAAAACAGTAGAACAGACTGGTCAATCTTGGTGCCAGTCAATCGGCTGGGTGATGAAGAACCAGTTAAGTAGCCTCTCTGTACCTTTGTGTTTTTTTCCATAAAATGGGATCTTAGAGGCTTATTCAACAACTCGGTGCATTGCTGCTCCTACGTCCTGGGCACACAGTAGGCACCAACAGTGTTTGCTACGGATGGCATTCATGCTGCAGGGCAGAGGCTGGCGTCCAACGCGTCATCTGCACATCTCAGGAAGGTCACTCTCCGGTCACTCTCCTGGCGTGGCAGGCAGCTGGCCTCCCCTGGGGCAGCAGTCAAGGCAAGGGTGACGGACCTCGGCAGGGGAGTGTTTGTTGTCCTGCCCTCTTGGACAGGATCCAGGAGATCAGCGTCTTCCCTGACTCAGCAGCCTGGCCCGCGGAGATGGGACTGGCGCCACAGGACAAAGGACACCGGCGCGGTCTCTGAGCCGAGCGCAGCCGGGGACTCGCTCTTTCATTTTGCTCATTCATGCGCTCACTCGGCTGTTCACTTCACATTCCGTGGCTGTTCACTTCGCATAGGTTTATTATACGCCTGCCATGTGTCGGGCACCGCTTTATGCAGTGTGTTCAATCATTAACGCGAGACTAACAGAAATTAATGGAGTTGATAAGGGAGCTGAAGGAATCAGTCTGCACCGATACTTAGAGTAGCCAAGAGGTGATCGAATGGATAAACAAAAGTGCGTACGAGGGCAGAAGGTGTGCAGCTCCCAGAAAAGGGCCTGGACGCAGGCTGCAGCACCAGGACCTCGAGCTCAGGCACTCGAGGCGCTCACCAAAGGACAGACGCTGTGTGACGCCACTCGCTGAGGTACGGGAGCTACTCCCAGACACAGGCAGCTTGGGGCTGCCAGGGCGGGGAAGAGGGTGCGCGTTGGTGATTCGTGGCTACGTCTGTGGCTTCACCTACGTCTCTGGGCATGCTTCCGTGTCTGCAGGAGGCATGTATGCTGCTAACCTTGGCGTTGCTCTTCTCTTGTGAGGCTGGCTTTTTGTTGTTGTTGGCCTGTTCCAACTCAGAACGATGAAGAGCAGAGAGAAAGCTTTTTCTTTCCCTACAGTTTGGAATGGCACTAAACTATATTTTACATATGATTAAAATGGTAAACTTTATGCTATATGTATTTGTTACAGTTTATATCTGAATGTCCCCCCAAAGCCTATGCACACAGAGGGGGACTTAGAGATGACCGAATCACAGGGGCTCAGCAGGTGCCTGGGGGTTCGTCTCCCTCCTCGGCCCCTCCTTTCTCCCCTGCTTCCTGTCCACCACACCTTGAGCAGCTTTGCTCCACCCAGGTCCTGCCACCGTGCCGTTGAGCATTCAAGGTCTGACCCTTCGAATCTACAAGGCAAAATGCACCCCTCCATCTTCAAATTGTGGGTGTTGGGTGCTGTGTCTCACAGTCGAGGAAAAAAACAAAATATTTTACTGCCTTTTTTTTTTTTTAATTCTTTATTTATTACATTTATTTATTGTGTGTGTGTGGCCAGCTCAGCCCACCAGGGGGCGGGGCTGGCTGGCATGTGGTGCTGGGTGATCGAACCGCAGTCCCTGTGCTTTGACAAGCTTGTTTCAAGTAGGTGCTTTAGACCACTGAGCCATCTCTCCAGCCCTTACTGCCATTTTTAAGGTTAAAAAAAAAGCATGACTGTCACTTGGGATAATGGAGTGAAATGTAGAACAAGCTCATGAGGGACAACCCTCTCGGGCCCCTTCTCTGTCCCGCTCCAGGACAGGAGTTTTCTTCCCCCTAATAAATATATTCTGCTCTTGAAAAGAAAAAGAAATCAAGTTCATGAAAAAAGATCCACGTTCAGGTTTAGCTATTGCAGTTTATTTTCTTAAGCTTATTTTGGAGATGTCACCCCAGGAGATACACAAGCAGGTGGAAAGACACTCAGCGCCTTAGTCACAAGGAAATGCAGCTTAAAGCCATGTAATGAGACGCCACGATGCACCAGTTATGATGGCTAAAATTAACAAGCTTGACTACTGGTACGAGAGGGGGTTTTGCATGGAAGAAGAAGAAATGTGTTCACAGGCAGGAGAACCCCGGCATGGGGACCGTGTGGTGCTGGCACTCAGCCCAGGGTCCTAGATGGAGAGGCGAAATCACAACTATCGCTGTAGGTCTAATTGGCCTTTATCTGTGATTCCTGCACGGAGCCAGACGGCTTTCTGCAGAGCAGATGAAGAGCTCCCGCTGGGCAGCTGTGAAATATTGAGCTTGGACAGTGGAAACAAGGAAACACAGCGACAGGGAAATCCTGCCTGGTTACCTTCGGGTCACTTATTTGTTTATAGAGTGAAAGCAGAGTGTTGCGCTGTGTCTAGATGTCCCCCTAAAGCCTCCTGCAGTCTAAAGTGGAGCTTTTCAGAGGTGGCTTGACCTGGATTGTAGGACACTGAGATTAAGGGTGCTTGGTTACGGAATCAGTCCCCTGATTGGTTTAGCACTGCCCTAATCCAGCAGCCTCGATAATGAAGGGACAGAAAGACGCTGTTAAGACCCTTGTTGCTCTTGCTGCCTTGTGGGCAGCATGAAATGTTCTCTGTGATGCCCCTTTGCCACGCCGCCCTGCCCTGAAGCCAGCTGATTGTGGACTGAAACCTCTACACTGTGAGCTAAATGAACCTTTCCCCCTTCAACCTTGGGTGTTGGGTATTTTGTCTCGAGAGAAAAATGACACAAGGAACTTCCTTATCATACCTGTGCAGAGATTCAGCTGTTTATTTTTGAAAATTTATTAAAAATGTTTTGATTTGTTGACATGAGGTCTCTCTATGTAGTCGAGGCTGGCCTTGAACTTTTGATCTTCCTGCCTCAGCCTCCCATGTGCTGGCATAACAAGGCATATGCCATCGTGCCTGGCTGGGGACTTCGCTGTTACCTCCTTGTAACCTGATAAGTACCTTAGTTTCTGCGTGCTGATGTGGAAACCCAGGAGGGGAACTTCTGTTGTGGTTTTGTCTACTGGGCCCAGTGGAGGGGCTCAGTCAAACCACTGGCCCTGCGAATTTTGTCTAATGATGGGGTTATTCTATATGCTTTTTTTTTGGACAGGTTACGTAGTTCAGGCTGACCTTGTACTCACTGTGAAGCCCAGCCTGGCCTCAAACTCAGTGATCCTCCTGCCTCAGCCTCCCAAGCCCTAGGATTACAGGCATGTGCCACCATGCCTGGCTTCTGTGTGAATTTTGTCAGGATGCCCTGACTGCTGCCTGGTAGATGAGCAGGAGAGGAGGCAGTGGGTAGGATCACAGGCATCGCTGGCAGGAAGGAGTCTCTTCCTCTGTCTCTTCTCTGTCTTCTCAACATCGTGGAGAGTCAGGAAGCTTGACCCAAGCTTTGCAGAGAGGACAGGAGGTTCTGGACACACAGCCAGTCGATGAGCTGGGCTGTGGGTCACAGGGGTCCTGTGTCCAAAGTCCAGCAACAAGAACATCCCTCCTGGGGGAATAAAGACCATCCCAGAAGAGCTCTTTCTTGCCAAGGCTGGAATTTCTCACCCTTGCCATGGTCTGTCCCAGGATTGCTTCCGAAGCAGGGGACATGGTGCTGTGGAGTGTGTGATCCCTGGGGCTCAGGAAAGAGGCTTCTGAGGGGGTGGCTTTGCAGCCAAGCCCTGTGATGGGAAGGGAAACTTCCCTACTGCCCTCTGCTGTTCCCTGGAATTGACTGATGATGGATGATGTAGGACATAAAGCAGGTAGATTTAACACAGAAATCAGGGATGCAGAGGCCTGGGCTCGTCCCTGCAGCAGCAGAGTGGTTACCCGCCTTCCCCGCTTGTTTCTATCGGAAAAAGGATGGAGGAGTCAGGTCAGAGAGGATCAGCAGTGCACTGCAGTGGGCATGGTGCAGGGACAGTGGCCTGGCGCACAGCCCACAGAGCACAGAACACACAGGATGGTAAATGATTCTCCCTGGGATGGAAGCAGAGGCCAGGTATGTGACAAAGCAGGGATTTGGCAGGCTCTGCCTTGCTTCCCACGATACAGGGAGCTTAGTCTCCTGCTGTGAATGCATTACAGCAAGAAGCCTGGAGGTCACTGTGTCCCTTTCCCAGGGGACATGGGCAGGCAGGAGCAGGAGGGACTGCACAGGCTCCCTGTGCTTCTGGCAGGGCCGCGGGCAATGGAGACATTGGATCAGCCTTCATCTGCAGAGCACAGATCAGTTTCCCTGGGGAGGCTTCTTCTGGGGACCCTCTGGGCTTCTATGAAGCCCAAAGCCAGCTGCCCAGGTCCACCTTTTGCAAGAATGGAGGTTCAGGGTGTCAGGGACATCTATCTTTTATTAACACATGTACTGCTGCCTGCAGGCCTGGAAGACTCATATGTGAAGATGTCCTTCCTCCTCCTGGTCCCGCATGTGATCTGAGGCAAGTCACCAGGATGTGCCTGAGGACCAGAGGGAAGCTTCCCCAGCATTGGCCTAACGTGGCTGGGCCCTTGGCCTGCCCTCTGTCCTCCCTGCTTTCCCTCTGTGCATTCCAGAAGCGATGAGCTGACCTCGCTGAGGGTCTTGAGCACAAGCGAGCTGAGCGGTCGTGGGAGGACAAGTGCTGCACCATGGATTCATTGCTGTCCCCAGCCCTGAGCTCTCTTGGGGATACCAGTCCTGTGTCCAGGGGTCACTCTCCACCCTTCGGCACCGGCCAGGACGCAGCACCAGCCTCTCCGAGTTCTGTGCTTGGGATCTAGGCCGTGTGGGGCTCTTCTCCCTTCCCACCCTCAGTCTGGCTACTTTGGTCCAGTGTAACCCTCATTTCCTGTACTACCTCCCTGCTCTGACACTTCCAAAGCCATGACTATTGCCAGCCTCTGAACCTATCTGCCCCTTCTCACCAGTACTGCCAGAAAGATCCCCAAACATGGCCCGAGCTCCTCAAAAGTCTTGAGAAGGACCCTGGGTGAGCTGTGCACCTGGCACTTCCCCACCTGGCACCTGCGCTGCCCCACACCTGGTGGCTCTGGCCTGATGCCATCCCCTGGCCACCCCCAGGGCCATGCGGCCGCCAGCTGGCCCCACTGCTTACCTAGCTGAGTGTGCTTGGATGCACTTACTCCCTGTTCCTGGGCAGGATGTTCTCTCTGGCCTCCACACCAACTCTCCTGTCCTGCTCTTCCTGCTGAAATCCTTCTGTTTTCCAGCCCGGCTCATGTGCTCTCCTAGGCTACTTCTGGGGTGAACACAGATTCCTGTTCCTATGCATCACACCGGCGTTTATGTAGGCAGAGAAGACCCATTTAGCTTCTGCTCCCAGCCTCAGTTGGTAGCTGCTGCTTTGGGGTGCCGATTGTTCCCCATGAGGCATCATGCAGTCCTCCTGCCTTGCCCAGGAAGCCTGGGGCTGGTTTTCTGTCCTGCAGCTCAGTGCCCCGATGTGGCTTGGGGCGGTGACAGTGCTCGATGGCCCTGAGCTGACCGGAACCTGTATCGAGGCTTCCTTGCCTCACTCCACACATGCAGGGATTCTCAGACCCTGCCTCTCCTCCTCAGCGGGTCACAGACAGGTCAAGGCCATCTCCAGCAGCAAGCACGTTTGCCAAGACTGGAGAGGGAGGGCATGGTGGTGCCTCAGACACCTCGGAGCATGGCCCGTGTTGCTCCGGTGCCGCCAGCTAAGGGCCTTTGCAATGAAGCCCGCTGTGGCACTGGGTGTCCTTGGCCTCCTGTCACCTGCCTGCCTGGGCCTCTCTAACATCTCTACCAGAGTTGGCAGAGATGGAGGCTGCAAGGAATGAGCCCAGGGATGTCCTGGATGGGGCCAGCAGCTTCTCTGTGCGCCTCTCAGAAGGCATCAAGAGCAGTGTCCACTCCACCATGGGTGTGTTGGGAGTTGTCAGGGTTTTCCTGGGTGGGCTCAGATTGTTGTGATTCTATTCATTGCAAAGGAGATGAACTGCTAAATGCAATACCAAATGTGATTTGAATTGTCTATCTCTGCATACTATCTCTGCAGTGTTTCAGGGTTAAATCTGCAGATGCTCCTCCTGGTGTCTCTCCTCCTGAGCCTCGATGCGAGATGGCCTGGGTGTTCCTGCTGGGAAGCATTTGCTTTCTGAGCAGCACCTGAGACACTTAAGCAGAAGATGCAGGGGGCTTGAGCCAGGCTGCCTTCAAATGCACCCAGGGGTGGCCTTTGGAGTGCTCATGGGTCCACAGGGAGTGAGCCACTGCTTCCCTTCCACTTCACCTCACCTCAGCCCTCTTCTGGTTTCCTGATCCTCTTCTCACTTTGAGCTGAGACTTGGACATGAAGTGTGCTTTTGAATTTTCTGTGTTTTCAGTTACTCTGACATCTGGGACCTGTGGGAACTTCAGTGCCAGCTCCTTCCCAGAGTACAGGACCAGTTTGCAAGTGTGTCTTTTCCACATGAGCCCGTGGCTGAGCCCTTACACTAGCTCCTATCCTGCTCAGTCCTCAGCCACCATGGCAGACCAGGCAGCTAGGGACAGGCTCCGTGCCAGAGCCACTGGAGTTACCTGAATGGGCCCAGCCTCCCCTGCTTGCCTGGCCTTTCTCACAAAAGTCACAACAAAATGCCCTGACTCTCACTTCCTCGGCCTCTTGGCCCAGGCTGGCACTTCCTGCTGTGGCCCTGTGTGGTGGGTGCCACAGTGGGTGGGCCAGTGTGCAGACATGCTTTGTGACAGTTGTATACTCAGGCCTGGGCCTTATCACACATGATTAACAACCGGAAGTGGCAAGCCAGACAGAAGCAGAACTGGGCGTGCATTGGGAAGAGAAGTCACCTGCCTGGTGTCATCCAAGCTGTCCTAGAAAGGTCCCCCCTCCCCCATGCCCTGCTGCTATACGGCTCCCAAATAGCCAAAACAGCCCTGCTCATGACGGGCCTCCTTGCCTGTCTCATCTGTTGGTCTGAAATAAGCTTTCTCAGTGACTTTTTCCTTGTAGTGAAAGAAGAAAGATTGAACTCAAAAGGCACCCCAAGGTCACATATCCATGCCTTCCTTCCTTCCCGGCCCCAGAAATGACAGAAATGTATTCGGGTGCAGAGAGTCCATGCTCAAGGTCACCCATGCCCCTCCAGCCACGCTGTGTGCCAGGGACAGCGTGTGCTTTGCTTAACACCAATACCTTCTTGGTGGTGTTGGTTTGGGGGTTAATCTGAGAGCCTTCACAATAAATTATATCCTCAACCCTTTATTTTATTTTTCATTTGTGCGTTTGGTACAGAGCCTCATTATACAGATTGGATGCTGGTGAACCTCCTGTTTTCAGCCTCCCCAGTGCTGGGATTACAGGCACGCACCACCACGCCTGGACTCTATCCCTGGTTTAGCACGCCCCTGGGGGCGGGAACCAGGGATCGAACACTGGTCTGTTTGCTTGCCAAAACAGGCGCTTTGTCTGCTGAGCTATCTCACCAGCCCTATATGTATTTTTTTCTTGAGACACTTTCTCACTAAGTCACTTTTTCTTCCTTGGTCTCATGGGGTCCTGAGCTTTTATAGACAGGCCCCACTGTACCTGGTTTGGTCCTAGGTTTGGACAGAAAAAAAATTTAAAGGACACATAAATCAACTGAGAATGCGAGGGTTTGATTAACATATTTTACTAGTTAATATATGTAGAATTTTATAGCATACAAAAAAGAGACTGTGTTATTTTTACACACTAAAGATGCATGTTGAATGCAAATTGACCACCAGATCGCAAAGAAAATCTCAATTTCAAAAACGCAGGATGGTCCTAACAACAAAAATGACTGCGAAAGGAAAAAAGTTCACAGAACTGTGCTTGCAGTGATTGGGAACACATGTGACACAGAGACAAGTACTCCTGGGGGTAGGACTGGAGGTGAGCGCGCTACTTATGTCCTCTGCATCAGGTGTCACGTGCTTGCTTGAAGTTTGAAAAAACGTTGTGTAACTTAATTTTCAAAGTAACCAAACAAAACAAAACCAAAAACAAAAAAACCAGTACATAAAGTAACAAATGAATATATAAAAAAGGGTCATCATCTGGGGCTGGTGAGATGGCTCAGTGGTCTAAAGCACCTACTTAGAACAAGCTTAGCAAAGCACAGGGACCGCGGTTCAATCCCCCAGCACCACACGCCAGCCAGCCCCGCCCCCTGGTGGGCTGAGCTGGCCACACACACACACACACACACACACACACAAATAAATAAAATTTAAAAAAAAAAAAGGGTCATCTTCCAGTTGAAAAGTACATTAAAAATATTCACAAAAATTAAAACTTTGTATAAAATGCAAAGCAATGGCCTGGATACCTAAATAGCAAAACAGCCTCAAATGTATAGAGTAGAAGATAATCAGCAGGACATAAGAGAACTAAGTATTTAGCTGCAAAGCACCTCCCTTTCTTGTACGGGAAAGAGAACCAGGGGTGCTTTGTAAGAGACAAGGCTATTATTTGCTCTGCCTATAATTATGCGCTATAGACATCGTAGAGAATCAACTAAAACACTCGGTGGCCCAGTCAATGGGAACAGAATTGTGACTATTTTATGCTCCTTATTTGGATAAAGGTCAGTCGCTACTGTTATGGGGGTGCGGGATACACGAAGTCACATCTGTGTTGGTGGAGATACACGCCGGCCCGCTGGGGGAACTGATGGCTTGGAACTCACCCCTGGGAGCGATCCTCTCCCACACGTGTGGAGAACCCGGAGTGGTCTGCTGCCGTGCTGTTGAAATCGCTGGAAGTGGGGCGCGATCTCAGTGCGTGCCAACTTAGACCACCTGGGGTCGTCTGTTTAAACGGTGGAATAAGGGCCGGCGGTAAAGCTCAGCGGACTACGTGCTTGTTCAGCGAAGCACAGGGGCCAGGGTTCGATCCCTGGGGCCGGTTGCCGCACCGGCCCCACCCTCGGGCTCGCTGAGCCCGCAATGGAGTCCAGGCGCGGTGGCATGCGAATGTAATCCCAGCCATGCGGAGGCAGAAACCAGGAGAATCGCTACAACCTATGTAGTGAGACCCTGCACAGAAAGAAAAATAAAAACCTGCGGAATATCTCACAGAATCCAAAAGAATGGCACAAAAGCACTGACCCAGACTGCGCAGCAGATGGTTCCTCAAAAGCTCACGAGAAACATCTGGGGGTGGACACAGCTGCCAGGGCCCCAGCTGCACTCACCGCCTGGTCCACGCTGTCCTCGGTTGTGGTCACAAGCTGAACTTTCTCGCTTCCCCGTGTCCAGTGGTGGCCAGCGACACAGCAGCCCATGCTGCTCACAGATGCCTGCTGTTCGCAGGCGGCCTCTGCCCTGCTGCACCTTGGACACCACAGCCCCTGCTTCCTCTTCCTCTGTCCTTGAGCAGGGGACTCAGGACCACAGAGTCTGCGAGAGACCTCAGCAGTATGTGCAGGCCCCGTCGCCCACAGAGCACACTGCACGGTTGCAGTATGTTCAGCCCTGAGCTCCATCAGGGCAGAGACACGTCCAGCTTTGCTCACCATTTTATCTTCCAAACCTCACGCACTGTGCACTTGTACCTGGCGCTCAACACGGACTTGGCACGAGAGTGGCACTCCACAAATTGTTTCCCTCTGAAACTCGATGCGGGTCTGATACTCTGCCCTGCATTTTTCTAAAGCTGAAAAGTAATGCAGGCAAAATATCTCATGGAAATGGGGGTGGCCCCGAAGCAGAGGAAGCCCATGCAGCTCTGTGAGGGGCTACAGCTTTGACTTTCTGGAAACAGGTCCAGGACAACAGGGTAGTGTTTCTTTCTCCCTGTATACAGCTCTGTCTGAAGTGCAGCTTGTGTTTTACACGATCACCAATTCCTTGGAGCTCAGGAGAAGCTCAGCTCTTCCAAATGCCAGTCAGGACTCTGATAAGATGTAAATTGCTTTTCTTTGCTTTTTTTGAGACAGGGACTCAGGCCCCGCTGGCCTTGAACTTTTGGCAGTCCTCCTGCTTCAGCCTCCTACGCACTGGGATTACAGGAGTGTGCCACCACACCCCACCATTAAAATGTGAATTTCTAATTCTCCTCCACATGTGGTGGGAGGCAAGCTCCTGAACTGACTCTGTCCCTTTCTGACTGGGCTCCTGTGGCCAGATGAGCCCAGATGAGACTCAGTTTCTCCCAGGAGCTCGCAGGTGGTCTCATCCAGGACAGGACACGTGGCAGGGGGTGTCTGGACCCCAGAAGCAGCTACCAATACCAGTCCTGAATCCTGGAACCAACCCATCAGGGGTGGGTGAAGAACTGAACTGTAGTTCAGTAGTGTGGGGCCCTCGTTCTCCGGCCGCTTCTCTAGGACTCCTGAGTGCAGAGGGGTGGTCTGGCGTGCACTCCAGGAGCTGGTGTGACCATTGCCCCCATGTTCAGTGAGGGGCCGAGAGGCCAAGGAGCATGACGCCCAGAAACCAGGGGGCCCCAGCAGGGAGAAGGGAGTAATCTGAGGCCCCGACCTCCCAATTTCTGCTTCCAGTCCAAAGGAAGCCGGGCAGGGCCCCCAGTGCTGCTATCCCGCGAGTTCCTCCTGCTCCTCCCAACACATTCTAGTCTGTGCTTGACTGTGTCCCATGTGAACAGAGACAGAAGGACGGGGGGGAGAGACGTGGAGAGGCACTTCAGGGAAGAGAGCTAGCTCTCTGGACAGACTGGAAGTGGGTGTGTGAATGGGAAGGCAGGAGCTCTGCCCTGGCTGAGCAACTCTCCGTGCCTGGTGTGGTTCTAGGAACCTCTCACCAGTTCTTCAAACTGCAAGAAATTAATGCAGCAGGTTTTATTATCATCACGTGACAGAGGAAGTACAGGCTCAGAGGCCACGCAGCGTCCCCAGGCCTTAAGATTAGCAGATGGTATGGAAATGGGTTTGGAGCTGGCATTGGGAGCAAAGAGGGCAACTCCACTGGCTTCTGCCTATAGGACTGACCCACTGCTGAGTGGTGGGGCAGGGTGTGGCCCGGGGAAGAGGCACCAACTCCCTGTCTAGAAGAGCGGCTGTGCTTTCTTCACCTCTCCTGGCTGTGCCAGATCACCACGTCCGCACTGCAGAGTGGCTCAAATAACTGGACTATGGGAAATTCCTTCTCTGCCCCTTCTCATTTCCTCCTCTGACATCAAAGGGTGCAATTAACATTCTAACCTTCCCAGGCAGAGGCCTGCCTGGCCTGTCACTCAGGCCAGGGGAGATCTTGCTCAAGGTCACAGAAGGGTTGGTATGCTGGGTTTGAAGGGAGGACAGCAAGGGACCAGCAGGGGGGAGGGGTCCTTTCTGGCTGAGGAGCAAGTGCATCGCTGTCCCCTGACGCCTTGTCTGCAGCCTCCCGCTTCAGGCTCCACATTGTCTCCAAGCTGGGCTGCCTGATGGTGCTCGAAGCTGCCCTTCCATATGCACATCACACACATGGTTTCCATGGAAACATCTCCCAAGGAGGATGCTGGATCCCTCACTCTCGGTGGCCTTGGATAAACAATGTATTGTATGTTTCTCAGAAGTCTGGAACCCTCCCTTTACCTCCTCTAACGCTGTTCACAGGCACCCTCTGTACAAAAAGCAGCCAAAATGAAAAATTTGGTCCATGCAGTCTTCAACAGTCAGTTTAAAAGTCATTTGTGTTTATCTGCTAAGCCAGTGTGTGCTGTGTCCGTGTGTGTGAAACTTGTGTCCATCAAATGCTCCTAAGTGCAAAGGGTCTGGGCTGGGGACCTGGCTTCTGTCTGACCCTCGCCTGTCCACAGGAGCCGGAGCTGGTGCAGCTCATGCACTCGTGTGTGCATTCCCTCATTCCTGCAGTGCATGGAGCCCCCACTCTGCACCAGCCCGGTAGCCCAGCTACAGGGGACACCAGGGACACATCAGAAGACAGACGCAGCGGGCACAGTGGTAAATGACAGGAGGGAGGATGCAAGCTGGCCACACCCAAGGCATTTGTCCAGGTGTCCTTGGTATCAGCCCTGCCCTGGCCCACAGTGCTGAGTACTGAGGCATTGGCCTTGGAGGGGACAGACCATCTTTCTCTTCTGAGACCTCCTGCCATGTAGGGGACCCTCCAGGCACCCCGGTGACCCCTGGGTCCTGTTTTCAGCTGACTTTGATGATGTTTTAGTATCTGAAGGTAGCACCATGGGCTTTAGATCAAGAGTCTGGAGACAAAACTATTCATCCTGTCACTTGCTACCTGGGTGGCCCCTGAATCCCCAACCTTGTATTTCTGGTTTTCTTTGTTTTTCTTTTTGTATTTTAGGAAAAAGGTCTACAGGTTGTTCAGGGTCTCACTACTACATCAGACTCACAGTGATCCACCTGTTTATAGCTTCCCAAGAGCTGGGATTACAGGCATGCACCACCATGCCCAGTCTCAATTGCCATCTCATCACGCCCTGCACGGCAGGCCCAGGGATTGAACTCTTGGCCCCTGTGCCTTCTTGCAGGTACTTTAATCCACTGAGCTATTTGGCCAGCCCTAGTTCTGGTTTTCTATTCTATTTTTTTTTTTTTTTTTTTAGTAACTGCCATGCTATTTTCCCTAATAGTTCCTGTGCCAATTTGTATTCCCACCAACAATGATCAAGGGTCCCTTTCGTTGTGGCTTGCATTTAGATGACCTCCTGGAGTCTGGTGTGGTGCTTTTGGGAGGGGGCTAGCCCATGGGTGGGTGGTGCTGGGATTAAGGTGGGTATGGATACTGGAAGCCACACCCTGGCTGTGGTTGGCACCAATCAATAGGCTTGTAGCCTGAATGGAATATAAGGAGGCACAAAGAAGGCAGGCTTGCCGCTGCCGCCCTGCTTCTTACCGGCCATGCCATGGACTGTTTCTCCTCTGGGATGCCCATCTGCCAGGCTGCCCTGCCTTGGAGCCAGCCAACTGTGGGCTGAGACCCCTACCAACTATGAAACAGAGTAAATCTTTCCCCTTTTAACTTATAGAAGTTGGGTGTTTTGTCTCAACAATGAGAAAAATAACTAAAACACTTTTTCCCAACATTTTTACCAATAGTTACCATTTATCTTTTTTTTAAAGGACCCACAAATAATTTTATTGACATGGAACAAATGACACGACAGTCTTCCTGTGCTGGGGCACCCCGTCTCCAAGCATTTCTCGCTCTAGTAGCACGGAGCTTACACAATAAGGGATTAAATAGAATCTTAAAAAAGAAGCTGCCTATCCGCAGAAATCAGCTCTGCCTGCACATCACTGTGGACCAGACAGTTTACAAAAGGTCACATTTTAAGTATAGCACTTATTTTACACTTTTGCTCTCTTTGCTGTCCCTGTCAGGGGGCCCTGGTACCTTCTCTTGGCTGAACCAGAAGGGGTGAGCATGCCTTTCTGGGCTCTTCCCCTGGTGGTGGTGGGGGACTGCTGGCACCAGCCTAGGGTGATGTTCCTTGCCCCAGCATGTGGGCTGTCCAAAGGGGGCCCTGGCTGGTGCAAAGGTGAGGGGTTAGAGGAGGTGGCACAGGTGACTCCATAGGCATAGGCACCCAGGCTGTCCTGACTCCGGCCTGCACCCTGTTACTGAGAGGGCAGTAACTAGTTGCACCGAGGAGAAGTTAGCCACGCCTTAGGAAAGGAGAAACTGCCTGCCTCAGTCCCCATCCCTATTGGCAGCCAGCAAACTGTTCATCTGGACTTGGGGGGCACACGGCAGGGAGGGGGGAAGAATCAGCCTCTGTCCTGAATGGGAGGAATCGAGGTAGCAAAGGGCTGGACTGCTGTGCCCCAGGGGTGGGGGTACAGGCAGGGAGGGAGCGGCAGCCTGTGAGGAGCTCTGGCAGCCCAGGGGCTGGAGGAAGGCAGAGTGCTGTGAAGAGCTGGAGCTTCCTGTAGGCTGGGCACCAGGCAAGCCTGGGAGAAAGCAGACCAGGCAAGGCACCCAGAACCACACAGCTTGGCCACTTCTGCCCGCTCTTGGCGACAGTTGTCTCCCCAGAAAACTTGTGAGCCAGGTCCCGGCCTCATCACAGAACATGGAGCCACAGTGTGGGACACAAAGGGGGTCACCCCTCACCACGAGCCTCAGCAGAGCTTGCTCAGCACCCGAAGTCTCGTGGATACCACCCTGTCCCCACTGTCACCAAGGTGAAGGACCAAAGGCCCTGAGCTTTAGAGCTGCTGATGCCCATGTCAGGGTCAGTGACGCATGTGACCAGGGCCACTGCGCTTCCACAGGGCAGAGCATGCCACTTGTGGGTCCATCCTCGGGTGGCAGCTGGTACTAGTGCTGCCACTGCGCTGTTTTAACAGGTGTGAGGCAATCCCTCATGGTGGTTTTCACTTGTGCTTCCCTGATAATTAGTGATGTTAATTTTTTTTCATGGATGTATTAAATCTTTTTTCAAAGAATGGCTATTTAGATCCTTTGCCCATTTTGTGGGTATTGCTTTCTCATGCCAGGTCTTCTGCATCATCCAGGCTGGCCTTGGATTTCTATGTAGCTTAGGCTGGCCTTGAACTCATAACCCTCCTTCCTCAGCCTCCTGAGTGCTGGGAATATCAGTACTCACCACCGCGCCTAGCGCCCAGTTTTCAAATACGGTTCTTTTTTCTTTCTGTTGCATTTGAGTTTCTTATGTATGTTAAGTATTAATCCTTGGGCAGTGTTTTCTTAAGTGAGGCTTTGTGTGTGTGGGGTTGGTATCAGGGAATGAACTCAGACACTTGCGCTGCTAAGCCATCTCCCCGCCCCCGAGAGGTTGTTTTGAGCAGTGCATCCTTGCACCTACCAGGCTGGCCTCAGCCTCTAGACTAGCTGCAGGTGCTGGCCCATGATTGCAGTACTGGCACTCTGGGAGGCTGAGGCAGGAAGATTGCGAGTTTGAGCCCAGCCTAGGCAATTTAGCACCTTAGTGTGTCCCTAACTTAAAATAAGAAAGGGCTGGGGATATAGCTCAGGGGGAAGGCTCTGGGTTCAAGCACGAGCGCAGGCAGAGGGGGCAGTGTTACAGCTGCTGGTTGCTGGGGTCTGCGTCCTGGTGAGCGGCCTGGCGTGTGCAGCCGGGCATCTGTGTGGCAGGAGCTCAGCAGTGTTGCGCCCCAGCCCGGTCATCTCCCTCACTCAGTGGGTCTCAGTCCCCTTTCCCAGCATGTTTTTTTGGCAGCTATCAGAGCCACAGAGATGTCTGTGTGAATAGTCTGGCAAAAACTGGCCATGAGGCAGAGCCCAGCGCAGGAGCTTGAAGATGCTTGGCATTCAGCCTGAGCGGCTTCCTACGTCCCCGTGCCCTGTCCCCAGCATGTCTCTGCGCTGGGGGCCCTGAACAGTGGCCAGAAGCTCTGCCAGCACAGGCCACACCTCAGGCTTCTGATCGATGACTGCTTTCCTCTCCACCCTGTCTCCAGTCACTCATTGTTCTTGTCACAAATTGAAGACAAAAGCCGAGCTGGGCTTAGCAAATCCCACGGCCCCCCTCTTGACACCTCCCGCAGAAAAGCGGTTGACAACTGGTTCCCATGGCAACAGGCTTTCTTTTCAATAATTTCTTGTGTCGCACACCAGACCCCCACCATTCTTCTCTTGGGAGGAATGGCCAGCCCTGAAAATCTGAAAATGAGACCAGATGAGAAAAGGAGGGGCCACTGAATTGCTGCAGCCAGCAGGACATCCCTGGGGTGGGGGTCATCTCTCTGGCCTAGAGGACATTGCTCAAGGTCCTCAGGGCTGTGCTGGTGCTCTCTAAGGGGTTAAAATACACTAATTGAAGTCTGCAGAAAGCTGACGGCAGCATCAACAGGCGCTATTTACAGCCCTGCAGAAGTGCAGAGTGCTCTAATTTTGGAAAAGGGCCATGTTCGCACATTGTGCAGTGGCTTCTGTCCCAAAACTGCCGGATTCCTCTTCCTGGTCTAGTTTTTCCCATCAGAGAGAAATGGGCCCTGTCCCCAGCCCCTCTTTCTTGTCCCCACAGAGAAGGGGACAGTGGGAGCTGAGGCTTGGTCTCTGTTGCAAGATGAAGTGTTTTCCCCAAACCCATCAGTTGAAGCCCCAGCCTGTAGTAGCACAGGAGGTGGCAATACTTGGTGATGTGATGTGGCCTTGAAGAGGCGGCCGTGGTAAAAGGAGGCTCTTAGGGTGGCCCTGATCCAACCTGTGGCCTTACAAGAGGCGAGCAGAACACAGGCGCACTGGGGATTTGCAAGGGAGGAGCTGGCTGTCTGAGTCCAGCTGCCGTAACAAAATGCCATCAACCACATGGTCTATGCACAACAGAAGTTCCTTTCTCAGACTCTTGGAGGCCAGGAAGTCCAAGCCCCAGGTGCCGGCAGATTCAGGGTCTGCTGAGGACTGGTTTTCTGGAGCACAGATGGAGCCTTCTGTCTGTGTCCTCGGACAGTAGCAGAGCTGAGTGAGCTCTCTGGGGTCTCTTTTGCAAGGGGGTGAAAGGCAGTCCTGAAGTTCCTCCCTCATGACCTTCTAAGGCCCCACCTCCCAAAGGTAATGCAACAGGGGCTGGAGTCTCAACATACACATCTGGGGAGGGATGCAAATGTTCATTCTACAGCAGCGCAGGGCAAGGTAAGGGGCCTCGGCAGAAAACAACTCTGCTGACCTTCTCCTGGCTCCTGGCCTTCCAGCCTCCAGATCTGCAGGGAAGGGAGTCCCTGTTGTGGGAGTCTGCGCATCTTGTCAAGGCAGCTCATGCTGACTAATACAACCTCCCACCCTGGCCACATGGGGCTCCTGTCAGACAAGGGCTCAGATGGTCAGCAAGCTTGCAGCCTCCCGGCCTCCCAGCCCCGATCCAGATAGACAATGCCACCCGAAGTGCTGGACAGGCCCATGGCTCTTGCTTGTAACCTCTAATGCCCACATCCTGACCCATCCCCAGCTCTGCTCTGGATACAGCATTCAGTAGAGATAGTGACACAAGTCAAACCATCCACTATTGATAACAAAAGGAGGTGCTTAGTCGTTTTCTTGTTTCTAGGACACAGTATCTGATACCCATAATTTAAAGGGGGGGGGGGGAGTCAGTTTGACTCACAATTCCAGTGGGTTCAGTCCATGGACACTAGTTCCATGGCAGCAGAGGCCCAGATATTCATATCCTGGTGGCCAAGAAGCAGAGAGAGAGAGAGGGAAGGAGCCAAGGACAAGAACCCAGCCTTCCCGGCACCCACAGCCCCACTGGGCCATCTCCATGATCCAATAATCTTCCAAGCACTAAGACTTGGGGGACCAGTTCTGGACCTAAAGCTTAACAGGAAGCAAAGGCAGGTCTGAATGATGCCTTTAGTGAGTTCTAGGAGGCATCCGCACAAGTATTTTTGCTTCTTCTACCCACCTACCTTTACCATATTTGTAAGGTACATGCCATCCCACAGTTGATTCCCTGAGATTAGAACGCTTTCTTGGTTCTCTTTGTGTCCCAGTGCTTAGAAGGTACAGAGTAAATGTTTCTGAATAAATCAACACATGGTATTTTTGCCAAGAATTAGGAAGCTTCAGGGTATGAAGCTGAGCGAGAATGTCCTAGTCTTTTGCTCCTTTTTCCCCTCCACAGTTGGGAAGGTACTCAAGGCCTTGCACATGCTAAGCAAGGCCACTGTTTGTGCTTGTTCTTAATATCTCTTTGCAGAGGGAGTGACAAAGGCATAGATGGGGCAGTGACTAGTCTGAGTCACACAGAGGCCAGAGGGAGGCAGAACACAAGATCTCCTGTGTCCTGGCTCAGGGCCTTCCTGCTCTGCCACTCAGTAAAATGACACACAAGCAACTGTGACAGATGCCTGTCAGGAGAACACAGGCCCCTCCTGTTGAGTACATCCTCCTGGGGACAGCAAGCAAGTGTAAATATACTTACCATGTTCAAAGGACCTGGCATCACCTGTAGGTCTTGGAGATGGCATCAAAGGTGGCCTTAGCAAAGTTGCCCAAAGTAGCAGTGCAGCCCCTAGCAGAGGTGTAGCAGTCAACAGTACCAGCCATCAGCAGCAGCTTCTTGGGCACAGGGGCTGAGACAGTGCCAGTGCCTCTGGGGCCAGGGATCAGACACACCAACTCAGAGCCACAGCAGCCCTCACCTTGCAAGAACAGTGTGGGGCTTGCCAATCTTGTTTCCCCAGTAGCCTCTCCTCATGGGGACAATGCAGAGCTTGGCCAGGATAATGGCCCCACGAATGGTAGTGGCTACTTCCTTGGAACACTTTACACCCAGGCCAACATGACCGTTGAAGTCCCCAATGGCGACAAATGCCTTGAACCTGGTCCACCAGCCAGCACGAGTTTGCTTCTGCACAGGCATGATCTTCAGAACTTCATCCTTGAGGGATGTGCCCAGGAAAAAGTCAATAATCTCGGACTCCTTGATGGGTAAGGAAAAAAGGTAAATTTCCTCCAGGGACTTGATCTTCATGTCTTTGACCAGACGGCCCAGCTTGGTGACAGGACTCCACTCTTTGTCCTCGGCCTTACCTCCGCAAGCCCCGCGGCCTCGGCAGACCCATGGTCGCCTCTGCCATGCCCGCGACCTTAAGGCCACTGCGAAGCCCCGCGAAAGCCGCTGCGGCCTCCCACGCCTGGACCTCGGGGCCTCCGGCCCCCCACTGCACCGGTGTCATCCGCCATTTGGTGTTTCCCAGAAAAAGAAGCCATGCCTGGTTTTAGTGGCCAGCTCAGAGGGTCTGGGGTTCTGGGTCTGGCGCAGCATGTGGTACTGGGGATGGAACCTGAGTCCTTGCGCTTGCCAAGCAGGCGCTTAGACTGCTGAACTATCCCCCTCTCCCCTCCAGCGTCCTTTGCTACCAGCGTTTAAAGTGTTGAGTATCTTTTTATACCTACAATCTAGGAAGTGGTTCCACCCTTGTCCATGATGGAATGAAGTTTCTAGTACTAGACTTTCCTTCCTGTTGAAAACATGAATAATTTGACAAAATACATCGAAAAAATAAAAATACATAGATAAAAAATAGGCAGTTCCTGATAGATAGGAACGAGTGCCCTTGCGTGGTGCCTGGGGACAGCCCCGGGAGGCACCGAGCAGAGCAGCGGGGAGGTCCGGCCGAGCTCAGCCTGCGGAGCACAGGAGAGGAGCGAGCTGCGCGGCAGCCCGCGTCTGATACCGCTTGGCTGCTGCGGGGTTCTCGGCAGAGAATCCGGTGTCGGCAGTCTCGCCTGGCCAGACGACGCACCACATCACCAGGCAACGACATCCACAGAGAAGGGTTCTCCTCCGAAAACAGGGCTCCGTGACACGCGAGACAGGCGGAGCCAGAGACCTGCCGGAGAAAGCACCGGGATCACTGCGCAAAGACGCCAGAGGGACCCTGCGGCAGGGGTCGGCTAAATCCGCCCTACTTGGGGAAGCTTAAGAAACAGGCCTCAAAAGTTCCAAGCACGTTCATAACAGAGAGGAAAAAATAAAAAATAAAAAATAAAAAAGACATGTTTCATGCAAAGAAGCGGAGATAATTCCTTGTCAGCAGGTGAGCACTACAAGTCATCGCTGAAGGGATTTCCTCAAGCTGAAGGAACTAGAGATACTACACTCGAGTAAATTTAAAATATATTTGTTCTCAGGGCCTGGGGAGATGGCTCAGTTGAATAAGCGCTTCCCTGGCAAGTGCAAGGGCCTGAGTTCAATCCCCTGTTCCACCAAAAAAAAAAAAAAAAAAAAAAAGAAAAACCTTCGTAAAATGTATTTGTTCTCAATTTTTAATCTCTTTAAAAGAAACTTAAACGAGAGGACTTCTACTTTCAGCCAAGATGGAGAAAATGGATTCGATGTACTCTGTGTGCGTAAGTATGAAAAAGCTAATAGATGGCAGGTATCTGTTCAAAGGAAGGGAGTGCTAGCCAGTAGAGGCCTGCGACCCAGAATCAGTTGGCAGACCAAGTGACCCATGACTGGGCAATTCACTGCCTGGAGGGAACTTGCCGGCTGCAATAGGGGCCGAGGAACCTGTGTCCCAATGGTGTCCCCAAGAGATGGAGCTGGGAGTGAAACTTTGCTGGAGTCCTCAAGGCCACGGTCAATAGTATGAGCATATTTTCCAGAAGGAGAAAAAGATCAGTCAAAACTAGATCTACCCCCAAATTTGCCATTCTATCTTATGAAATGGGGTAGGCATGAAAAATATAGAACTGTATAATTTAGCTTTAAAACTAGCAGAAGGATAAAGAAGAACTGAGAAGCAGGAAAGCAGAAGGGACATGGAGGATGAGGGGAGCGAAGAAAAGAAAGCAGCAAGCTCAGATGCACACACTGTGATGGTCTGGTTAACTCGCAGCATATCAGTGATAAAAATAAAATGAACAAATTTACTAAGGGGCAGTGACATTATATGTTAAAATCACTATTATTTTCAGGTTCATTTGCATTTGAACCTGAAAAAAAAAAACTTTGAGATAGGAAAAGACAAAAAGATTTCAAGAATTCTAAAGATAAATTGAAAATTTCACTATTAAGAGTGGGGAATTTATTTTTTATTTTTAGGGAAGGGTCTACGGGGTGTTCAGGATCTCACTACTAGCTCAGACTCTTAGTGATCCACCTGTTTACAGCCTCCTAAGAGCTGGGATTACAGGCACGTGCCACCATACCCACTCTCAATTGCTGTCTCAGCGCACCCCAGGGTGCAGGGCAGGCATGGCAGCCCAGGAGATTGAACCTGGGCCCCTGCACCTACTTGCAGGCACTTTAATCTGCTGAGCTATTTGGCCAGCCCTAGGAGTAGGGAATTTTTTAACATAGCTGAATTAAGAAATTAAAGGTAAAGTAATTAAAAATTAAATTTTAGATGATTTAGACAATAATTAATAATATAGAGGCCTACAGCCAATACATAAAGAACATAGAATGTTTCAAGAACACACAGGGGATTTACAAAATTGGCCACATTATATAACAAATTAAACACTAACACATTTCAGAAAATTAATGTTTATTGATCACAATGCCATTACCTAGAAAATCTTTAAAAAGACATCTGCAGCAACTTTGCTCCCCTAAAAGCTAACTCAGTGTTTAACAAAAATGAAAATGCTTAAAATATTACATATCAGAATTGTAAGATGTAATAAAAATGATACCGAAGACATACATTTCTTTACTTAAATATATTTACTGAAAACATAGAAAACAAGGAACAATGCTCAAGAAGTGATAAATGAAATGGTCTGCGAATTCTAAACACAGCAAGAGGAAGAAATAAGAACAACAAGGATGGAAATGAATAAAAGAATGCCCATCGGAATAAATAAGACCAAAAGCTGATTTTCTAAGAAAAAAAGAAAATGCAACGAACTAGCTAAGCTTCTGAACATATTAACTGAGGTGGAGGGAGGGAAATAGTCAATAAGTTTATATAACAAATGAAATGGAAAATATTAATAATTAAAATAACAGGAGACTGACAAGTTAGTGCATATCCACATGAAAACGTGGGTAAAATGAAAACAAGTGAAAAAGTCCGCATGACTAACATTGAAGAAGAAGAGAGGAAACCTTAGTGGTCCACTAACAGAGGAGTCCAAGAGCAAGCAAGTTTCTCTCCACCACCCCAGCCCCACTCCTGGCCAGTCCAGGCTAGTTGCAGGTTACTTTAAAGGTATAGTTTTACTAAATCTTGGCTAAAGGAAATATTCCTAGTTATCCAGAGGTTCACAGATGCGATTACCTGTCTTTTGGCCTCTGTGCTTTCTCCCGAGGAGTCAGTGGTAATTCTGATTGTTTCTTCTGTTTACTTTCAAGATTTTATCCTTATCCATTCACAACAGTTTGGATAGTGGGCCTGCGTGTCATCTTCCTGCGTGGAATTGACAGCGTGACTCTACGCTTTATTCCACTTCTCATCTATTTCTAAATCTTCATTTGTGTTGCTCTGTTCTGATATGGGCTGGAAATGCCAGTTGTGTGGTACGTGCGTGCGTGCATGTGTGTGTGTGTGTGTGTATTTAGCACTGTGATTATGCATGGCACATGAGTATGGTGTTTGTGTTTGTGCATTAAATTGTAGGCTCACCTCCTCTGCCTCTTCTTACCCCTCAGTGCATACCAATTCCCACCTGTCTTGGGGTCTATGTGCTCCATCCACTGCGTAAGTGGATATCCAGTGTACGTGGAGCATAAACTGCCCACTCCTAGCAAACACAGCATGCCCCCTGGCAACAGAGAAAGTTGGTATGCACAGCCTAACTCCTTGCACTAGAATTCCTAAATGAAGCCAAACTATATTGTTGCCAAGGGAATACATCTTAGACCACACCATCATGAATTCTGAAGTGACAGGGCAGGGCGGGTCAAGGAGGAGGAATAGTCCCAAGCAGTCCAGTTGCTGATCATGCTAGGGGACAGATGAGGAAATGGGACTCCAGACTCTAGGGCTCTGCCAAGGTTCCCCGTTAGCTAAATCCCACATTAGGCTCTGAGGCTGGCCTCTGGGACCTCAACAGCCTTATATCTCACCTCACATTGCCTCTTGTAGGCTGTCAAGCCAGACCGGTGACAGGATGGAGGCCTAAGAACTACCTTAGCTTTAGGCCCAAAAGCCAGCTTGGAATAGGGAATGGCCCAAGCCATTCGGGATTGAGATATGTTTTCCAAAGATGGTCTGCACACCTAGCCACAGACATGTGCACTACCTTAGGTCACGGAGACACCTACTAGTCAGGGCATTTAAAAAATCCACGAGTCTGGGTGTGGTGGCGCACTGTAATGCCAGCCCCGGGGAGGCTGAAAGCAGGAGGATCACTGTGAGTTCAAGCCGTGTAGTGAGGCCCTGCACAAAATAAAACAGCCACAAACCATGACTTGGCTGACACTTGTAGATGTTCCCGGGGAAGCGTATTACAGACATCAGCAGAGCTCAACCTCCTTTCTTCACCAATGCAGTTCCCACAGCCGTGCTTATGGTCACTGGCAATGTAAAGTTCACTTTTGTCACAAATGTTTGTGAAGAAATTTTATGTTAGTAATTAAGTTTGGTGGGAAAGACCTAATGATGAGGAAACAGGTTTATTAGGCCTGTCATTAGGCTCCTTGGACTGGGCAGGCCTGGGCAGGACAGGACGGAGGCGCAGCCTTCTCCTACCCAACGGGCTGCCATAGGGACATCCAGCATTAGCACAGGGCCTCCTCCCCTTTGGTGACTTTTCTAAGGCAGAGGGGAAGCAGACTTGGTGGGGGGACCCTCAGCTGCTGCTTAAATCCACCCTAACAATTAATGGGCAGCTCCAGATGGCGTCCTGAAGCCAGACTGAAATTCTATACCTTTTTCTGTCTGATAAAATTGATTCGGACACACTTCTGGATTTATAGTGATTTTTAGAAAATATCCATTTGGAATGTCAAGGAGCACTTGGGCACAGAGGGGAGTGGGGTCACCGGGGTCAGGGCTAGGACTATTCAGACCTGGTCTCCCAGGGGGAAGGCTGGATTCTCAGAAGGCCACCTGTGGACATATCCTTTCACCTTGTAGCAGCATTTCAGAGTGCAAGTCTTCTTGGACTCAAGGATTCCTGGCTCCCAGACATATGGAGGGGGGAGAGCCATCTGCCCCAATCCTAGGTGATTAGAACCCACTGAACAGTTCTGTTGGTGGCATATCAAGCACACCTGGACCCATCTGACAATGTTCATTTGAGCTCTTCTTTTTTTCATTTTAGACTCTGGCTTTTCCAATTCTAGCTCAGGCCCTCTTTGCTTTCCCAGTCTGGTAGGACTCCCACAGACACAGCTGAGTCATTAAGCCTTCCTTCCTGCTCCTTTTGACTTTAGGGAGCACCCAGCCAGCTCCCGGTGGGTGGGCTTACTCCATCCTTGCACTTGGCCACTGTCATCGTTCGGTCTCATAGGATCCCTCACTCCACTGTCCCCGGTGGTTCAGAGTGGCAAGCACCCTTTGGGAAGAAGCAAATGTGTCTGAAGTGCAAACATGATGGTGGCAAGACTCTGGGGGTGGTGGGAGAGAGACCAAGCAGCTTCCTGCGTAGGGGTCATTGGGCTGCAGAGCACTGGGGGAGGAAGACTGCGACTCAGGTAAGGACACAGTGGAGGGACTGCATACACGGGAACAGGAGTAACGCCAAGGCTGGGTGCCGGCCTAGCATTTCACTTAGACAGAGAACCCAACAGGACATGAAGCTGGGCAGGAATGGCTGGTGCAGGTACGAACACCTGGTGATGCCCAAGGCCTGAAGAGGCAGGTGGCTGAAGACCTGGTCTGTAATTTGTACCCCTTGTAAAAAGTGACTTTTGGCAAGGGTGCGTAGATCTTTTTTTTTTTTTTTCTGTATTTTTTAGGAAAGGGTCTACAGGGTGTTCAGGGTCTCACTACTAGATCGGACTTATAGCGATCTGTCTATTTATAGTTTCCCAAGACCTGGGATCACAGGCACGCGCCACCACACCCAGTTCAATTGCCACCTCAGCACACCCTGGGGACAGGGCTGGCATAGCAGGCCCGGGGAATGAACCCCCGGCCCCTGCACCTGCTTGCAGGCACTTTGATCTGCTGAGCTATTTGGCTGACCTGAAGTATGTAGATCTTGAAGAGCTGTCTCCAAGGGTCAGGACTGGAGATTTAGGAAAGGGTAGGATGAGGCCCACCTCTCAGGCACCTGCGCTTGCCAGGTAAGCGCTTATTCCACTGAGCCATCTCCCCAGCCCCAAGAGAGGTAATTTCAAGACACTTAAGGAGAAGGAGAAACTTCCTCCCTGCACATCAAGGTAAGGAAAGCTGACTTCAGCCTGGACATGCAAGATTCCGCCGCTGGGCCATTTCATCTGTAGCTGATGAGCTGGGGAATTTGTCTGGACAGTCGCGGCGAGGCCAAGCTCTCTCCGGTCCCTAGAGATGCAGCCCAGCCATTATTTCAGCATTTCAGGTTTTCTGGCCTAGAGGAGATAAAGCCTTTTGATTTAGCTTAATTTTATAAAAGTGTCTCCCTGAATACTTCTCAGTGAAAAAATATTGTATAGTGAAGCTCCTTCTCCTAACAATAGCTTACACTGACCACAATAAAGAAACCAGAAAGAGCAACTCAGAATTTCATTAACATAGATTTATTTTATAACTTCACAATGGTAACATTTTACTTTGTGGAATGTCAATAAATGATAAGAATGAAGTCATTTTCAAAAAAACCACATGAAATGAGGGATAATGGATGACAGTCACATTACTCTGGCAAAATAACGTATTGAGAAATAGTCTCCAGAAAGACAAATGACTACAAAGGACACCTTTTTTTAAAAAAAAAAACATATTTACTACAGAGTCTACAGGGTCTCACTACGTAGATGGGACTTGTAGGGATCCTCCTGTTTCCAGCCTCCTAAGTACTGGGATTACAGGCGTATACCACCACACCTAGTCTCAATCACCGTCTCAGCATGCCTTGGGGGTGACCCCTGCTGATGTGCGCTGCCTAAGCAGGCACTTTAGTCGGCTGAGCTATCTGGCCGGCCCTAATGATACCTTATTTAAAGTGCTTTTCCTATAACTTGAAGTGTTCTTCAGTTAAGTGAACCTACACTCTAGGACGTTTTTAAAGTCAAGTCACTAACAACTATCAACACATGCTAGATACTTATCACAAATGCAAAGGCGTCACAACTGGGCTGGAAGACGACAGTCACACCTGTCCCTGCACAACGAGAAGAACAATAAAGTGAGCACACGCTAAGCTGACAATGAACATCATGAAAATCCCTGGAGTCTCACTGTAACGACATTCTGCTAAATTAAAAAATTGACAGAAGCATTTACCAGGCATTTTGCCACCTGATCCTAACAACCGCCCTGTATTCTCACCACCCCATTTTCAGATGAGGAGACTGAGGTTTTCAGAAGAGAGGCAATTTGTGTGCTGTATGTGCAGATCTACCACGAGGCTGTACGTAACTGGATCAGAGATTTGCCTAGTACATAACTAACAGGTGTTTGGTGCTAATTCATACTGTCCTGACACAACATGCAGGACCCTGATTTAACTTCCCATGAGGTGCTACAGCTTTTAAATCTACAGACAAATAGAGGAGGTTTGGACAGGTGCAAAGAACCGGCAGGAAATTTTGCACAAGGGCCACAGCAAGTGGGTCAACCTGGAGACAACAGGAAATGTGCTGGTCGCTGTTGTGTGGTAACGCTCCTCCTCACCACATTTGAGTCTAACTGGTATTTGTTAGCTTGTTATTTATTTATGTATTTATTTATTGTATTTGGTACAGGGTTTCACTGTGCAGCTCTGAGTCGTAGTGATCCTCTTGTCTCAGCCTTCTCAGTGCTGGGAATCCTGTGCTACCACACCCGGATTTGGTAGTCTCGGCCCAGGGCCAGCAAGGTATGCTGCCCTGGGGGTTGAACCCAGGTCCTTGTGCTTGCCAGGCAGGAACTTAGGCCTCTGAGCTATCTCCCTGGCCCCTTGGTAGCTATTTAAAAGGTATAAAGCACATTTGAAAGATGGGACTGCCGAAAAGTCTGCAGAACTTTGAGAACATAACCCGAAAGCGTGAAGAACGTGGGGAATAAGTCAGCCTGAGTCAGTCTCTGCCTTTGTCCACGCTGTGCCACTTAGTGTTTTGGTGTTGGGGAGACCACTGAACCGATCTGAACTTCAGCTTCTTTCTCTCCAGAAAGAAAGAAAGAAAAAGAAAAGAAGAAAAAAAAGAAGGAAAGAAAGAAAGGAAAAATAAGGAGCATGGTACTGCATATATTCGGTGAGACACTAGAAATTCCTTCCCCCATGAAGACCCTCACTAGTTACAAGTTCTTTCCTCTTTTCTCTTTGTTGCCACTCTGAACCTCTCTGTAACCACACCAGTCTGATGGGTACATGCACGTGTCCTGTGTGTGCTGCTGTCCTCGATGTCCATGCCTTCCTTGAGGCCACCTCTGTGCCTTGGGCCTCCTGAAGGTAGCGACGGGGCTGCATCCCTTGTGTCTGAAGAGCACGGTGCAGTCTTTGGTTCTGGGGCCATCTGCACCAGTGGTACCAACCCTGGTTGTGGTACCAGGGGCTGGCTGCACGAAGATAGTTTTTCTGGGGACTGGGGGAGGTAGTATATGTATGGTTTGGGGATGACTTGAAGGAATACACAAGCAAGATCTCCTCATGTGTGCAGGTCACAGTTGGGGTCACGCTCCCATGAGAATTCAATGCCACAGCTGCTCTAACAGGAGGTGGAGCTGGAGCTGGGGGGGGGGTGGTGGCGGGATGGCTGGGTGGCCTGAGAGATGCAGCCAGCTACAAATACAGACAAAGCTTCACTCACTCGCTGGCCCCTTTCCTCCTGCCCCTCATCTCCAAGTTCTAGGGGCTTGGGGAGCCCTGATCTATGCGACACCCAGCAGGGAGGTGGGAGGGCTATGCCCCAGGTGAGACAAGGAGGAAACTGGAGGAGGTGGTGGTCTACTCTTCATTCCACGCCTGTCCCTACACACAAGGTGACCACGTAGCTCTGCGTGTCGGCAGGAAGCTCCCTGAGAGCCCACCTATCTTTCGGTTCAGAACTGCTTACCTGTGCATGGTGGCCGGAGCTTTCTAACTCTTGGATCGAGTCTCCCCTGCTCAGGACTCAGCAGGAATTTGCTAATGAGGCAGGTAAACCCTCAACAGGAAACTATCTTTTTTTTTTGGCGGAACCGGAGATTGAACTCAGGCCCTTGTGCTTGCCAGGCAAGCGCTTATTCTACTGAGCCATCTCCCTGGCCCCAGGCAACTGTCTTTTAAACTCATCAAAAGAGCTGTTTTTTCTGATGCTAATTTTCCCTTCTGTTGTATGAATACATTTTCGTCTATTTGGGGGGTATTTATTTAAAATGAACCAGAAGTATGGGTGTTTCAATTTCTTCAGGATACCTAACATTTGGAATTCAATCTTTTATTTATTAACAATCTGCTGAGGGTATGCGAAACTCCAGGTATTTGTTTTTGTAGAAAGAAAAACGAAGAGTTGGCTCAAATGCCTTGAGTTCAATCCTGTACATTAAAGGAATTAAAAACAAAACTAAAAACCACCTAAAGGTCTCAGCCTAGTCAAGTGAAGGTCCCCAGGCCTGCTGGGGTGGGGCAGCCAATCCTAGCAGGCCTTCAGTCCTCTTTCCTTCCAGTGGCCCAAGCCACTGCCTTTTTGTGGCTTCCCAATATTCTCATTTGTAAAGGAAGCCTCTTTTTTTCTTCTTTCCATATCACCTTCATCTACTCCAGGAAACTGGGTGGTTGCTCCTGGTCCTTCAGCTCCCTGAGGTGACACCAGAGGCCCTTGCTGAGACTGGCCTGGCCATAATCTGCTCCAGCGGACTTTTTTTTTTATTCCTTTAAACATCAGCGATGTTCCTGGGAGTGGCCCGCTTTGCCATGGCAGTCTACAGCAGGGCTTCCACCTGTAGCACGTAGGCTTTCTCCCCCTCCTCCTGGTAGGCCCTCCCACCTCACCTGGGAGACCTGGGGCTCAGCTCTCCGCGCTGCCGAACACCTGTGTGCAGGCATCCAGAAAGGTTTGCAGGCCAGTGCATGGCTTGTCAGCCTGGACTATGTGCAGGAGGGCCAGGGCGGGACCCCATAGGCTCTCCAACAACCTGCTCTTCTTTTTAGCCTCTGGGACAGACCATTCTTTGACTATCTTGGGGGCCTCAAAGGGCTCCTCCTCTGGGGCAGGAGTGGTACTTCCCGAGAAGACTCTCAACTTCTGATACTGCATAGGCAGCAGGGGCCAAGGGGCACGTGCTATTGCCTGTCCTAACAAATGGGCTACTAGCTCTGGGGAGATGCAGGGGACAGTGGCCAGAGACCCTCCCTGTGCCCCAGAGTCAGAACATCCCTGACACTGTCTGCCCCTCTTGCTAGAAAGAGATTTAGTCTTTCGAGAAGCTCAGAGCCGGGGTTTGAAGATCATTTTCCAGACACTCCCCTTTCCCTGCACCTCGCTGGGGATCCTTAAGACACTGGGGTCCTCCAGGAGCACTAGCATCTTCCAGAAGACCTTCCCAGGTGGTCTGGGCCAGCCACGGGCCTCAGGGTCTCCGGCAGGATGCCGGGTCTCAGCCTGCCCACAATCCTCCCCCCACAGTCCTCCAGGATGCCACTTACCATCAGCGACTTCTGATCATCCACACCCATGATCCTGTGGCACCAGTCCTCGAGCAGCGCCACCGGCATGCCCCAGATCCCCGAGCAGGACACAGTGACGAAGTCATGCAGAGGTTCTCAACACAGCCCAGCTGAGCCTGGGTCCCTGCGTGAGGCCCCATGGGGGAGTTTTCTCAAGGTCTTCTGGCCCAATAACCTGTCCTTGTCTGGTGCCAAGCACTCAGTCCTTCCCAACTGCCCTAACACCTATGGGCAGGGCTTGGCCTGGCTGTCACGGTGCCACTGCCCGTGGGTCTACAGTCCACCGCAGCTGTGCAAGGAGACTCTTCTGCCTCTGCCAAGCACCCAGGACATCCTGAGACTGTCTGCCCGTCGGGGTGGGGGGCACAGTCCACTCTGATGCAGGAGAGGTCTCAGGCCCTTGCCCCCTGAAGAAACAATGCTTGATTTTACCTGAGGTCCTTCTAGTCCCAAGACATGTCCCTGCTCTAGTTTTTGGTGGGCCTCAGGGTGCTCCATGGGCTCTGCCACCCACTCTCAGGCCCCTTCCCTGCTTCACTCTCTGGAGATTCTGCCATCTAGGCTCCCTGCCATAGGCTCATGACTCATATGCCCTGAGGGGGACAAAAGGAGATGTCACATGCCTGTTATATGTTCCAGAATGTTCTGAGTCGAGGACCTTATATATCAGTGCACAGCACAGGAAGACGTCACCCACCTCTCACTAAGCACGTCTGGAGTCTGCGTCCCAGCCAAGCCAAGTTACCCTGTCATACACAAATAAGAACACTGTATTTCCATGCCTAACTGCTATCCAAGGATGAAAATTAATGTGCCTACTAAAAAATATGATAATCAAGTAAGGAAGGGTGAAACATGAAACAACCCATCGTGTTTAATAGTTTCTCAAAGATGGTGTTACATTTCTTTGACTTAAAAATCAACTGTGGCACATGCCTGTATCCTGCTACTCTGGAGATGCAGGCAGGAGGATACTAACTTCAAGCCCTGCCTGGGAAGTTTAGTGAGAGCCTGTCTCAAAATAAAAAATAAAAAAGGACTGAAAGTGAAGCTCAGTGATACAGGCCCCTGGATTTAAACCTCAGGGAAAAAAAAAAAAAAATCCAATGGAGAATCAATAAAACACTTAAACAGTAACTTATTATAGGTACAACAATTATAAAAATGGGGCTGGGTGTGAGGTGCTCACTGGTAACCCCAGGACTCTACAAAGCTGTGGCAGGCAGGAGGACTGCAAGTGGGGCCAACCCTCATTGATTTAGTGACTTGGTGAGGTCTTGTCTCAATATAAAAATATAATTAAAGGGAGTGGGACTATCGTTCAGTGCGAAGGCCCTGGTACCAGAAAGAAGCAAATAAATAAAGGACCTCCTGGGCCAAATGAGTCAAGTTTGGAATCACGCACGCACCCTGCATGGTGCGTCTTTGCAAATGCTCAGCAGGCTACTTCTTTGGCCATGAGTAGAAAGTCACCAACACACTTTCTTTGAGCTCTAATGAGTCATTTGAGCCACAAGACACAAGGCCGCCCAGGTGTCAAGGAGCTGTTCTAGAGAGGGACGAACAGTCCCTGCTACTGTTATGGTCGCTAGGCCTCAGGGATCTTGTGCACATCTCACAGGTTTCCTGGCCACTGTGAACATCATCACCACATACCCCAGGGCGACATCATGGGGCGGTGACCACAGGAGACTGTTGTAGCTCGGCCTCCTGTGGGCTACTGCAGCATTGTTACTTGTGAGTGACTGCCCCCCCCAGTGAGCGTGGTGTGTGCTACAACTGCCCACCCCACCCCACCCCCACCTGAAAATCTGCGTGGAGGCCCGAGTCACACAGCAGCTCCAAAGTCCTCCTGGGAGGTCCACAGAGTGAGGCGGGAACATGCTGCCCCAGGACCTGGGATGCTAACTTTCCCAGGCTTCTCTCCAGGTGACCTTTGTCCCACTGGAGCAGAAGACTGGAGCTATAAGAAGGCACTGAAGCAGGAGGAAGAACTCTCCCACAGGTGATCTCACCTGCAAGGGATCTTCTGTAAAAATGGAGAGAAATAAATGTCCTTCGTACACAATAGGGCCATGACAGGAATGTGTGGCTATGGACAAATGTAAGTAAGAACTTTGTATTTTGTCACATAAATACAAAGGATCAGTCTTGGAACTGGAGACTCTCCCTGGAATTGTCTCCTGGTTAGCTGGAACACCGATCTTGGGCACACCCTCAGTCTCTCCAGACCTCTTTACTAGTGTGGGGACCCAGGGTGATGAAGCAGGAGTGTCAGCCGGCTCTGGTCAGGAAGAGCTCTGTTCAAATGCGAAGCACATCAGGTCGAAGATGTCTGCCTGGCCTCTCAGCCCAGCTGGAAGTGTGTCCGCCCTACTGAGGGGCGGAAGTCTTCCACTGACCAGAAGTCTTTCACATTTAACTCGGTTCAGCCAATTCTCCCTCAAAAGTGGGAGGGCAGTGGCCATTTAATTCTCTCTGGGGGCTGGACTGACCAGGGCAGTGGACTCTTGGCCACACTGCCATGCGCGAGCCACCCCCTCCCCCCGCGCCCCACCCGCCCTGCCTGGATCCCGTAGGCCCAAACCCACACGTGTTACTGAGCATGCCCGGACCTCCAGCCAAAGGATGGGCATTGTTTCTGTAGCTTTCAGCCTCGCTGGATAGAGGTGGGGCTACCACGGACCTGCGACTGGGCCGTTAGTGCACCGGATGTAGAGATGAACAAGAACAAGGGAAGGCCCTGCACGGATCATACAGCCCGCCCAAGGAGCTACCCACAGCGGTCTTGGCTATATCCCCGCACAGTACACTGGCCCCACACGTCCTCTCCCGCGTGGCCCGGAGTGACCTGGCACAGTTCACCGCACACCGTACAGCCCGCACCCTGCCACCTGCCCGCCCCTGCCCACCGGCACACTGCTCCTACTGAACCCCGCGCCGGGCCCCTCTCGAATCCGCGGGGCTCTGGCGCAGTGCGCAACAGGGGCGGGGTGCCTGGCAGCATAGAACGGGCGTGGGCTTTGATCCGCTTACATCCTCTCCTTCGTGTGTGTGTGTGTGTGTGCGCGCGGAGGGCGCATGGGGTGCGAGCTGCAGCGTGGCCAAAGGGACAGGTTCCGGGACACCGGCTCTGGAAAGGCCGAGGAGCGGCGCGGGAACGTGCCAATCACGACACCCTCGGTCCCATCTTGGGGCAGCACGCAGCTCGCTGCTCAGCTCCCGGGCAGTCACACGGAGGGTCTGCGCCCTTTCTCTCCGAGGTTGTCGCGCACAGCTGGAATCCGCTGGTCGTGCTCGCGACCACGCGCTGCACACTCGCGGCCTCGGTCCCTCGCCGGCCCGCTCTGACCCCCGCGCTCCTCGACCTCCCTCCGCGCCATGTTGTGCACCCCACTCCCCGGCCACAGGCTGCTCTCGAAGAGGACCTTCGGGCTGCGCCCGGTTTCTCGAGGCTTAACTAGAGTTTGGGTTCCCTGCGGATGGCGCCGCCTGTCCGCACTGCACGCACCGCCCCTCTCTCACCCCAGGGCAGGGTGTCCCGCGCCACCCATGAAGCTCGCACCCGTGTGCCCTGGCCCTCGCCCCACCTGCGCTGGGTGGAGAGGGTCCGCACCCAGCTCCCCGCGCGTGCTCACCCGGGCGCTGGCCGAGGTCAGCGCGCCCAACGCCACGCATCTACGAGCCCGTGGACTTGTGCTTCACTTCCGGAGCGCGGGGCTCCCCTCCCCCGCTCCTCCGCCCCGACCCCTCCAGCCCCGCCCCGCCGCGCCCCTCCCGGATCCCGCTGCCGCAGCGACCGCGCTCCCAGACCCAACTTTGCCGCTCGCTCCAGCTCGCGCGGCTGCTGCGGGGGGCGTGGGCGGGGAGGGGAGAAAGCGAGGTCAGGGGGAGGGACCGGCAGGGTGGGTCGCTGCTCGCCAGCCCCGCTTCCTTTCTGTGCACCTTGCGGGCGGCGAGGCAGCTGCCACGGGTTTGTGCCCAGGGACAGGGAGCCTCGCTGACCCGGAGGACGCACGGACTGACGGACGGACGCAGAGGACCGGCCCCGAGCCCCCGCGCCATGGCAGAGAGGAAGCAGTCCGGGAAGGCGGCAGAGGACGAAGAGGTCCCTGCCTTTTTTAAAAACCTGGGTTCCGGCAGCCCCAAACCCCGGCAGAAATTTTGTGGCATGTTCTGCCCGGTGGAAGGGTCCTCGGAGAACAAGACCATCGACTTCGACTCGCTGTCGGTGGGCCGGGGCTCAGGGCAAGTGGTGGCTCAGCAGCGGGACGTGGCCCACCTGGGGCCCGACCCGCAGTCGCCCTACTCCCGTCAGGGCCGGCGGCCCGGCGAAGAGCCATCTGTTGAATCCAGCCGGAAGGTGGAGATCCGGCGGGCCTCGGGCAAGGAAGCTCTGCAGAACATCTATGACCAGGTTGGTATGGGGCGGAGGTGGAGGCCGAGGCCGGGGCGCGGGGATCGCCCCTTTTCTCCTCTTTCCCCTCGCAGAGAGCTGAGCCCCCCTGTGCCCGCCCCTAGGCCCCGCCCGGAACGCGGCTCCGCATCTGCACGCGCCCTCCCCGCGCGCCCCTCTCGCAGGGTGCGGCGAGGCTCACGGTGGGCGGCCGTGCGCCCACAAAGGCTGCCCGCGACTCCCTGGGCTTGGGAGCTGGGGGGTGGGTGGAAAGGACAGGCTGATCCCCGGCTGGGGGCGTTGCGCATGGGGCTTGGGTGGACCATGCTTTCTTTCTTCTTAAATCCTCCTCCCGGGCGCCTTCCGATTGCAGCCGCGGCTGGGTGCCCCACCCTTTTCTGATGCAGCTCGGAGCGCGCAGTGGAGGGGTTGCGGGAAGGCCCGCGGGCTCCCTGGGGGTCGGGAGGGGCTGGGGTTCCGAGGGTCGCTCGCAGTCCCACCTCCTCCGGTACTGCCCGCTCTCGCATCTTGAGCTCGGAGGTCAGGACCACGGCCAGCGCCTCCCGGACGCCTTGAAGACGCTCAGCGCCCGCGACTCGTGTTCAAGGCATGGAAGAGCGAGGGAGGCCGCGGAGTCACCCGAGGAAGCCAAGTCTCCTAAATAGACCATGTGGAGAACAAAGTTACGCTGAGCAGCTCAGCAAGGGCTTTTCGGAGCGCTCCTCCGCTCTGTGGGGAGGCACTTCGGCCATGGGGACGGCGTGGATTATATTCGAAGGGGCGGGAAGAAAAGAAAATGGGAATAAACGCCCCCCATGGAAGACTAAACCCCTCCCGCTGTATTAATTGAGAGACAAAGAAGGTTTCTTTGATTAACCCTGATTTTAAAAAATGTTTAACACTGTCTGGCTAATATGACCAGTGTGCATTTGAGTGCAGCTGTCTCCTCATACATAATTTTTTCTTTGCCAGGGTGACCTTTATACTTGTGCAATATTTTTTTACTGCCTTAATTTCTCAGCGAATCATTTCCAGTGCATAATGTGTTAACTCTTGTTTGCTGTTTCACTCCCACATCCACGGTGAAGATGCAAAATTGATCAGTGAATGGTGATATATCGCATGCCTGTTGTGTGCCTGCTTTCCAGGGCAGGGGGAAGTTTAGTCATTAAAAAGTTCAAGAGGCTGCATTTTAAAGGGTTTTTGGGGAGTTGAGTGGTGGTCTACACATACTCACTGAGGAAATCTATAAGCTTTTCTTTCCATCAGGCTGTCTACACACTGTAAAAGCATCTGAGAACATTTAAGAGTTGTAATGGTTGGGACACGACACTGTCTGCTGCTTTGGCCCACTCGTGTAGCTTTTCACTTTTATAGGACTAAAACAGGAAATAGCCATTTGCTACCATTTTCAAAAGGAGATGCAAATATTCACTTAGTTTGTATCCCCTGTTCCAGCCTCTGATTTATTGCATTTTATATTCATGTATACTTATTTGTATTCATATTTAATTAGGAGGGAACTGGAAGAATCTTAACCCCCAAACCTTGTTTTGTTCCAAGCAGCCAGATAACTGAAGTAGGTTTCTACTTCTGTGTGCACCTCATATTGAAGCTGGCTGCGAAATGAGATGAGGGCCAAGATTGGGAAGGGCGGCGTGGCACTGTGAACAGCCTCCCATAAGGCAGAAGGCATAGGCAATGTCCTGCGGGAGCAGAAATGCCCAGGGCATCAGAGGGTATCCTATGGAGAATGGCAGGTCAGGGGCAGGAGTTGAGAGTAGCCACCCTGTAATGATGGAGGTGAGTGGAAGCTGGAGTTGGAAAAGTGTTGCTTCGCTGGGCTGTGTAACACATCTAGTTTCTTGTCCATTTAGAAGCTTAGATGTTTGATCATGGCTGCTTGTTTGAACACTCTAAATTTAATAGAAATTCTAAACTGTGACTCTAGGGCACATGGGTGAGAGTTTGGAGGAGAAGAATGCCCAGCCAAACACCAAGGCATTTGGGGCTTCTGCATACCCATGCTGATTGTAGTTGTCTGGTTATTAGTCATAGAGGGTGATTCTGGCCTGGCCTTTCTGCAGCCCTTCTTGACTTTGCATGTTCAGTCCAGCACTGTTGCACAAGGGGTACGCATATGGGATTTGGCCATTCATGATTAAGATCACTTTACCTGGATTGGCGCATAGAATGTCTGAATTTTCCAGATCAGCATAAGAGGGAAAAGCTGTGTATATGTGTATGCAGCACCGGTGATTTCCAAAAGCACAGTTGGGCATGCCATTTTGACTGAGTGGTCAATGTATAGTTTTCAGCTAGTGAAAAGGGTGGCCAAAAGCATCTCAGCATGTCCCTCAGAAGTTCTGGGCCAAGGGCCGGCCAAATAGCTCAGCGGATTAAAGTGCCTGTAAGCAGGCACAGGGGCTGGAGGTTTGATCCCTGGGCTTGCTGTGCTGGTCCCGCCTCTGTGGCACACTGAGACAGCAATTGAGACTGGACATAGTGGTGTATGCCTGTAATCTCAGCTCTTGGGAGGCTGTTAACAGGTGGATCACTACAAGTCCAATCTAGTAGTGAGACCCTGAACACCCGTAGATCCTTCCCTAAAATAAAAAAAAAAAAAAAAGTTCTGGGCCAAAGAGGTAGACTAGGCCAAAGCATGGGGCTTGGGTGGATCACATTTTCTTTCTTCTTAAATCCTCCTGGAAGAGGCTCATGCCTTCTCTCCTTCTGAGTCTCACTTTGCAAGTGTTGCTAACGTGTGGTCAGAGTGGCTTTGCTCAGCTGTCATGCTGAGGTCCTGCTGCTCTTCTGTGGAGGATGTGGGGAGGGAGGGAGCAGATTCCTTAACTATGTGGCTCATGCAAGATAAGAGAGGGTGGGTGGGTGCATTCAGGGCCAGTCAAAAGCACCAGAAAAGTTTAACCTGGGCTTCAGATTTTGGTGAAGGGAAAGAGCCATCACAGCAGCTGTGAATGAGGGAAGTTTCTCTCTTGTAACCTTTCTTTCCCTACATGTTCTTGTGGTGGTCCACATTGGCCTGCACTGAGGTTACACTGATTGCTCCCTGTGAAGGACTCTGAGCCTCTTGGAGTAGCGAGCAAATGGGCAGCTCAGCTGTCTTGCTGTATTAGTCAGGATCCTATCACTATAGCAAAATACCCAAGGCAGGCTGCTTATGAAGTAAAGAGATTTGTTGCAGCTTATGATTTTGTATATTCAAGTTGAAGATTAATCAGCCCTATGGATTTGGACCTCTGGTGTTGGTAGCACACCATCATGAGAAAATAGGAGAGGAGAAGGAGGAGGAGGAGAGAGGGAGATAGATGGCATCTTGAACCAAAAAGTACAAAGAAAGCAGAAAGACCAGGATTCACAGTCCCTTTGGAAGACACACCTACAGTGACCCAGGCACCTCTTCTACAGTTTCACCTCTTAAAAATCCATAGCACGGTACTATCACCCTGAGAACCAAGCCTTTTCATAGGAACCTCTGGGGGCCACTGGACATCCAGACCATAGCAGTTGGCCTGCTTCTCCTTACCAGTGCCCAAGCATCCTCAGCCTTCTCCATCCCTCCAAGGAATTCCCTCTCTTCCATACTAGACATAGATTTGACTGAATCAGCAGCTCAGTGCAAAACTCAATAATGGCCTTCAGAGGGACTTCTGGGTACTTCTCCTTGCAGCAAACAAGCTGTGCAGGGTGAGGTGAGTAGGAGGTGGTACTCTTTCCTGGGGCAGGTGCCAGTGAATGGGCAAGGCAGCGTTCTGTTGAACATGGCAGCATCACTGCTATGGTTTGAATGCGTCTCTCCCGCATGTTGGGAGCTTAATACCCAATGCGGTGGTATGAGGAAGAGGGCTGCACTCTAATACGTAGGTTCATGCTGATTCGAGAAGGGATGGAGGCAATGAATTTTCTCTCACTCATGTGATGCCTTTCACCCTGTCTTGTAGCAAAAAGGCCCTTGCCACATGTGACCCATTTACCATAGACTTTTCAGCTCTAGAACTATGAGTCAAGTACCTTTCTGTTCATTATACTGTATATTGCCTAGTCTCAAGAATTTGGTTATAGCAGCATAAAATAGATAATACAACACTGTCTGCAAAGTACTTCCTGGTTTTCTTGCCATTTTATGGTTCCACTCCCGGCCCCATGTTGATTCTCTTCCCACCCTGTGCCCTCCACACAACTCGGTGCATCCACCCCCTGGGGGAGTCGCTCCTTCTAGATCTCACTTTCTCCCAAAGACAACACATTCTAGAATCGCTCTCGTCTCCATTGTTCATCCTTGTCCCATTCAGAACATCTTCCTAGTGTTATTCTCAGCTATGGAGAAATCCCAGTGATCAAAAGTCATCTGCCCCTTCTGTGAGTGATTAATGTCCACATTGTCCCAGAGGTTCGTGTTTGGTTAGAGTCTCTGAAAGAAAACAGATACCTACTTAGTGAGACATGACCAAGATTTGGCTGAGAGCCTAGAGTGAAGGCAATCACTGGATACTTTTTTTTTTTTTTTAAGGGAAAGATCTACAGGGTGTTCAAGATCTCACTGCTAGATTGGACTCAGTGATCTGCCTGTTTATAGCCTCCCAAAAGCTGGAATTACAGGCATGCACCACCACGCCCAGTCTCAATCACTGTTTTAGCACCCCCAGGGGGCGGGACCAGCAAGGCAGGCCCGGGGATTGAACTCCCGGCCCCTGTGCCTGCTTGCAGGTGCTTTAATCTGCTGAGCTATTTGGATGGCTCTCATCACTGGATACTTTGAAGCCATATTGGCTTAAAATCATAAGACCCCTTGGAGTTCTCAGGAAAGAAATCAGAGAAGAGGGATGTGTGTGTGTGTGTGTGTGTGCGTGCACAAGCGTGTGCATGTATGCGTTAACATGTAATTATTGGTTGTTCCTGATTCCTCAGTTATTGAACTAATAGTATAATTGGTTAAGCTGGAAAACATTTTTTAAAATGTATTTTAGCACAGGGTCTACAGGGTCTCACTACTCAGATCGGACTCGTAGTGATCCTCCTGTTTTCAGCCTTCCAAGGGCTGGGATTACAGGTGTGTAACACAACACCATGCCCAGTCTCACTCACTGTTTCAGTGTGCCCTGGCGGTGGGGCTGGCACGGCACTCCGGGGATGGAACCGGAGCTTTAGTCCACTGAGCTATCTGGCTGGCCCAAGCTGGAAAACTCAATGGTGGCACAACACACATAGCATAAAATTTGCTGTCTTATCATTTTATATGTACAGTTGAACAGGCTTGATAGTGTTCACCGTGTTATGCACACAGTCTCCAGAGCCTTCCAGTCGTGCAAAACTGAACCTTGGTACCCATGAACCCCCCTCCCTGCATCCCTGCCTGGCTCCAGGCAATTGGCATTCGCCTTGCTGTCTCTACAAGACTGACCACTCGAGGTCCTCATATGTGTGGACCCACGTGGTATTCTGGTTACTTCCTCTGGCATAATGTCCTCTGGTTTGATCTGCACTGTAGTGTGTGTCAGAATTAATGAATTTCTCTCTTCCTCACTGTCTCTTGATACTAGTGATAGAACTCAGAGATAGTCTATGCCAAAGCTACCTCCCCAGCCCTTTTAATTGTTTTGTTTTGAGACCAGGTCTCACTGAGTTGGCCAGGCTGGCCTTGGATTTGTGCCTCATCTCCTAAGTAGCTGGGATTGCAGATATGTGCCGCCATACCTGACTTTCTTTTAAAAGGCTGAATAATATTTTTTGTAATTGTAGTAAGTCGTTGATTACTTAAAAGACTTGCTCAGCCTGGTGTGTCTTGGCACATACCTATAATCCCAAAACTCTGAGAGGCAGAAGTAGGAGGATTATAGTGCAGGCTCATCCTGAGCCATTTAGCAATGTAGTGAGATTCTGTCTCAAAATTAAGAAGAAAAAAAAAAAAGGTTGAGAATGTAACTCAGTACAAAAGCTCTGGGTTCAGTCCTCAGTACCTCGCCCCCAAGGTTGCTCATTTAATAGGTTTGCAGCTAAATATGGGGAAAGCAGAAGAGATCTGGGATGAGATGGAATTCTCCGGTCTTGTGCCTTTGGCCTTGATGAAGAAAAACTCCACCAGCTGCCTCTCCCCTTGTCTCTCTCAAGAGGAACAGGAGAACTGTCACGACTGCCACTGATGACGTCTGGTGCTGGCCTTTTCAGCACTGCAGTTTGCCAGCCCCTGGCTCTAGGCCATGGATATCAGAGAAGAGCAGGCTTCCACTCTCCCAGCTCTGGTACAGACCGACCGAGTACCATATTCTTCTGAGTCCAAGGATGGTCAGAGGGGAAGGACAGCCTGAATTGAGCAAGCATCTAAGTTGGAGAGTGACCGAAGGGCTGGAGAGTGACCGAAGGCCTCTGAGTTGCTGGGTCTACAAGGGAAGAGTGCTGTTCAGAAAAGGGCTTCTTCCCATGGGACCAGGTGACAACAAAGGGGCTTTCCCCAGCCCAGAGCAGTCCTGCACTTGTTCCGCAGCATCACTTAAGTCTAGGACATACTTCCACATTTCCCATTCTGGAGTCTACACTAGAATGAGCAAAATATGAATTGAAGCCCTTGCCCCTGCGCTCTTTGCTGCAGGCCTGGTTCCTTTTTTGTAATGAAGGAACTGAGATTTAGTAACACTCACTGGCTGACCTCTTTCCTAAGGTTTCACTGTTTAGCATGTGAACGAGGATTTGACCTAAGCTTCCCCAGCCCAGTCCCATGTTTCTTCCAACTCATCCCTCCATGGTTCAGCCCCATGGCTTGGGATGGGTGACGGACCTAAAATACAACTTAGTTTTATAGACAGGAGTATTTTGTGTCTGTGGAACTTTATGTTTTCTATAGGGGAAGCTCTGTGGTGACTGCTTTGTGTGGTGTGCTGTTTTATTAATCCTAGATAGAATCTCCTAGGTGAGCGCTACTTTTGATCTTATTTTGCAAATGGAATATCTGAAGGAGCTGGGGGCAGTGGGACAACCCTGTAAGCCCAGGCACTTAGATGGCTGAAGCAAGAGGGTCATATACTTATGGTCACCTGGGTGATTAGTGAGATCCTGTTTTTTTTTTTTTTAAAGGTCTGGGGACATTTTCCATCCAAGTACTAACCATGTCCAACCCTGCTTAGCTTCCAAGAGCAGATGACATGAGACGTTTGGGGAGCTGTGGCTGTAGACAGCACTTGCTTCCCAGCATGTGCAAAGTCCTGGGCCCAACTCCTCACATGATAAAATAACAACAACTCCACCCCTATATTTCTATATATCGTGTATGTGAAAGTAAAATATACTTGCAACTTGCTAACGAAATGGGAGAAGCAGAATTTGAATCAAGAGCTGTGTGCCCATCGGTATGGCCACTGTGATGTATTGAGTGGCTTTCTGTACTATTTTTTATTTTATCTCCAAAGGTTCCCTGTTGCAAACCAAAGCTCCAACCACTTGCTTTTCTGCAGAGTGCCCTTTGAAGTTGTTTGTAAAGACCGTTGCTTTGTCTCTATGACCATCTTGTTTTTAAACATGATGGAGGTTGGGAAGCCCACGGGCAAGCTACTAGCAGATGCGCCTCTGGTGAGTGCTGGCTTCCTGGCTCCTAGATGGCTGTCCTGTTGATGTGTCCTCTGTCCTATGGTTGTTCCCTTGTGTGGCAGAACAGAGTGAAGCTTCTGCCTTGTTCTCTTTTTAAAATTTATTTTAACTTATTTTTAATTAGAAAACTT
>NW_004524612.1:12492190-12506228 GCF_000260255.1 Octodon degus
TCTTTCTTTCTTTCTTTCTTTCTTTCTTTCTTTCATCTTATTTATTTATTACGGGGTCTTGCTACCAAGCCTGGACTTGTAGTGATCCTCCTTGTCTCAGCCTCCCTAGTGCTGGGATTACAGACATGTGTCACCACGCCTGAATTTGGTGGCTGGCACGGAGCACCTGGGGTTCTGGGGGAAGCATAGCACATGGTACCAGGGATTGAACCTTGCTACACAGGCACTGAGACTGCTGAGCTATTTCCCCAGCCTGTGTGAATTTTATAGATGGGATTCTAGACCCTTATCAGATAGTTTCTGATAATATTTTCTCCCATTCTGTGGATTTTTTTTTCACTTTCTCAATAGTGAATGGGGATTGAACTTAGACCCTTGTGTTTGCCAGGGAAGCGCTTATTCCACTGAGCCATCTCCCCAGCCCCTTCAATAGTGATTTTTGTTGCACAAAACTTTTGAAATTCTAATGGTGTTCAAGGTGTTTTTTCTGTTGCTTGTGCTCTTGTTGTTGTATTAGCTTTGGCTGTCTTTACAACTTTTGGAATGAAATCCAGCAAGGGAGATCCAGGACCCCATTTGCTGAAATTACATTCATGTAACTAAATCCTTAGAGGAGCTTTGGAATTCATTTAGAATAGCATTTATGATAGCTAAGAATTCTAGTGTTTCATGCCCTGAAGAAACCTGATCCTTCTACCTGTGATCCTGTTTATATAAAGAAAGATCTTTCTCTTGTGTGTGTGCAAATGTTATATACATCCACTTAGTAGAATTGAAAGTTCGCTTTCCCAACCAGTGATTTTGAATGGCAGGAATGGTGTGGAAAGAGGCAAGAAACAAAAAGTTGAATTGAAAACAAATAAATCTGGGAAATGAATTGGATTCAATTTAAAACGTTTCTATTGTAGTGAGATACAATGTAACGTGATGTAACATGAAATTTACTCTCAATGATTTTTCTTTTTTGTAGTACCAGGAATTGAACTCAGGACTTTGCATTTACCAGGCAAGCACTTACTCTACTGAGCTATCTTCCCGGCCCTACCCTCAATGATTCTAAGCAGAATTCACTGTTCATAGTCACATTGTTGTGCAATCATGAACATTCTTCAGCTTGTAGAACTGAAACTTTACACCCATTAAATAATCCTATTCATTTCTCCTCCTCTCAGCCGCTGAAACCCCACATCCTTTCTGTCTTCAGCTGTCTGACTACTTTAGGTACGTCCTATCAATAGAATCATGTTACTTGTCCGTATGTGATTGCTTTATTTCATGTAGCATAATGTCCTCAAGGTTCATCCATATAGGATGGGACAGAATGTCCTTTCTACTTAACGCTGAATGTCGTTTCACTCTCCATAAAGGTTATGCTCCATCCATCTGCTTACCCATCTATCGTTCATCAGTCCAGTGATAGATACCCACATTGATCCCATCCTTTGGCTCTTGTGAGTCATGCTGTTTTGAACATAATATACAAACATCTTTTTGAGAACCTTTTTTCAATTCTTTGGAATATATACCTGGAAATGGAATTGCTGGATCATCTGATAATTCTGTTTTTAATTTTTTGGGAACTCAACATACTGTTGCCCAAGGCTGTGCCTGTTTCCATTTCCACTGACAACACACGAGGGCTCCTGATTCTTCATGTCCTCATTCACACCTGCTAACTTTTCTTTCTTTCTTTTGGAGTCAGGATCTCATTGTATAGCTCAAGTTGGCCCCAAACTCCTGGACTTCCTGCCTCAGCCACCTAAGTAGTAAGAACTAAGTATGTGCTACCACGCCCGGCTTCGGGTTTTTGACAGTAGTTGTCCTAATGGGTGTGAGGTAGCATCTCATTGTGGTTTTGATCTGCACTTCCCTTATAATTAGTGACATTGAGTGTTTCTCCATTTGCTTTCTGTCCATTTGTAGATCTTCCTTGGAGAAACATCTGTTCAAGTTCTTTGCCCATTTCTGAATTGGTCTTTTATTTTATTATACTCAGCCAATATTTTTATGAACTCCTACAATTTGAGTATTAAGTCCTGCTTACATCATTTGTAAATGTTTTCTCCCATTCTATATGTTGCCTTTCACTGTTTATATCCTTTGATGCAAAGAAGTTTTGAATTAAATTTTGATTTTGAGAACTAAGGCCAAGTTTACATGAGAAAAAGTGGATAAGCGCATTTTTTAAAAAATAAGGAAATAAATCATGATAATCTTGTTACCTAAATGTAGACACAGATAACATTTTTCAGATTGTAATTTTTCAGTTTTTATGCTTCCAACAGCCCTGAACGGGAATGGAGGGGCCTGGAGCTGCAGCTCAGTGATCCGGTTCCTGCCCAACACGTCTGAGGCCCAGGTTCTGTCCCAGCCCTGGGGAATGGGGTGGATGAGTGCGGTTTTTCAGCATTTTTGGGTTTCCTGACTGGATATTATGTTTCTTTGAGCTATTTCCTAAATTTATAGTGGCGAGTGATATTCTCTTACTTGTCTATTTTCCTGTATCAGTTTTCATACTTCAAACATTGATATATATATATATACACACACAAACTTTATGGAGAAACAAATATCAATGAGACAGTTTCAAAATAGATTGGTACGACAGTTACAATAATTAATACATTGCATATTGTTGTTTTCATAGTAATTATTCATAGTACAAGATGCAGACATGATATCCTGTCCAACACTATTAGTACAAATCTTTCTTCTCCTTGAATTAAGAGAAAGTAGCTGTATATCTATCTTGTTTTGTATATACAGACACAAAATGATCCTTCATTTGTATCCTCCTTTTTTGTTTAGTTTTGTCAGAGATGGGTATTCCATTGCCATTTAAATATTGTAGGTGCATAAATTCAGCAAAATAATCCAACATAGTCCAGTAGTCCATAATAGTAGTGGGTTATCCATAGGACTGGCAATGTCAGAACTTGTTGACTTGAGCCTTTTATAGCTCAGCATATTAATATGGCTTTACCTTTTATACTTTTCTGCTGGATGGTTAAGACCAAGGTAAAACACGACCTATAAAACAAGAAACGTAACTTTTGTATCTGAAAAGGTCAGTCAAATCCCCTCAGGATTTATCCTGAAACCCTGTACTGCAGTTTGTAGATCCTTTGTCAGTGTCAGGCTTGTGGATGAGTCGCGGCCACTGCTTGACCAATTTGCTCTCTGTGAAAGCCTGAGAGAATGTTTTTGCTCCATGTGACTCTCCTTAGGCACACTCTACATTGTTGATCACTTTCCTCTTTGGCCCCCTAATCTCCTTGATCAGAAAATTTGGGCCACCACTGAGTTACAGGATGTTACAGTACAGGTTCTCATGTCTTGAGTCCTTACTGACCTTGAATGACTAGGGCCAAAATGTTGGCTATCCTTGTAGCCCTTCTTTTTCTCTAATTTTTGGTCTGCAAACTTAAGTTGTTAACCCTCCAGAAGAGAAGTTCAATGGTATTATTACCCTACAACCTAGGCAGTTGAGCTTAACCTCACTGTCTGAATATCAAACATCTTAGACATAACATGGAACAGGTATTTTCCATCAAGTATTGATGAAAACATTGATTTATAAATAATCTGTAAAAAGTCTATAAACTTTAATGGGATCTATTACACATTTTTTTCTTTGTTTGCCTATAATTTTCAAGTGGGTATTTATTTTTTTGACATCCAAATCTAAATTTTATATAGTTAAGTCAAATTATCTTTTTGGATGTGTTTTCTTTGTCATTTTGAATTCAAGATTAGGTAAGTATTTACCTATACTATATTTTTAAGTTAGATTTTATAGGTACATTTTAGACATATGTAATGATCACATTCGTCATAGAGAATTTATACCTGTACATGATAACCTATTTTTAAAAAAAATCTTAAATCTTTTAGGATTCCATGTTTATTTACATTGCATCTGGTAATTAGCTTTATTTTAGCTTAATATTTGAGTAAGTGCAAATTAATTTTGCAAGCAGCCAGTTTCTCTAGAGGCATATTTTGAATTCTGTTTGTTGCTTGTTTTTTTTTTTTTTTTGTGGATCCAGGGGTTGAACTTAGACCCTGGTGCTTGCCAGGCAAGTGCTTATTCTACTGAGCTATCTCCCCAGCCCTCGTTGCTCATTTTGTATGCCTTCTGTGTCTACCTGGACCTGCTTTCTGGGCTCTTGTTTTGCTTTGCTCAGCTCCTGGCCTAAGCTGGTGGCAGTTCAATACTGTGGCAGCTAGTAGCCTTTCCATAGCTCTCCTCTTCATCTTCCTCGTCGCTCAGATGCATTTCCTATTAAAGATATTTTAAATTACAGAAAATGGAATATGATTTTTATCAGAACTATATTGTATTTATCTAATGAAATTTTGTAAAGCGTATTTGTTTTTAAGTGCTTAAGCCTTTCTACCTGCTTATATTTTGCCATTTAATCAAATTGTTTTGTTCCTGAGAAATTTCCTGTGGAATTTATTTTGTTGCTAAGGTGAATGGGAAATTTCCTCACTATACTTAGTATTTATATCAGTGAGATTTGTATTTTATGTTAATTAGTAACAGGTCACAATGGTGAGCTCACTCTTGGTCCTTGATATTTCCATTCTCGTTGATGATTTCATTATTGTGGCTGATAACCTTGTGCATTTGGGGGAAGTGGAACCCAGGATCTTCTGCATGCTAGGCACATGCAGAAGCACACCTGGCGGGCCGACCAGGTAGCCCAGCGGACTAAAGCGCCTGCTGCAGCAGTTGCAGTGACGGGTTCAATCCCCGGCAGGTGGTGCCAGCCCTGCCCCCAGGACACGCTCAGACTGGGTGTTGTGGCATGCAACTGTAATCCCAGCGTTTAGGAAGCAGAAGACAGGAGAATCACTATGAGTCTGATCTACGTAGTGACACTCTGAACACCCTGGAGACCTTGTGCCAAATACAAAAAAAAAAAAAAAAGAAAGAAAAAAGAAAGACAGATACCTAGCCCTAGCCTTTCTTTTTTGTGTGATGTTAGGGATTGAAGCAAAGACATTTGCAGCAATCTAAGTCTCCAGACCTGGTTTTGTTTGTTTGGTTGTTTGTTTTTTTGAGACAGTCTTGTTAAGTTGCCCAAGCTGGGCTTGAGTCTGTGGTACGCCTCTCTCAGCCTCCCAGAGTTCTGTGATCATAGCTGTAGACCACCATGCCTGGACTCTAGTGCCATTTTTACCAGTGCTTTTACTTATTATTTTCTTTCTAGTTTGGTGGTGATGTTAGAGTTCCCTGCTTGATGCCTGACTTTAAAGAGAATCCTTCCCCCATTTCACAATTATTTGAAGAAGAGTTTCTCTGTCCTGTCCTAATTAATGAGCATGCTGTCAGTGTCTGCCAGAACACACACCTGTGCTTGCAAACTAGTCGGCTTCTTGTTTTGGTGAAGGAGAACACCCCATAGGAGACTGGGGGGTGTCTGTAAGAAGGTGTCAAAGAGAGATTTGTGCTTTGGCTGGTGATTTCAGGGGTCCAAGGAGGTGGTCTCTTCTGGAGAGGGTATTGCTGGAAAACAGGGTCATTCTGTGATGGCAATGACTCTCTCTCTACCAGGCAGATGAGTCCGAGGCTAAGGGTGTAATTGTTATAATTAATTAATTAATTAATTAGTGGTACTGGGGATCAAACTCAGGACCTTGAGCTTGCCAGGCAGGCTCTTGTGCTGCTGAGTCATCTCCCTGGCCCAGAATGTAGTTATTAAAGAATCGGTGATTACTGACATTCATTAGGGTAGGGAAAGTTTGGTATTTTATGACTTGAACATTATACATATTTTATTCTACATGACTACGGCATGGTCTTGCTTTTGCCTTGTCTGCTGCTGATGTTCTGAGAAATTGTTTCTGTTCAACAAGAGACCACCCAACCCTTCCTGTGAGGTACAGATCAACTCCTGGTGGTGACGGTTGTCTGCCAAATAATGCTGCATTAGCCAGTGATGGACCGCATATACGAAGGGGGCCCCAGACGGGGATGGAGCTGGAGAATCCCCACAGCCTGGCACTTTTGCTGTGACGCCAGTGTGTAGATGTGTTTAGAGGCGTAAATGCTTACATTTGTGTACTGCTGCTTGCTAGATACAGGAACATGCTAAGCTCTTAAGACTGTAGCCCAGGAGCAGTGGGCTGGCCCGCCAGGTCCGTCCTGGGCCATTCTGCGCGAGCCTTCACCTGTGCCGTGCACACGAGGGGGACGCTGCCTAGCCGGGTGATTCTCAGAACATATCCCTGTGAAGCAATATGCGAGCGTGCTTTGCTTCTCGGTGTTCTTTTGCAAACTGAGATTGATGTAACAGAGTATGTGCTCTAGCGTTTTCTTTCTGTCTCGCAACTATTTTTCTTCCTCTCTTTCCCTTGAGGATTTCAAATAGTTTCCTGAAAGTAATTTGTTCAGAGTGATACTGCCTACCTCCCACTCTGCAGGAATGTTGCACAAGCTCAATGTTCCCCCTCTGCATTCATCTCTGATTCAGGAGGGACCTGAATCGGCGCTCTGAGCTGAACATCGTGCTGATGGTCACTGTCCCCGCTCTCTGATGTGCAGCAAGTGACTCCAGCACCAGCCCCCCGTCCAGTTCCCATTTTCTGGGCTGTGGTTTTAGATTTCGGCTTTCCTATGCCTGTCATGTTTCAAAAATAAATTTGGGGAACAATTTAAGGGTTGCCAGTGTTTTATGCTGTCAAATAAGAATATCAAAAAGAATTCTACTTAGTATTCTTTCATAAAATCAAGGAATATCTGCACCAAAATCGTAAAGGAAAATGGACTCCAGAATTGTAAAATATGTGTAATCGTGCTTTATGAACCACAGAATCGTGGTCCTAAGCTTTCTCACTCTGGCTCAGATTTGTAAAAACTCTGCCTCAGGAAACCTGGATCAGTTAGGGAGACCCTTCTTCCCCCATCAGTCCCGCCCCCTCTTGCTCCCCTCTGGCTGCTTTCCGAGAGTTTTTATCTCTGTTCGGTACAGGGATGTGGCCCCTAGCAAATCAGTGGCAACTCTCTAAAATGTACCTGGGAGCTGGGCCTGGAGTAATCCTAGCTACTCAGGAGGCTGAGGCAGTAGCATCATGAGTTTGAGCCCCCAATGTAGTGAGAACCTAGCTCAAAGTAAAATAAGAAATACTGGGAAAACACCTCAGTGAGAGACTGCTTGTGGAAGGCCCAGAGTTCAATCTCCAGTGCACACACACACACACACACACACACACAGCCCGCATAAAATGTGCTTGGGATTTGTTTTAACCCAGTATGGTAAGGCACACACACACACACACACACACACACACACACACACACACACACACAGAGCTGTCCTGAGGGAAGAAGCTTTTACACTCATGGCCTAGGATTAGGAACCACAGCACAGCACACCAGGTAGGGCCATGCCAGGGAGCACCAGGGTGACCTGGGGCAGAAGGGAGTGAGGAGAGAAGGGGCAAGAGTTCTGATTATAGTTTCTCCAAAAGAAAAGGAGAGTCGGGGTAAACAGGCTGAGGAAAGGCCTGACCTCATGGTGCAGGCCTGTAATCCCAGCACTCTGGGAAGCGGAGACAGGTGGATCTGGATTTTTAGCTCAGCTTGGGCACCTAAGCTATTTATCGAGACCCTGTCTCAAAATAAACAACTACAACAAAACCTGAAACAGTCTCCGAAGTTTGCTAGGTTTGAAGGCAAACCCTAGGTTGCTAGGTTTGGGTTCAACCCAAAATCTCTAGTACCACCTAAAAAGAAACAGAATGGAATGAAACTGGCTTAGGGTGCCTGGTTTGGGTCTTTCTGGTGGGCCCTCAGGCACAGGGACTGTCCCTAGATGTCTCATAGGTGATCTGCTCAAGACAGGTGGGCAGTGGCCTGGACAGTGAGTGCCTCACAGGTAGTAGATGCTGGCTCACGCAGATGGGAGCCCTCCCAAGGAGTGCGGTTTCCACTTAGGAATTCTCCACTCTGGGAGGAACAGGCTTCCCTGGATCAGCGGGACTGCAGGTGTCAAAGCACGGAGAGAACAGAAAAGGAGAAGGCTCAGCTACTGTGGCCACACCAGCCAGCAGTGGTGGGACTAAGGTGACCACACTGTCCTGAGTTTGCTGTTTATAGGACTCTTATAATCTTCAGTAGTGTCTAATTTAGAACACTGTGTTTGGAGATGTTGGTGGAATGGCCTTTTGAAATCTTTAATTGTTGAAAATTATAACCACATCACTGAAGCCAACAGAGCCCAAACCTATCCATAAAACTGTTGGACCTTTGAATTTTAAGTTTTTCATTCTCAGTACACTATGTTTCTTACAGGGTGTGTATAATTATGCCAGTGCTACTACTAAAGATGCCTAGAAAAAAAAATATCATCATTTGCTAGCCTGTTCACTGTGTCTCCTCTACTGAAACGTTAGCCCAAAGATTTCCAGGTAGTCTCAGGCTTACATCCTGTCTGAGTCTGTCTTGTCATGGCAGGTGCTGGTATTACTGCCTTATGTTGAGTATCATGGATTAACAATAGCACCTCAAGGGCTGGTGAGATAGCTCAGCAGACTAAGCACCTGTTTAGGGAAGTGCAGGGGCCGGGGTTCGATCCCTGGCACCACATGCCGTGCTGGCCCCGACCCCGGGGAGTGCTGAGCTGGTGACTGAGTCTGAGTGTGGTGGCACACACCTGTAATCCCAGCACTGGTGAGGCTGAAAACAGGAGGATCACTGTGAGTTCCAAATGGGAGACCCTGTACAAAAACAAAACAAAACAAATAAATAAACAAAAAAACTCAAAAAACTAAGCAATAACACCTCAGCCAAAGGTATCTTAGCTTTAATTAGTCTGTGCTATTGTGGGTCATATCCTAACTGGGTGTGGACTTGGAATTATCATGAAGCCTTCAGTCACTGGGTCCTAGGTGGAACTAGTCAGTGTTAGGGCATGTGAAACAATACGGAGAGATTCTAGTCTTAGCAGGGCCGGTAGGCTTCTGGACTCTTTTTAGAGCTTCAGTATTTATCTGATGCTGTTACCAGATACTTCTTTCTGCTTTTGGGACAGTAGTTAGGTGAGGAGATGTACTTCCATGGGAAAAACCCATCAAAGGTTGGGTTTCAAACTTAATTTTCTTCAATGCAACTAGCGAGCTGAGTGTGCAGAAAATGCGAATGAGCTCGCAAGGTTTAGTGAATTTTGTTACTGTACCCCATGGGGGCTTTGAGCAGATGGCTATTTCTGTTAGATCTGTGTTATGGTTTAACACAGATTTGTGTGCTGAGGGATTGATCCCCATCAGCGGTGTGCAGAGGAGGGGGCAAAGGGGCTACCCGGTGACTGTGGCGTTCATAGATGGACGAATCCATTTCTGGGCTCAGAGCTGAAGGAGCAAGCAGAGGGAGGAAGTGGGTCACAGGGAGTGTAGTTCCGAGGGCTGGGTCCTGTCCAGTCCTGAGCCCCTCTGCTGCCTCCAGTCCCCTTCCTGCTTTCTCCGCTTCCTTCGTGACATGAGGTAAGCAGCTTCCTCTGCCACGCCCTTCTGGTATGGAGCCCACTGACTGATTTTTCTGAAAACCCTGAAACCTTGAGCCAAAATTAATCTCTTCTCCTTTAAGTTGTGTTTGTGAGGTATTTTGCCTCAGTGACAGAAAAGTGACAATCTGCTCCCTCATTTGACAAACGGGCATCAGAATGACCTGGTGGAGTGGTGCATTAGGGCAGGAGCAGTGTCTTCAAATCACATGACCTGAGGCTCAGGAACCTCAGCTGAGAGTACTGTAAAAGGAAGAGGAGGTGGGCTTGTGTGTAATCAGAGCGCTAGTTAATGAGGGCCATCACATTGATATAAAAGCACTTTTGGGGGGTGCTAGGTGGAAAGGATTTATTTTTATTTTTTGATACTGGCGATTGAACTCAGGATCTTGCGCTTTCTGGGCAGGTCATTGAACTCTCTCTCTAGGCTATAAAGGATTTATTATTAATTTACAGCTATGAAGTACAAATGGGTATTCGGTCCTGCTGAGGTTTGGACATCTGTGCTTGTCCCCCAGGGGTAGTGTGTGAGAAAGTTGGTGCACAGTGTGGCCCTTTGAGATGGCAGCACCTTCAGAGCCATGACCCAAGGTAAGCCGTCGCCCACGGAAGGGAGCCAGGCATCCCTGTGGGAAATGAGTTAGTTTCCCAGAGAGTGAGTTATTAAAAAGAGAGCTTGACTTCTGTCCTCACTGTGCTTCCTACCTGGCTGTGTGATGCTTCTTGCGCTTGTGCCTGCCGCCCAAACTTCTATCACGAGATCTTCACCACAGTCCAGCCTGATGAGGTTATGCAATTTAGACTTTTAGCTTCCAAAACTGTGAGCACAGAAATCTTTGTGCTTTACACATTACTCTGACTCAGGTGTTCTGTTACAGCAACAGATGCAAACTATTTTCAGTGTAATGAGAAATGCCCTCGAGCTTTTCCTTCCCACTGAGGTCTTACTTGTCTTTCCCCTTGGTTTCTCCCCATGGATGACTCCATTTACTTGTGAGCAAGTGGGGAGCACAGAGGAACCCCCCGATTTATGCCCACCAATGCCTCATCTCTGGCACTGGTATGTCTTCTTCTCTTTCTCACTGCTCACAGCACGGGGAAGGTCCCTCTTCTCCCCGTGGCCATTCTGTATGCCCTGGATACTGTCATTTCCTACCTCCGGAAATTGTCACCTGCCCTGTCATTCTCCACCAGACCAGACGTAGCAGTATACAAGTCTTTTTGACAGCTGCTTTAAACAACATTCTGCTGCGTCTGCACCGCGCACGGCACTCTTTTCCGAAGGCTTATCTATACTTGCTGTCTGTTTCTCCCTCTCCCGTTCACTGTTTTAGCACCTGACTTTGCACCTACGGCACAGGCAGGCCTGAGCAAACACAGGGCAAGGCTCGCGCCCACTGTGACCTCTTTTCCCACACTTGTCCGATTACACTTTTCCTTTGTCTGCCTTCTACACAGAGCCAGCCCTTGGTGTCAACTGGGACTGAGTCCAGTGCAGTCCGCAGTCACCTGAGGGCCTTCTGTAATGTGGCGCGGCATCACACGCGCGCCGAGCACATTCTCCTGCACGCTTCAGATCTATCGAGATGAGCAATAATGCCGAGTGCAATGGGTGTGTCACGTGAACAGGTGTTCTCATGTGTGGTTCAGGGAGCAGTGACACACAGTGCCTGTCCACGTTCACTACGGGCGCGGCAGCCCAGACCTGACTCCAGGTGACACGTCGGGAGCAATGCGACCCTGTTTTCTTGGAGTATTTTCCATCTACAGTTGGTTGAATCCATGGTGTGAAACCTATAGATATGGAGGGCTGATTGTGAGACACACACACACACACACACGTATATACAGCCTTGGGGAGTTTGTAGTATTAGTTTTGTGTGTGTTTCCCATAAAGGACAGCAATCTACATTAGCAATTTGTCTTTTTCTTTTTCTTTCCTTTCTTTTGTTTCTAAGGTCTACTTAGTGTATAAAGTATACATTGTAGTAGTTCATAGAAACTTTCACTCTTTTCCTGCAGACACTAATTGTTATGGTTTTTGTCTAGTTGTCCCCCGAAAGCCTCATGCAGTCATGGGGTGGCTTCTGGAGTTTGAGATTGATTTTTAATCCAATGCTGGAAATATGGGTGTAAGTGCCCTGGGGCAGATACTCTGTATTACAGTGTAAGGAGAAGAAAGAGGCTGGCTAGCTGCCTGAGCTGCTGCCACTCCCTTTGCTCTCTGCTCTTTGCCGCCACCACCATGAAAGGTTACTCTCTGCTGTGTACCGCCCTGCCTTGGAGCCAGCTGAATAGGAACTGAAACCTCCACTGACTGTGAGCTAAATAACCTTTCCTTCCTTCATTTTGAGTGTTGAGTATTTGTCCCAGCAATGACAGAAGAGTAACTGAGACTAATGATGACATAGAACTCGTTGAGCCTGACCACATCCCAAGCACTCTTCTCTTGTGGAACCCACTGCTAGAGTTATAGACCCTTCAGTGACCCTAGGAAGTTAGCTACTATTGGCTCCATTTCCACGAGGAATCTGAGGAACAAGGACCCTGGGTGACTTAGGCCTGTGTGTTGAGTACGACACAAAGTGATGAGGTAGAGTCAGCCCGGTCTTCCTACGTTGTCCCATGCTGTGAGAATACCTGCTGGTCTAATAGCCATGTCACGGTTGTTCACAGTTTTCCTTTGCAGTGAGTAACGCCTCTGGAACCTCTTGTGTGTACTTGTGCTTGGGCGAGAGAGCTCTTTCATGGATGATGCTGAGACAGAGACTCCTGGGCTCCTGGGTAAGGACTCAGAACACTATCACAGATCCTTAGGTCACGTGGCCCTTTAAAGGGACCGTACATTTTCTGTGCTCACCCCCAGTGGAGGAACACACTTGTCTCCCCATGATTTCTTCTCCACTTGGTATCAAACTGTAAATATTTGTCAATCATGAGGGTTAAAAATGATCTCTCCACCAGGCACAGCGCCTGGCTGGAAAACACAAGTTCCTGCATTCCATTTCCGGTAACAACCACAACAAAAATCTCTCCTGATTTGCATTTGCCCTTCTCCCAGGGATAGTGGTGGGGAGAATTTAATATGGTTACTCATTGTTTATAGCCTTCTTTTGTGAACTGCCTACTTATAATCTGCATCCACCTTTTGTGGGAACATTTGTCTTTTTCATGGTGATTAGTAAGAGGTGTATAGATACTTTGGGTGCCGTGCAACTCTTCAGCCCGTTTCAGTCCTCTCTCCACTAAATGAGTCAAAGTCAGAGTCCTTTAGCTAATGAGCCCAACACCTCCTTCCTCGTCATTGTCATAGTCTGGACCCCAGGTTTTGGGAACATGCCAGCTGCCATGGATTTGAGAGAATCTGGACTGGTCAGGGTAAAAACGGGGGCCGGAGATGGCGTGGCCTCAGGTGGCGCTTTGATAGGTTGCCCACCAGCAGAAGTCCTTCACAGCAGGGGACCTTGCAGAGACAAGTGTGCATCACCATGGGGAGAGGGGAACCACGGGGCCCTAGAGGAAGTGGACGCTACGTAGAGTGGGGGAGACGCCTGGGCCCTGCCACTGTGACACAGCTTGCTTTAAGCTTGCAGATGTGGCTGCAGTTCTGAATAGTGTGTGAGGCAGCAGGCTCTTCTTGCTCCTGTTGGGCTGCATTTCAAAGCAATTAGGTGCACGTGCATTTGAGCTTGGTGGTGGTCAGCCTGGGGACGGCTGTTCCACTCTGTATGGAGAAGAAAGACCCAGGGCCACTCTGTGGGGGCATCTTTCCCTGTATGGCGCTGGGACTACTCCTCTCAATCTACGATGCCACACTCCTTGTGCCCCTCTTGTCACAGCCTCCCTCGCCATCTTCATGGGTGACTTAGTGTCAGGACACCCTTACATGCTTCAGTGTTATGGACCCCAAAGAACCTTTCCTATGAGCCAGTCCCTCCATGTTTACACACTAGAAAGTAAAGCTGGGAATTTAAACCTATTTTTTGTTTAAAAATAATAAATCCAGTTAACACGGTGATGCATACCTGTAATCCTGGCACTCAGGACTCAGGCAGGAGAATAAAAAAAAATAATAATAAACTCATTCAACTATCAATAATAAATCCAATACATTAATTTATTTAAAATAATAATCCAATTTAATAGAAATAACAATTTTCAATGAAAAATGGCCACAGAAACCTTCTAAAATGTCAATTTTATCTTTATCATCTTTAGATGAAGGTAATACAACTGTGTGTAGAGATTGAGTCCTCTAACCTCTTTTAAAAAGTTAACCATCTATCACTAAATATAAAAAAATTGGAAATACACATCATTTGAGAACAAAATATTTCAAATAATAAAAGTCTTGGATAAAAACTTAAAATTTAGGAAGGATTTCAAAAATATAAAAAGATTGAAGACTGGGTGTGGTGGTGCACACCTGTAATCCCAGTGCTTAAGAGACTGAAAACAGGAAGATCAGTATGAGTCCAACCTGTGTAGTGAGACCCTGTAGACCCTGTACTAAATTCATAAAAAAAATA
>NW_004524612.1:12506985-12527992 GCF_000260255.1 Octodon degus
TTTTTAAAAAAGTAATAATCCAATTTAATATAATTGATGAGCCAGTTGGAATAAAAGCTTCGGGACTCAGACGAGGGTTCAAACCTTCCATGTCCAGTCTGTGACTTTACATATGCTGATGGTTTTAGATTTCTCACTCCAGCTCACACTTACGCACACACCTGCTCAATGCTTCATCTGCATAGCTAATAGACATCTCAACAGTTATGTCCAAAGTGTAATCTTCCAAAGGTATTTTATCAGTGCCTATTAATTTTATAAAACATTGGACTTGCTCTGGCATTTTCATATGTGCATATATTTTTATTTTATCCCATCCTTCATCACCTCCCACACCCTCACTCCTCCTTAGTCTTTTCCTTTTGTCTAATAATAGTCTCTGTTCTACTTTCATGCTGTCTTTTTTAGATTCCACATATTAGGCAAATGTGTGATGCTACTCTGAATCTGGCTTAATTCACTCAACAGAATCATCTCCGATTTCATCCATTTTTCTGTTCTTTGTGGCTGCAATGTCTGTCTGTCTGTCTGTCTGTCTGTCTGTCTGTCTGTCTGATCTCACATCACAATTTCCTCACCCATTCATCTGATGGAACTGCTGAGGCTGGTTACATATCTTGGCTGCTATGAATTGTGCCACAGTAAGTGTGGGTGTGCAAGTGTCCCTGTGGTACATTCTAATAATGGGGTGCTATACCTGGGCTGTTTAGTAGCTCTAGTTTTAGTTTTTTGAGGGACTGCTATACTGATTTTTATGCTATCTGTACTAATTTACATTCCCATCAGCAGCATAGATGGGTTTCTTTTGCCTCATCCTGGCCAATATTTATTGTTTTTTATATTCTTTTTTTATTTGTTTCTTGAGGATTTTGATATGCAGCCCAGACTGGCCTTGAACATGAGAGTCTCCTGCCTCAGCCTTGTGAGTTTGGGTACTACAGACATAAGCCACTGCTCCTGGATGCTTTTTCTGTTTTGGTGATAGCTGTTCTAACCAGGGTGAGATGGAATCTCACTGTAGTTTTGATTTGCATTTCACTAATGGCTAAAGATGTTGAACACTTGTACACTTACTGCCCATTTGTGCTTCTTTTGAGAAGTCTGTTCTATTATTTTGCCCATTTGATTACACTATTTGAGTTTTGGTGTTTTAAAATTTTTTTTATATCTTCTAGCTGTTAGTCCTTCCTTGGAAGGTTGTCTCTTCATTCTGTTGGCTGCTTCCTAGCTGTGCAGAAATGCTCTAGTCTGACGTAGTCTCCTCTGTTGCTTCTGCCTGTCATTTTCTGTGCCATTGGAGTCCTAGTCAGGAAGTCTTTGTTTGTGTCTGGCTTCAGGTGTTCCTTTTTCTTGTAGCAGTTTCACTGTTTCAGGTCTCATACAAGATCTTTGATCCATTTGGAAAGGGTTTTTGTACAGGGCAAGAGAGAAATCTAGATTCAGTCTCCTTCATGTGGATATCCAGCCCCTCCATACCGTGGCCCTTTCCAAAAGGGAAAATTTTTTTAATTTTTGTCAAGAACCAGATGGCTGTAGTTTTCTATTTCATTAGTGGATGTGTCTTATTTTTGTGCCAATACCATGCTGTTTTGGTTACTATGGCTTTGTAGTATAGTTTGAAATTAAGTATTGTGATGTCTCCAGCCTTGTTCTTTTTGCCTTGCTGTTTTTGCTTGGCAATTCTGGGTGCTTTTTTACTTCCTAGTGCTCTGGATTGAACCCAAGGACTTTTCACTGAGCTAAATCACTTAAAAAAATACTGGGACACAGTCTCCCTGAGTGGCCCAGTTGTCCAAGCTGGACTCAAAACTTTCAGTCTTCCTGCCTCACCTGGCATTACAGGCGTGCACCATCATGACCAACTATTTTGGGTTATTTGTGTTTGCATATGAATTTTAGGAATGCTTTTTCTAGCCTTGTGAAAAATACCATTGGAATTTTGATGGGTGTTGTACTGAATCTTTAGATTGTTTTTGGTATTATGACCACTTTAACAATACTAATTCTATGGATTCATAAACATGGGATGTCTTTACATTTTCCAATGTTTTCTTCAGGTTCTTTCTCCAATATTCTGTAGGGTTTTTTTTTTTTTTTTTTTTATGCATTGAGTACAGGGGATATAGGGACTACAGGGTCTTACTACATAGATCAGGCTCATAGTGATCCTACTGTTTTCAGCCTCCCAAGAGTTGAGATTACAGGTGAGAGCCACCACGCCCAGCCTCTGTCTGTCACCATCTCAGTGCACCCTGGGGGCGGGGCCATCACAGCACAGGGATTGAACTCCGGCTGCTGTGTTCTGCCTAAGCAGGCACTTTAGTCTGCTAAGCTGGCTGGCTGGCCCTTGTATGTATGCATTTTAAAGCTATTGTGGATGGAATTATTTTCCCGATTTTTTTTCTCAGCTAGTTCACTATTGACATATAAAGATGCTACTGATTTTTTAGTGTTGATTTTTTATCCTGTGCCTTAGTCACATTTTTATTGCCAGGACGAAATACCCAACAGCCATAACATATTGGAAGAGAGATTTCATTGGCTCACAGCTCTGGTGCCTTCAGTCTATGGCTGGCGGACTCCAAGGCAGAAGCAGCACAGTAGACAGGCGTGGTGGAGGAGAGCAACTCACAGCACGCAGTCAGGAAGCACGGAGGGAAAGGAGCAGCCCCGGACACCAACATCCCCTCGCTGGCTGTACCCCCAGTGAGCACCTGCAGCCAGGCCCCTCCTTCTACCTACACATTCAGGTGCTGGACTCATCCATGGGTGAGCTGCTGATGGGTGTGACACCCATGTCCCCATCATCTTCTACACACAAGAACCTTTTGGATCTTTTTTTTTTTTTTTTGAGAATTATATTTTTTTATTTTTATGTCATACATACACATATATTTAAATATCCATATATGTACAAATACACTGAAGGGACAGATTTTTTTTTTCATTTTAAACTGTGGGCGTCATGACACAGTTATCTTAACTATTTTAGCATGTTTTTCCTGTGAAAAGAACACTATTCAAATAATTTATTTTATTTTATTTTTTCCACATTTTTATTCAGAAAAAAATAACAATGAGGCAGTTTCCAATCCAATTAGTAGGACAGTGTCAATAACTATTCAAATAATTGTATAACATTATTTTGCCTAAGAGCATTAATAAGTCGTTACTTCCACCGGGCACCTAGTCTAGAGTCAGACTTCCCCAGGAAGCAGCCAGGTTTCATGTATGACATTTAGCTCTCTTTAAATCCGGAACGTTTCTCTTGCTGTTAATATTTTTTTCCTGATACATTAACATTTTCATACCAGCGTCTGTCGATTTCTCACAGAGGGGCTTTGTCTATCTGCCTTTTTCCCTTGGTGTTTTCTTCTATTCCTTATTAGATCTGTAATACGAAATTGGACTTGAAGAACCTTTTGGATCTTAACCATAGCATCTGGCAAAGCAGAGCATCTGCCCTTTCCCCAGACAGCTTCATCTCTCTACCTTCTTCAGTGCATGGTATCTCCTAGTTGATGGTTCAAATTGCAATTTACAGGACCTCTCTGGATCCCACGTCCCTCCTGTCTGTTCCATCAGCAACCCTCCAAGGCTTATCTGCAAAGCATCCCGGATTCCTTAGTTCCTCTCCGCCCATCTCTGCTTGGCTCAGCTTGGCTCAGCTACCGCCCCACGTCATCAGGACCTCAGCAGCCTCCTGAGAGTGGCCTTTGGTTCCCTCTTGTGTTGCTGCAATCCAGGTGCTACTCAGTGACCACAGAGGAGCTTCACACATGCAACTTAGACCGTGACATTCTTCTACACTGGGCCTGGGCTTGGTTGTAACTTCTCAAAGTCTCCTCATGATTTGATGCTCAGCTTTCTCCGCTCCTACCTTGCTGAGGCCACTCATTCCCTTCTCGTTGTGCTGTACTCATTCGGGCTTCTGTTCCTTCAGCCTGACCATGTCTTTCTCATTGCATGGGCATTGTATACTTGCTGTCTTCTGTGTGGACCGTCAGTTTCCAAGATCTGTGCATGATTAGCTTTTTTTACTCCCAGTCTCAATGTAAATGTCACCTTGACAGCAAAATCTTCCTACAGAAAACCCCAGAAGGCGGCCTCCCTTCATGCAACGCAATGCCATCAGTCACATGTGACGGGAGCCATAAATCAAACCTCAGATGTATGATTAGTCCTTCAGTAGACACAATGAAGACATGAAAATAAATATGTGAAATCAATTTTAGCCTCATATTTCAGGTAAACCAGTATATCCAAGATATTATCAATTGGTATAAAATTATTAATGACATCTTTTACATCTGTTCTCTGTGTGTGTGTGCTCATCCATACTGTCTTGGAAATCTGCTACGCATTTTTGGTTTACATTTAGAACACGTTTCAGATCTAGTGCCACAAGCCACATGTGGCCAGTAGAAACCATACTGGACAGGACAACCTTAAAGTGGTTTCTGTGTCATCTCTGTTTATGTTCTTCATTTCATAGCCATCATGGTTTGCTACTGCAGAAGAGTTAGAGTATGACTTTGCAAGTGGGTCAGCTTAGTTCAGGATTTTCTGCAGTGTGATCTGCGAGGAGACTTCTGGGCCTTGGCTTCTTTGTCTGTGGACCGGATGTATGGAGAGTCCCTGTCTCAGAGTATCATGGTGATGCCAGTTGCCTACTCCATGGGAAGTTGACATCAGGGTTAGCTGTTGTTTATTTGTTTAATGTTTGTCTTCCTCTCCTAGATTACACACTTCCTGATGATAGAAGCTGTTTCTCTTTTGTTTACACTTGAATTTCCTGTGCCTGTTCCACAGATAAGCCCCATATATTTTTGTTGGATGAACTGAATGGGGTGGACACAGGAATGGGGTTAGAGTTTCCAATATAGATTTCTCAGGTTGACTTTGAAGAGTAGAACTTTTGAGCATGGAGAAAAAGAGTGTAGCAGGCAGAAAGAAGAGAATAAAGGCATGGGGTGAGGGCATCCACGTGAATTGCTGGGGACACTCTGTCTGGCAAAAAGGAGAAAGGTGAGCAGAAAGCAGAGGACAACCTGAAATGAGGTGTGCTGGAGCCAGACTGCAAGCGCCAGGAGAGCTGGCTGAGCTGTCTTCAGTGTTACTACACAGCTTGTGCAGAGGAAGGATGACAACGCTCGCTTTCATTTGTAAGTTTTTATTTCCCCGTAAATTTTGAATGGCGTTCTTTTCCTTTCTTTTTTTCTTTTTAAAGAGTAGAAAGTAGTATTAAAACAGAAAAATTATGTGACACAGAATTTCACTTAACAAAGTAATACAAATTTCACATTATTTTTGTAATGTAGAGCGTTGTCTTCCAACCAGTTATTCATATTACCAGATACATGCATGAAAATTGGAAGAAAGAAAGAAAAAGAAAGAAATATATAAGAAATTAAGAGAAACTGTTGAAAAAAGGAGACAAAACAAATTAAGCATTATCTGCTCCTTTCCATAGACCAGCAGAAATGCGTAATACAGTTGTCCAAGCCATCTTGCTTACATACAAAGATGTATCTCTTTCCACCACTCCCTCTCCCATCCTTCTCCTCAACTCGGTATTTTCTTCCTTTTAAATAAGTTTATTCCCTTTCCCAGTATCTATTGTGCCCTTCAGATTTCATTTTCTCTTTCAGGTTCTCACACTATGGAGACTGTGCTGTGCTTTATCTGCTTTTCTTACACAGTCTTTTCCAGAGGTTTTATTTGCTGGTTTGTTTCAGCGCTGGGGATGGAACCTCCCAAGGCCTTGTACATGTTAAGCGCATGCTCCACCGTGAGCTACATCCCCAGCCCTTGTGGGTTTATTATTGCATGGTCATGCTGCGCTATTGGTACATAGGGCTTTCGGCAGAAATGGCACAATGAGATGTCTGTCCTGAAAAGGCGGTTCTGGCAGGAAGGGAAGCATCTCTTCGCAGTGAGCAGAGTCTGGTGGCAGAGTGATCCCTTGGTAGTTATTGCCAAAATCAAGATGAGGAGTGAGGAGCCATGAACTGGGAATGGCTGTGAGAATGGAAAGGTGGGGATGGAGTAAAGCAACCCCACAGAGAGGTCTTCCCACGGTGCATTCATTCATGGTTCTAGGCTTTGGGGACATTTTAGTAAACAGAATAGACAGAAATCTTTGCTCTCAATTAGCCGTGCTGTGATGGAAGAAAAGGAGGGGACAAGCAATAAGCAAACTGCATAACTCTATTACACTGGGCTAGATATTGATAACTGTGATACTCAGGGCACGAGGACAGGGTATGCACAGGAGCCACCTCATTGTAGGAGGATGTTGGGCACAGATAAGGGAGCCCTTGCAGGAGCTGGCTGTGAGGCTGAAGGCAGACAGTGCTCTGGGCAGAGAAGAGCAGTGCGTAGGCCTAAGAAGAGCCTGCCTCGAACACAGGGTGAACCGCAAGGGACCCTGGGAGGCTGCAGCTGTGTGGGCCAAGGGGAGAGACGTGCACATACACTCTCCTCCTCACTGAGACACAATTCCCAGGACCCACAACATAAAGGAAGAGAGGCTTATCTTGGTTCACAGTTTTAGAAGGCTCAGGCTATGGGTGGCAGGCTCAAACAGGAAGAGCATGGCCTGGCAGGAGAAAGCCGCTCATGCATGGTGGCCAGGAAGCAGAGAGAGAAGGGAGGATCAGGGCTGGAGATGGGCCCTTCCAGGGCACGCCCTCCCAGACCACACCTTTTCTGGCCACGCCACACCAGGCCACACCCCTCAAGGTTATGCACCCAGTGACCTCACTCCAACAATGCCCCAGCTCCTAGCTGCACATTTATCTACGTACTTTTTGATGGGTTAATCCACTGATGAATACAGCACCTCGTGATCTAGTGACATGGATTGGGGCTTTCAAAAGCTTTGCCTCTGAGCACATGAGAATTCTGGGGGGCTTTCTGGATCTGACCATAACAGGATGGTGTGACTAGCCCTGCATGGCTGGGCTGGGTAAGGCTTTTTAGGCCATCTGAAGCTGTTGGGTTTCACTCTGATAGAGGTGGGGATTAAGAGATTCAGAGAAAGGAAGTGACACACTGTCTGTAGTTTTCAAAGGGATGTGTGCCTCCTGAGAGCAAAGGTAGAGGGAGGAGGCGGCAAGAGGTGTCAGCAGCACGAGAGTTAGAGACAGTGGTGGCAGGACCCCGGTGGGAGCGTGGCGATGGGAGGAGGTGCCTGGCCTCCAGATAGAGGAGTTGGTGAGAGATTCTGGGGTGCTGGGTGGCAGAAAAGCAGCTTAGGGAGTCGACAATCGCAAGGTTTTTCCATGTGGCTCCATTTTTTACTTGGGGAAAATGAAATTCAAAACAAAATGTGGGGGCCAAGGAGATGGCTCAGTACAAGCACAAGGGCCTAAATTCAAACCCTGGTCTGAAAAAAAAAAAAAAAAAAAAGTGGGGTGAGGAAGAGGAGGAGGAGGAGGTTTTGAGGGAGCTGTGCACCTTCTGAGAGTGAGGTGGCCGTGGGACATTTGTGTGGGTGTTGTGCGCTGGCTTGGAGTAGCATGGCGTGTTCCAAAGCAAGGTCACTTCCAGAGTGGGCGCAGTGAATTATCAAATGCGGCGTGAGCAAAGCGTGGAAGACGGTGTTAGCTGGTCGAGAAGACTGAAATGCCAAGGCTGAACTCGCGTGAAGTGCTGTCAGAATCCGCCTCAAGGATGATCTTCATCCGTTTTGTGCTCTTACAACGGAATATTTGAGGCTGGGTAATTAAAAAGAAAAGTCGTTCAATCTCCGGTTCCGCAAAAAAAAAAAAAGTCATTTGTTTTCTCATAACTGTGGAGGCTGAAAGTCCAAGATTGAAGCGCCAACTTCAGGTGCCACCTTTCTTGCTGTGTCCTTACGAGGCAGAGGGAGGTTAGAAGGCCACTTCCGGGAGGCTAGACGGCCACTTCGGAAGCCGTTTCTACAGAGCCTGCTGGACTTACGCTGTTCCCTGCTCCCAACACTGTTGCACTGGGGCTACATTTCTAACACACGAATTTGGGGGCACATATTGAGACCACAGTAAGCGCTGAACACAAAGTAAGGACACAGAAGAAACGTGCTGAGGTCTTGAAGGTTACGTAGGATGCTCCAGCTTTCTCCTGGGAAGGGGCAGCTGGAGAGCTCCTGAACTCAGCAACACCCGGGTCAGCGGGGGCCACTTTCCGGCCCCTGAGCCCCTGCCCGAAGCAAGCTCAGGACAGGCCTGGGGCTGGAGTAGAGGTCAGGCACCCGGGGCATGAGGGTGGTGGCTGGAGCCTCTCAGGGAAAATGTGTGCCCTGGAAAGAGCTCCGGTACTTCAAGGGCAGGAGGAGAGAGGAAGAGTTGCAGGGAGGAGGACCTGAAACTGGAGAGAGAATGGCGCAGGAGAGGACGCTGCTCCAGTGGTAGCTGTCTGGAGCTGAGGTTGAGCAGTTGCTTCCCTGGGCGCCTTGAAGGAACCACTGCACTGCACTGCATGTGAAGACTAGAGAGAACCCCTGTCTCCAGGGTCTTTCAGTCCAGGGCATTGATGAAAGCCCAGTGCGTGGTACGTGGTAGGAGCAGGTGCTCAATACGGGGCTGCTTTATGTTAATCAATATATAAACATGGAGAGAGGAGGAGAGAGGAGACACTGCAGAGGTGCGGAGCCGTCCACTGTGTCAAAGGCGGAAGGAAGTGAACCAGGAGGAAAGCTGGAAGGACCCTGCGTGGCTGTTGGCCACCCAGTGCTCGACTGCCTTCAAGCAGTCTGGGCGGTGTGGGGGTGGCAGCCGTGAGCGGCTAGCCAGCGATGGTCAGTGAGGTGTGGAGCTGGCCTGGCTCTTTGTGGGGTCCTTGGAAGTCGAGTGGGCCCTGAGCGCCAGGGCACAGGGAGGCCTTGGGCACTGTGTGCTCTGCCTTGGGCCAGTGGAGGCTCCTGTCACATCTGTGTAGATGAGGGTGAAAGGGACTGCCTTGGGGCGCAGCAGTGGGTGCCAGTGTTTGAAGGTGACAGGGGCCACCTCTTGTGGCAGGGAAGAAGCTGGGAGAACTCAGCACTGTGGTGGCATTGGGTGGCAGCACATAGGGGAGTTCGTGTCTGATGAGCTCCATCTGCAGGTAAAGCTATAGGTGGGAGGCTCTTCCAAGAGCAGGTGGGGCCACAGTAGCTTCCGGAAAAGGGGAGTTTCGGTAAAAGCCCGTGTTTTCATTTTATTAATAGTTTGCAGTACATACTGATTGCATTCATCATGGGGTAATTAAATAAGCAAGTAACTTCTATTCTCTTTTCTTTTCTTTCTTTTTTTCTTTTTTTGCTGAACCGGGGATTGAACTCAGGCCCTTGCACTTGCCAGGGAAGTGCATATTCCACTGAGCCATCACCCCGGCCCACTCTATTCTCTTTTCTTACTAAGACTTCACTTTGTCTTTGTTTACTACAAATAAAACAATATAAATTGACAAAGATATAGATAACAGAGCATATGTCAGTAGATGGTGAAGTTAAAAGAATATTTTGGAGACAAAGCAGATGGAGGGGCTGGTGAGATGGCTCAGTGGTCTAAAGCACCTACTTAGAACAAGCTTAGTAAAGCACAGGGACCGCGGTTCAATCCCCCAGCACCACATGCCAGCCAGCCCCGCCCCCTGGTGGGCTGAGCTGGCTACACACACACACACACACACACACACACACACACACACACACACAAATAAAATTAAAAAAAAAAAAGCAGATGGAGGATTGCAGCTAATTCAATACAGGATTTTTTCTCATTCTGTAGGTTGTCTTGTACTCTGTTGGTTATTTCCTTTCTTTTTCTTTTCTTTTTACTTTTTTTTTTTAATGGTACCAGGGATTGAACTCGGGACCCTGCGCTTGCCAGGCAAGCGCTTATTCTACAGAGCTATCTCCCTGAGCCCTGGTTATTTCCTTTAAAGTCTGTTACATATCATAAAATTTACTCATTTAAAGTATATTATGGACTTTAGTAATTTCACATGTTGTGTATCCATCGTTGCCTGGTTTTAGGCCATTTTCATGGTCTCCAGAAGAGACCCACTAATGTGGTACATGAATGCCACACATCTCCATTTTTGTCAGACTCCATCCTGCCCGCTCCATTTCTAGATCTTCCTCCCCTTTGCGCAAGATCTCCCTCCATGTTTCCTGTCGTCTGTGTTTTATTTTGCTCTTAGGGTTTCTCAGGGAAAAGAAATCATGTGAGATACACAGGATATCGAAACTGTGTGTCTGATTTCTTTCACTTAACAGTTTGGTCTCAGGGTGCATCCATTTTTCTACAGGTGACTCAAGTCTATGTTTCTTGATGGCAGAGCAGTACTCCATTGTATGCGAACCCCACACTTTCTTTATCCACTTATCTGTTGATGGACATACATAGGCTGCTCCCCAAACTTAGCTATTATGAATTGTGCTGCAATAAACATGGATATTCATGCGTCGTTATAATGTGATATCTTTTCAGGAAGATACCCAGAAGATGACACATAGATACCTAGAGCTGAGTCAGATGGAATTTCTTTTCTTTTTCTTTTGCGGAACCGGGGATTGAACTCAGGCCCTTGTGCTTGCCAGGGAAGCGCTTATTCCACTGAGCCATCTCCCCGGCCCGGAATTTCTAATTTTTAGGTTTTGAGGAATCTCCCTACTGACTTTGATAGTGGTTGTACTGCTCACATTGCCACCAACAATACAGGAAGGTTATTTTTCCCCCATAGCCTCACCAGCGTTTGTTATTTGATTTCTTGGTAATGGCCATTTTTTTCCTCAAGTTAAATTGGAATCTCAGTGTCATTTACCTTTGCATTTGTCTAATGCCCGATAATGTTGAGCACTCTCTTCATGTGCTTATTGTCCTTTTGTACTTAGGAGAAATGTCTGTTAATTTCAAATGCTCATTTTTTGATTGGGTCTTTGATTTTGGGGGTGGTCTGTTTCTTCAGTTCTTTATATTGTCTGGATTTTTTCTCATCCTGTAGGTTGTCTTTTACTCTTTTATTTCCCTTAAAGCCTGTTACATATCATAAAATTTACCCATTTAAAGTATATGGTGGATTTTAGTATTTTCACATTTGAGCATCCATTGTCGCATGTTTTTAGGCCAATTTCATTATTCCCAGAAGAGAGCCACTGGGAGTTCTCCATTGCCTTCCGCTCCCAGCCACCGAGATCCATAGTCCTATGGATGTGTCTATCCTGAATACTGCACAGAGACTGTGTAGCCTTTGTGTCCACCCTCATCTTGTCAGGATTCGTCATGTGACATGGGCCTCTACTTTATTCTTTTTTTCTGGCTCATGACATCCCATCATCTGGGTATAAAGGATGGTATCGCACAAGGGACACCCTCTGAGAGACATGTTGTTAGGTGACTTGGTCACTGTGGGAATGTTGTAGAACGTAGCATGCAAATTAGCATGGTGTAACCTGCTGACTATGTGAGTCCCAAGGCTGTGATGAGCCAGGTGATACAGGACTAAAGTGAGCACAAGGGACACAGTAAACAAAGGGGTCTGAGGGAGCTGCAGGCAGAGCAGGGCCCACTGCTGCACAGAGCACTTCTTACATAGGAGGGAAAGAAGCACACTCTAAAGCAGCAAGCATAGTAAGTACGTAGACCAGTAACACAGACACTTAGTCTGACCAGTTATCATGCACTGTGTGGAAATGTGTGGGCTGTGCTTTTATGCAAATGCCAGTAGGCGCGTTGACACCAGTATCATCGCAAACACCGGAACAACACATTGTCCTATGAGGTTACAACAGCTACCATGTCATTAGGTGACTGGAGTTTTATATTATAATGTAAAAGATCACTGCCCTACATGGGGTCTGTCCTTGACCAAAATATCATTGTGTGGTGCATGGCCACAGTAGTTGTTTTTTTTTTTTTTTTAATAAAAAATCCACTCATCTGTTAACTGCTCTTTGGGTTGTTTCCACTTTTCAGCTGTTAATAACTGCTGCTGGGTCTGCAATAGAGGAGCCTCAGTGTGGACATTTGCTTTTATTTCCCTTAGTTACATACCAAGGAGTAGAACCGCCGGGTCATTCGGTAACTCTGGGCTTAGCTGTTTGAGGAGCTGCCACACTATTTCCCGAAGTAGCTGCACCACAGTTACACTTCCACAGCAGTGTGGAGGGCTGCAGCTTCTCCACTCCCTTGGCTCACGGTTTGAACCCAGGGCTGTGCAGACTAGACAAGCATTCTGTCATTGAGCTGCATTCCCAGCCTTTTTTATTCTATTTTGAGACAGGCTTTTGCTTTGGATCCATTTTGAATCAGCTTTTCCATGTGGCATAGGTCAGACTCTAATTCTGTTATATTGTCTGTGGATATACAGTTGTCCTGATTACATCTGGTGACCCACAAAAATATCTTAGAGAATGGCAGGAAACTAAAACAGAACACTGCCCACAGCCTTGGAGGACCCCTGGTGCCAAAAGGCTACCTTGGCAGAGAAGTCAGTGAACACGGCGTGAGATGCTTTGATGTCTAGGGTGGGAGAAGCGGCCTGGAGATTGCAGTCCATTTACAGGGCCTTTGAGGAAACAGTGGACAGCAGGGGCTTGAAGGAAGCAGGGCACTGATGAGTTAGGTCGATGACCCTATTCCAGAGGGACACAGTGGGAAAGCAGATTTGGTAAGAATGAGGGAGTGGCATGAAAGGAGTGGGGAAGTTCAAGAGTTGGGAAATGGAAACAAGTTGAGGAGTCCAAGCACTTTGAAGGACCAAGGAATGGAAAGGGCTGCTTAGGTTGGAGTGGTCAGCCGGGTGTGGTAGTGTGTGCCTGTAGTCCCAGCCCTAGGGATGCTGAGGCAGGAGAATCTCGAGGTTCAGTCCAGACTGGGTAACTTAGCCACTTAGGTCTTAAAATACAAAGTAAAAGGGCTGAGAAAGTAGCCCAAATTGAAGATCTATAATTCAATCCCTAGTATGGCAGAAAAAAAAGATTGGAACAAATAAAGGGACCCAGTGAGCTCACAGGAGTAGCATCACTAGTTGTTAGCATTATTATTGACAACTAGAGTGTGAATCCTTGCTAGGTTTTAGACACCATGTTGAGTGAGCCCTTAGCTGTACCATCTTTTGATCCTTATAAAGGTTTACAGGGTGAAGCTGTGAGTCCTGGAGCAGCTGCCTGGTTGCATTACTACTGTGTGACCATGGCCAGTACCCGGACAATTAGGGTGATCAGAAGGGCTCGGATCTGCCCTTGGCCTTTGGTGGAGGTCTGGCTGGGAGGCTGCCAAGGCTGCTGTAGGATTGAGCCAAGTTCAGCGGTACAGGATGATTCAACATAGGGTTCCAGATGCCAGGCACGTGGTATCATTTAGTTATAATCTTGTGAAAGCTGGTTTGTGTCTTTTAAGCTTTAAAAAGGTTTGCATTTTACAATTAGTTAAAGTCTGTAGAAAAGTTGTAGCTGTGGCACAGAATTTCTGTGTATCTTTCATCCGTTTTCCCTAGCTGGTTTCATTTTATTACATCATTTTATTATTCTTTCTTCTTCTCCACCACGACATACCTATGTTTGTTTCTGAATTGTTGGAGAGTAAGTTGTGCATATGCTGCCCCCATTACCTTGGAATTCTTCAGGGCGCATTTCCTACAGTGTTAGAACGTCATCCTTCATTACTAAAGGTGACACCATCAAAATTAGAAAATCACCGTTGTTTCAGTACTACCTTCCAATTATCGGTCTCCATTCAAGCTTCTCTGCTTGTCCAGTAATGTCCTTTAATGGATCTGATACCCACAAGAGGAATTGCATTTAGTTGTCATGCATTTTTAGTATCTTTCAATCTGGGACAGTTAATTTTCCCTTGACTTGCAGAACTCTGACACCTAATGAAGAGGACAAGTCACTGATTTTTTAGGCCGTCTCTCCATTTGGATGTGTCCGGTGTTCTTGCATGATTGATACATTTCTTACAGATTCTCACTGAAGTGATCTTATGTCTTCTCTTGGAATGTGTCATGAGGTACATGCTGCTCATTTGTTCCGTTACTGATTCTGACAACTCTGCTCACTTGGTAAGGATGGTGCCCAAAATCAAAAGAGGAAAGGTTTACTTAACTCATAGTTTATATACATTTTAGTCCATAATTGGCTGGCCCCAAGGCAAGGTGGCATGGCAGACAAGCATGGTGGAGGAGAAACAGTTCATGATGGGCAGGAGGCAGCAAAGCAAGCAAGGGACAAGCCGAGCTTCTGTGCCTTTTCTTGTTTTCAGGCTAGCAGGATTAGGATAGTGCCAAACTAATCGTGATGTAGTGATGACCCACCCTTAGTCTTAGCATTGCACAGTGAATCATCACGTACTCCAGATTCAACCACCTCTGAAAAAGCCCCACCAGTGACTGCCTGAGGCTTTGTAGTGGAGGGGGGCAGTTAGACACAACTGTAACGTTGGGAAGAGAGGCAGTGTGAAGCTGTGGGCTCAGTCTCCATCACAGGGTGTATGGGGGATGGAGAACTGCAGAAATCAGGTGGAGCAAAAACATTAAGCGTAACTTCAAGCAAGGGCCGAGCAGGTGTTTAAGTCCACGCCAACTCAATGCCTTTGTGCACTGAGGGGAAGTGCACTGGTGCAGCCTCCGGGCATGAGACAAAGGAGAAAAGGAGGACCCTGGCAGTCCTTATCACCATGGGGACACCTGGAGCTTTTGCCACAAAGAACCAGCCCTGTCTTCACAACCACTGAGTTGATGGATTTGGAGCCCTTGGCGCTTTGCCTTCCCTGAGGAAGGAGCTCTGCTGCACCGCAGAAGAGGGAAGCCAGCGCTGCATCCTGCCCTTTATGTCTCCCTCCAGGACTGGAGTTTCTGGCTCTTTTGCAGCCACACCTGTGGTCTGTATTCTGACTTTTTGGTCACTCTACATGGCTGTGGGCCTTGGACACTGGCATTACCAGTGCAGCAAGTGGATCCCTTACGCACCCCAGTGCCAAGGGGGTTTCCTTGACCATGGTTTCTTTGTGGGAGGAGAAAAGAGATCATGACAGCTCCAATATTCCTCACCACTACTAAGGACGTCTGTGGTGCTGGCCACTGAGGATCCTCTGGTCTTGCTAGTTTCAGTAGATGAGGCTCCATGCAGTACATCCCTGCAACCTTCCCACAGCCATCACTGCCACCATGTAGCCTTGGGGACAGAGCCACCACACCCCACAAGACGGCCTCACATCCACTTCTCCCTTAGTGTCTTTCCCTTCAAAGCCAGTCCATAAATGATACAGAGATTAGCATGGCCCCTGTGCAAGGATGACATGCAAATTTGTGAAGCATTCCATATTTTTCTGTTCCATGTTATGCCTAAGATGTTTGATATTCAGCCAAATGGTGAGATTAAGCTCACGTGCCTATGTTGTAGGGTAATAACAATAAGCTTCTCTTCTGGAGGATCAACAACCTAAGTTTGCAGACCAAAAATTAGAGAAAAAGAAGGTCTGGAAGGAAAGCCAATGTTCTGGCCCTAGCCTTTCAAGGTCAATGAAGACTCAGGACACAGGAGAACCTGTAGTGTAACATCAATGTAACTCAGTTGTGTCCCACATTCTCTGAGCAAGGAGGTTATGGGGCCACAGAGGAAAGTGATTGATGATGTAGAGTGTGCCTAGGGAGAGTCACATGGAGAGAAAACATTCTCTCAGGCTTTCACAGAGAGCAAATTGGTCAAGCAATGGCCATGACTCATCCACATGGCTGACACTGACAAAGGATCTGCAAACTGCGGTACAGTGTTTCAGGGTAAATCCTGAGGGGATTTGAATGACCTTGTCAGATACAAAAGCTACATTTCTTGTTATATAGGTCTTGCTTTATCTTAGTCTTAACCATTCAGCAGAAAATTATAAAAACAAAGTATAAAAAGTAAAGCCATATTAATAGGCTGAGCTGTAAAAAGCTCATGTCAACAACTTCTGACATTGCCAGTCTTATGGAAAACCCACTACTATTATGGATTACTGGTCTATATTGAAATACTTTGCTGAATTCACACACCTATAATATTTAAATGACAATGGAATACACTTCTCTGACAAAACTAAACAAAAAACGGGATACAAATGAACAACCGTTTTGTATTTGTATATTCAAAATAGTTACGATAGATATACAGCTGCATTCTCTTAATTCAAAGAATAGAAAGATTTGTTCTAATAGTGTTTGTGGATAGGATTTCATGTCTGCATCTTGTACAATGAATAACCACTAAGACAACAATATGCAATGTATTAAGTATTCAAACTGTTCTACTAATCAGTTTTGAAAGTGTCTCATTGCCATTTGTTTCTCAATAAAATTATTAGAAAAAACCCCACAAAAAACAAAGCCAGTTCATAAAGACTGATCTCTCGTAGGTACTGATATCAGTGCCCTATAAGAAATATGAAATCTCAGGGAACTATGAGAGCACTGGTGGAGCATAACAACTTTTCTAGTAACTGGCCCCAAAGTACAGGAGATGCACACATTGCTTACAAAACAATTGCAAATAATGGTTCTAAGGAGAATGAATAAGGCATAAGACAACATAAGTGTGCAGCTTAGAGAGGTCAGGAAACCAATACGAGAACAAAGTAAGCTCAATGAAGAGATAGAAATCCCTAAAAAAGCAGTATAAACCAAACACATCTTGGAGCTGAAGAGAACAATGAGTGGAATGAAAAAATATAATCGAACGGTTCAACGGCTCAAGCAAACAGGAGAAAGAATGTGCGAGCTCAAAAACAGACCTTGTCAGGCTGGGGTATATAGCTCAGGGGCACAATGCCTACCTGGCAAGCTTGAGGTCCTGAGTTCTGCTCCTGGTAACACACACACACACACACACACACACACACACACACACGACAGACCATCTGAAATTTACAGAGGAGTAAAATTTTTCAAAAAGAATGAAAAAAATGCAGAAGCCTATGGAACTTACTGGATACCACCAAGCAAATCGGCGCATGCACTAAATGAGTCTCAGAAGACAGAAGAGAAATAGCAGCAGAAAACTTACTGAAATGATGACTGAAACATTTCAAAATCATGGGAGGGCAATAGACATGTGGATTCATCTTAAAGATCTCCAGACAGAACAAACTGAAAGAAATCTAACCCAAGCCATTGTCCTGCCAAATTTTCAGAAGTCGAGAATGAATAGGGTATTTGGAAAGCAGCAAAGAAAAAGGGAGTGGCCGGGGAGATGGCTCAGTGGAATGAGTTCAGTGGCCTGAGTTCAATCCCTGGTTCCGACAAAAAAAGACAAAAAGGGACTCAACTCGTAAGCAGGATGTGGTAGACTCTCAGATTCCTGGGTTTTCTTAGCATAAACAGGAGAGGACAGAGTGGATGATACACTTCAAGTTCTGGAAGGAAAAAACCTGCCAGCTAAGAGTACTACAGTAGGACTCAGTGGCCTAAGCGCCTGCATGGCATGCCCAAGGAGCCAGCCATTGAGACCAGGAGTGGTGGCCCATGCCTGTAACCCCAGCTTTCACCTGGTGTTACATCCACCAGTTTTCTGTTCACATGAGTATCTGCAGTCTGGAAAATCACTTCTCCATGTTGATATCATAATTCATATTCACTGTATTTCTCTACTCCATCACTGCTTAGATTTCTACTGCAATTTTTGTGTTCATCTTCCATTTTCTTACCACCCCAGTGCCTTCCTATGTCAGCCACATTCCTACAGGTTTCCCACGTCACATCTTGGTAGAACTTCTTTTCGGATGCATCCAGTAAAGCCCGCTCCTCGATGGTACAGTTTACAGCTGCATCCTCGAAGGCCGCTGCCTCCATTGCATGGCTTGAGGACTCTCCAGGGTCCTTCCAGTGCAGACTGCAGCCAGCAGAAACTCTGAAGCAAGGCGGTGTAGCCAAGGGAGCGAGCAGGCTCTCTTAACAAATTTAATATGTTCAAAACCATTCCTTTTCCAACCACATTGGAATGAAATTAGAAGTTAATAATAACACAGAGAAACCAAGTAATACACTTTATTTATTTATTTTATTATTATTTTTTTTTCTGTATTTCAGAGAAGGGTCTATAGGGTATTCAGGGTCTCACTACTAGATTGGACTGGTAGTGATCCGCCTGTTTACAGCCTCCTAAGAGCTGAGATTACAGGCATGTGTCACCACATCCAGTCTCAATACACCCTGAGACAGGGCCAGCACAGCAGGCCCAGGGATCGAGCCCTGAGCCTCTGTGCCTGCTTGCAGGCACTTTAATCCATTGTGCTATTTGGCTGGCTCTCAACATGCATTAGAACAACCACTGAGTCAAAGAAGAGATCAAATGGAAATTTGGGGGTTGGGGAGTTGGCTCAGTGGAATAAGTGCTTCCCTGGCAAGCGCAAGGGCCTGAGTTCAATCCCTGGTTCCACCAAAAAAACCCAAACAAACCAAATGGAAATTTGGAAAGTATTTTAAAACATACAAAAACGAAAGTGCAATATACCAAAATGTAATAGACACAGCAGAGGTAGTTATAAAAGAAAAATTTATGGTAATGAATGTGTACATTTAAGAAGAAAAAATATGTTAAGTAAACAATCTAACTTTATCTTATTTATTTTGGTGGAACCAGGGATTGAACTCAGGCCCTTGCGCTTGCCAGGGAAGCACTTATTCCACTGAGCCATCTCCCCAGCCCAATAATCTAATTTTATAACTCATGAGATTAGGAAAAGAGCAGGGTAAGCCCAAAGTTAGCTAAAGAAAGGAAATAATGAAGATCAGAATAGAAATAAATTAAATGGGGGCCTGGCCTTAGCTCAGTTGTTTAAGTGGCTGCTTCCACAAAGCTGTCAGCCTCAGGTTGCTGTAGTTCGAGCCCCACAACACTCCAGCCAGCCAAACCACCCCTGAGGGCATTCGGAGCAAAAAAAAAAAAAAAAAAGAAAAGAAAGAAATTAAATGGAAAAGAATAACAGAAGAAAAAAAGAGAAAGAAAAATGAACAAAACCAAAAGTGTTTTTTAAGGAGATTTAAAAAATTGATAAACTCTTAGCTAAATGAAGACAAAGAGTGGAGACTCAAAATCAGAAGAGGAGATGTTAACAATGGAGGGATCAGGCATGAAAAGGGTCACAGCACGTACATTGTGAGGACAATTACGTACAGACATGCTGGAGAACCCAGGAGAAGTGTGTGAACTCCTAGAAAAATGCAACCTATGAAAACTAACTCAGGAAGCAAGAGAAAGCTTTAGGGGCCGGGGAGATGGCTCAGTGGAATAGGCATTTTCCTGGCAGGTGCAAGGGCCTGAGTTCAACCCCAAGTTCCACCAAAAAGAGAGAGAGAGAGAGAGAGAGAGAGAGAGAGAGAGAGAGAGAGAGAGCTTTAGAAGATTAGTAGCAAGCTAGGAGATTGTATCAGTAATTTAAAAAAACCTCCCAAGAAACGGGGACAATATAACTCAGCAGACTAAGCACCTCCTTGGGCAAGCACAGGGACTGCGGTTCAATCCCTGGCACCACATGCCATGCTGGCCCCACCCACAGGGGCACTGAGCGGGCCACTGAGTCTGGGCACGGTGATGCACACCTGTAATCCCAGAGCCGGGGAGGCTGCAAACAGGAGGATCACCATGAGTTTGAGCTGTGTAGTGAGACCCTGCACCAAATACATTAAAACAAAAACAAAGCTCCCAACAAAGGCCCAGGGCCTGATGACTTCATGGGGACTCTAGTGTCATCTTAACAGCTCACATACTAGAAATCTTGAGTGAAATTTGCCAAATATTAAGGAAGATTTAGTACCAGTCCTTTTCTAATTCTCCCAAAAATTGGGAGAGTAACCTCCCAAAATTGTTTTATGAGGCCAAGAAAGTCCCATAGGCCAATATCCTTGATGAACAAAGACATAAAAATCCTTGATAAAATATTAGTAAATCAAATTCAACAGTACATTAAAAGAACCGTGCTCCATGACACAACAGGATTTGTCCAAGAGCCACAATGAGATTTCTTTCTTTTTTTTTTTTTTTTAATGTATGTGTGTGTGGGTGTGGGTGTGGGTGTGTGGCCAACTCAGACCACCTGGGGGTGGGGCTGGCTGGCATGTAGTGCTGGGGGATTGAACCGCGGTCCCTGTGCTTTGCTAAGCTTGTTCTAAGTAGATGCTTTAGACCACTGAGCCATCTCACCAGCCCCCACAATGACATTTCAATAAATGCAAATCAATGTGTTAAGAGCATGGAAACAAAATGAAAGCCAAAGAAATGACTACTTGAGTAGATAAAATGAAGACACACTTCATAAAGCTCGCACCTGATCAAAGCAAAAGTTTCAGGGCCGGTCAGATAGCTCAGCAGACTAAAGCACCTGCTTCAGCAGAACGCAGCGTCTGGGGTTCGATCCCTGGCTGTGCCAGCCCTGGCCCTGGGGCGCGCTGAGATGGTGATTGAGACTGGGCGTGGTGGCACGCACCTGTAATCCCAGCACTTGGGAGGCTGAAAACAGGAGAATCACTACAAGTCCGATCTACGTAGTGAGACCCTGTACATGCTGTAGACCCTGCTCCAAATTTATAAAGAAGAAAGTAGAAGTTTCAAGCTGTGTGCATAGAAGGACCGCAGTACCAAAAGATCATATACAAAATACTCCACAGCTAACACTAACAATGGAGAAAAACTGAGTGCTTTGCTAAGCTTGTTCTAAGTAGGTGCTTTAGACCACTGAGCCATCTCACCAGCCCCTCACTGTTTCTTTAGAAGGTCTTAGCTAAAGCAATTAGACAAGAAAAAGTACACCTGAACTGAAAGAGAAAAAGCAAAAAGTCGGGGCCGGGGAGTTGGCTCAGTAGAATAAGCGCTTCTCTGGCAAGTGCAAGGGCCTGAGTTCAATCCCTAGTTCTGCAAAAAAAAAAAAAAAAAAAAAAGCAAAGCAAAAAGTCTATGTCCAAGAGTACGTGATCATGTACACACATAATTCCCTAAAGACTCAACAGAAGCCTATTAGAACTGAAAACTGAATTCAGTAGTGCCTTGGGATATCAAATCAACATAGAG
>NW_004524612.1:12529527-12531600 GCF_000260255.1 Octodon degus
CCACTTGTACTGACCTGAGAGGAGAATGGGAGCTGATGTTGAGGCCGTGAAGACTGTGCATGTAAGCTGCATGTGCCGAAAGCATCACCAGGGAAGACGGGCAGCAGTGGGGAAGCAGCCGGCACCACAGGAACCCAGGACCCTGGGCGGAAGGGAAGGGTGGAGCGGGCTGTGAGTTCGAGGGAGGAGGAGGCTGAGAGGCAGGGGAGCAGGAGCAGGAAAGGGCCCAACCTCTGGCAGAAGCAGTTTGCCTCCTCTGTGCAGCGGTACAGAAGGAGGAAGGCTGTGGGTGGGTCTCCAGAATAGTTCTGCTCTGTTATTCCTTGTCCTGCAAGCCTGATTGTGGCTCCAACAGGGAAGACTAAAAATGCACAAAAACGATAAGGGATGTGGCTCCCGCAGAGAGGTGTGATTGGGTGACCCGTCCAGGGCCAGTGGCAGGCTGGTGGGAAGCTCTTATGAGATTCTTGGTCCTGTTCACTAAGGCAGGAGAAGTTTTTTCCAACTACTGTCAGCAGGTATGGTGAAGGCTGTGGGATTTGGGCTGCTCCAGGCTGGGAGGCTGAGGATGCTGCCTTCCCTAGAGACTGTGCGGGCACTGGACCCTGTGTGCAGCTGGGGATGCAGAAGGAGACGCAGCTGATCTGCAGGCTAGGGCCAGGGGATGAGGTCCAGGTAGTCTCAAGGGTGAGCGGCTCACGATAAGGGCAGGCCGTGGTCACTGAGGTCAAGAAGATGAAGGAAAGTCAAGAGGTGTGTGTGTGTGTTTCATACAAATTTAACATTCAACCTCTATTGCAATGGCAGTTAGGTAGAAAAAGTGTCGCTGTGGCAGGTAGACCCCAAGAGCTGCAGTGACGCAGCACAGGAGTTTATTTCTGTGCTGTGTTGTAGTTCACGGGAGTGGGCTGACTGGCTAGCAGCGACGGGCACAGGCTTCCATTCCATGCAGCTGCCTGGCTCCCCATCTGCAAGGCCTTGCTCCCAGAGCTGCCAGGAGGGTTGCACAAGAGGCGACACCAGGGGTTCTCTGTGTCCCAGAGCATGATTTCAACTGGCTGGAGCCGCCACGTCTGGCTGGGAGCGTGGTCCAGCTGTGTCCTGAAAGAAGAGCAGCATGTGGGTTTGGGGAACAGCTGGGAGCCGCTAGCCGTGCACAGCCGCACCAAGGACTGGTCCGGATCACGTGCAGAAGTGGCCTGGAGATGAAGGTGGCAATGCCCAGGGGCAGGGTTTTGGCACCGTGACAGTCGTGTAGGGGTGTGCAAGTGACATTGTAGGGGGCTGGCACAGGGTTCTGACGGAGTCTGAGTTTGGGACCCGGGCATTACTTTCTAGCTGTCTGCTCTCTATCCAGTCACTGAGCTCAGCCTCAGGCTTGTCATCTGTGAGAGGCAAGAGAATGGATGGAAGACCATCCACCCACCCACTTACAACCCACTGACTTCACAGTGGCGGAACGTGATTCCGGGAACATTCATGGAAAAGGGCAGCTATCTCATAAAAGTGCTTTCCTTCAGACTCTTCTGAGCCACAAGAAGCGCGATAGCCCTGCTCAGAAAGGGCGGTGAGGTCTGGGGTGGGTGACAGAGGACCCAGCCTCACAGGACCTGCCCATTAGTGGGTGAGGGGACCCAGGTGAAAGTCCAGTGGAGAAGAAACCCAGCCCTACAGCAAGGAGCCCGCAGGGGCATGGAGAACGGCTGAGGCTGGCGCTGTGGAAACAGAAACCTGCCAGAAGAACGTGGAGTGTAAACTGGCCATCGAAAGTCTTCTCGTGTATATTTCTCAGAATTTTGTACTAGTATGTTTGGAATACATAGAGGACGTATCTGTTGCGGGAAGTTGCCACATATGAAAAGGAACTCTTAATCTTTAAATGTGGGATACACATTAAAACTCCACCGCAGCCACTCTGAGGGTCAGAACGTGCCTCTGGGATGGTCTGCCCTGTGGACGGCGACTGGCAGCAGTTCAGCCCTGCAGTGGTCTAGGCCTCTGGCCCGATCTGTGCGGTCCAGCACAATGGTCACAGCCCCAAGTGGCTCCTTCAGGGAAAACAATTCCACTTTC
>NW_004524612.1:12531949-12552676 GCF_000260255.1 Octodon degus
CCCAGAAGAGCCATGAAAGAGGCAGCATCACCTCGGGAGAGGCTCCCTTTCTGACAGAGACACCCTGATACATGCTGTCGGTGTGGACTTAAGACTTGCTGCCCCTTGATGGTCTGTTAACCTGGGGGGGAGGTGAGAGGACTGGCTCCCCCGATTTGCCATGGTCTTGCATGCAGGCCTGAGACCCCTCAGCTGTAACTGGTGAGTCGTGGAGGTTGGGTTGTGCCGTAAGACTGCAAAGCTTTTCACATCACCCTGCTTTATCCATTGTGGTCTGAGTGTGCAGGAAGGAGCCAGCCACTGTGGGAGGAGAGGGGACTCTGTCTTGATGCCCATAGTGGCAGAATGCTGTTTTTCCCAGGGGAGGACTGGGAGCTTTCCTAGATGATCATTCTGCACCAAGAGGGACAGTGAAGGTCTCTTATTGACTCTGCTTTGGACACTGGGTGGTGCTTTGGTTGGGCTGGGGGAGCCCTAAAGTGTAGAGCTGGGGCCTCTCCATTCCACAAATCCTGGAATGGGGAGCCAACAGGGGGCCACACAAGCTGGTATGCAGTGGTCAGCATCCCAGAGGTGTCCACTGGAGGCCCATCCATGGGTGTCAGATCCCAGTCCTTGAAACCAGCTAGACTGGGGTGCAGGGTTTTCATCCCCAAGAGGGAAACTGGCAGGGGCCACATTTTCTTTTCTTTTTTTTCCATCTATGTATTTGATACAGGGTCTCACTATGCAGCTTGGACTCATAGTGGCTCTTCTGTTTTCAGCTTCCCCAGCGCTAGGATTACTGGCGTGCACTGCCACTCCTGGATTTGGTTGCCTGCTCAGGGTGCCCTGGGGGTGGGACTAGCACTGCATGGAGGATCGGAGATTGAATCCTGGTCCCTGCACTTGCCAAAGCCAGCACTTAGTGCTCTGAGCTATCTCACTGGCCCAGGAGCCACGTTTTCGAGGGAGATGTTGGTAGCCAGCCTCTAGCTGATGGTGATTGGGAGGGCCACAGCTCAGAGTGAAAATCACAAGCGCCTGCACCTCAGAGTGCCCGGAGGGGACCGGAAGGGAATAGCAAGAAATAGCCTGGTTGCTGTCCATAAAATGCCAAGTTGTGTCTCAGAGGAAAAAACACCCAGTACTAAATCTCCGGGTATAGGGTTTTATGAATCTCATGCCTCCTTTGGAGTTTTTTTTTGAGACAAGGTCTCATTATGTATCTTAGGCTGGCCTTGAACTCATTTGGTGGCCCAGGCTGGCCTAGAACTCATGGTGATAGGAGTGCCACCATGTCCAGCTTGCCACCTTTTGACTTCCCTGGAAACTGGACTGAGTGTGCTTGACCGAGTGGTGGTGGTGGTAGGGTTCCTAGGACTCAAGTGAGGTGAAGACACAATCTATGGCCTGCAGGGCAAACTGACAAGCTCCACAGCGGGGGAAGGAGCAAACGATCAGAAGGCAGGGATGGGTAAGGAAGTGGTCCACAGAAAGTTTAAGGTACAGGTGTAAGTTTTGTGCTTGGAAGATCATGTTAGACTCAAATTCCGAATACATTGTATAGCAGGGACTTTTGTCCAAAGCACTTATGCACATCACCCCATCCCTCTGTCCATCCACCCATTCACCTCTCCACCATCCACTCACCCATCACCTGTTGATCCATCCATCCCTCCACTCACCCATCCATCCACCTACCCATCTATCTACCCATCCATCCATCCATCCATCCACCCCTCACCATCCATCCATCCACTCACTCATTTATCCATGCATCCATCCACCCATGCATCCATCCACCCATCTGTCCACCCACCCACTTGCCATCCATCCATCCATCCATCCACCCCTCACTATCCATCCATCCGTCTACCCACCCACCCATCCATCCATCCATCCACCCCTTACTATCCATCCATCCATCCACCCACCCATCCATCATCTATCCATCCACCCACCCATTTATCCATGCATGCATCCATCCATCATTCCATCCACCTATCCATCCATCCCTCTATCCATGCATCCTGGAATGCGGCAATGATGTGAGGCAGTGGCTCCGGATGGAGACGGGAGAGGTGAGGGGCATTATTCCTACCCTAATGTTCCACATCAGATTCCTTCCTGTATTTTCCTTTTTTTTTTTTTTTTGCCTGGGGATTGAACTCAGGACCTTGCACTTGTCAGGCAAGCACTTATTCTACTGAGTCATCTCTCCAGTACCCCCTACCCTAATGTTGTTAGCCCATAGGATTATACAGTTCTTCTAGGTGTTCCTTTACCTTATAGTGGCTTTCTCACTAAGCTAATTTCACTAGGGAACAGAGGAGCACTGAGTGTCCTCAGGGCCTGCCACTGGTCTGGGTCTATCTTAGTTCAACATTGCCCTTTGGTGCAGAATTTTCTTTAAAGGTCCACAAATGAGACAGCTAGTTGGCTCCCAGCACTGGTTGCCTGCTTATTTTTCCTGTGGTCACCTTATCTAGTTTGCATTTTTGCAAGGGTCCACTCAGTTCCTTGGAGAATCCTGGGTGTGCTTAAGAGTTGGGGGACCAGTTTTGGGTTGCCGACAGTCTGGGGTGCTAACTTCCCTCCCTCCAAGTTTAGGGTGGAAGAACACAGCCTCTCCACAGCTGGGATAGCCCCAGGTGTCCTCAGCCTTGGCCCCTCTGCACACACCTGTGCTACAGGAGGAGCCGTCGAGAAGCTCTAAGCTCTCTTCCCAATCCCTGTGGTGCAGGGCACAGTTGCTCACTACCTGAAAGCAAACTGGTGGGCAGCAAGGCCGGGAAGGAAGAAGATCAATTGGATGAGGGGAGAATTCAGAATTCTCTTCATTCTTTTGACAGTCCCAGGGATTGATCTCAGGGCCTTGGCAAATGAACTTCAACCCCAGCACTTTCTTACTTCTTATTTTGAGACAGGGTCTCAGTTGCCCAGGCTGGGCTTGATCTTGTGACCCTCTTACCTCAGCCTCCCAGAGTGCTGGGGTCACAGGCGAGCACCACAACGCCTGGCCAGTTTCTTGCAGTCTTTGCCATACTTGCGTGGCCTTGTGAGAATTTGTAGTCTCAGTTGATGAGCTGCCCCGAGAGGCCACTCAAGGACAAGAGCCACTGAGCTCCCACGTTCTCTGGGTGAAGGAGCAGCATCCACCGCTGATTCTTTTAAGACTCAAGCTCCTGAAGGCGGAGTTCCTTGGATAGCGCCCCCTCTGTTTCTCAGCCTCTGTGCCTAGATGCAGATTCTGACTCGGGGATGGCCCTGCTGGTGAGAATGTGCCTTTGTCTCGTGGGTGGTGGAGCATGAGCCTGCAGGGTGACTGGGAAAGAGGAGCGCAGTTGCAGCTCCTGTCCCCAACACCCATGAAGTGCTGGGCTTTGTGAAAACATAGTTGAAGCCTTGGAAAGACTGACTCAGTGGCCAGGGATGCACAGGTCTGCCTGGGCCAGGAGGACCTGCTCATCATGGCTTATTCAGTGATGCAAATTCTCGACATCTGGCATTATAATAGCCCTGGGTAGGAAGAGCTTGCTGGTGCATGCCTGGTATCCCAGCGCTCTGGAAGGCTGAGGAAGGATGATCACAAATTTGCATCCAGCCTGAGCAGCTTGGCAATTTAGTGACTTAGTGAGATTCCATTAAAAACAAAAACAAAACAAAAAACCCCCATAATAAAGATTAAGAATGTAGCTCAGTGCAAAGGCCCTGGGTTCAATCCTTAGTACAGCAAAGAAAACAGACACACACCTGGGCTGAGTCAAGATCAGGGTGGCTGGGATGCAGCGGGGCCTTGGGACCTCAGCTGGGGGTGGCAGGAGGAAGCAGGCTGTGCTCCGTGTCCCCTCCCCCCACATGTGGGCACTCAGCTTCTGTTTACTGAGTGGGCTGGGAAGGAGGCTGCTAGCGTTTGGCCCCGAGCTATGGAGACAGACTGAGAACACCATGAACACAGAAAACATTCTTGCTCACGACCGTGCTACTGGGAGTCCAGACTGAGCAGGGGACTTTGGCGGATGCCAGGACTGTGCCCTCCCTGAAGCAGGCTTGTGGGGGTGAGAGGAGAGGGCAGTGCCTAGGCTGGGAAAAGAGGCAGTGCAAAGACCGGAAAAGGACCGTGGTGTCCTGGGGCCAGCAGGGGGAAGCGGCCCAGGAGGAGGCCGACAGATCAGCAGTTTCCATTGTTCCAGGGCTGGCCTGCCTCTGCTCCTTGCGGTCAGTAGGCAGTACATTTGCCATTCAGCATCCATCGAAATCCTGCCTTGTGTCTGTCCTCATCTGCATGACAAGACCACCTGGGCCACCAAGTGACATAGCTACTGGGGAAGAGGAAAGAAAGGGAGGGAAAATAAGCATGTGTGTGTGTGTGTGTGTGTGTGTGTGTGTGTGTGTGTGTGTGTGTTGAACCCAGGGCCTCCACACTGAGTTACATTGCCAACCCTTGAAATTTTTCAGATAGGGTCTTGTTAGGTTGCTTAGTTGCCCAGACTGGGCTAAAATGTTGGGTCCTCCTGCCTCAGCCTCCCAAAGTGCTGGGACTCCAGGTGGGCACCCCCGCCTCCCCATCTGAGGGATGATTATAGAGCAGCAGGGCTTGCAGGGGCAGGAAGACAGATCCTCGTTTCCACAAAACCTGCGCACATTGGGAGTTGCTGGGACTGCAGTCCTTTTCCCACTCCTGTGAGAAGCTGGGCCTAGGTTTGTGTTTTACTTTCTACTTGGTTTATTTTGTCCTTTGAAATAAGGTCGTGAAGACTTACCCAGCAAGAATTTGGGGGAAGATTAAGGACCATGTGTCTATTTTTTATTTATTTAACTTCTGGCAGTCTTGAGGATCCAACCAGGGCTTCACGCATGCCAGGAAGTGGTGTCACCAAGTGGCACCCCCAGCCAGGGACCCGGGGCTAAACCGGAGCGCAGCCCCGCTCACAGAAGCCGGATCCCTCCTCTCTGCTCCAGAGCAGTGTTTCACCAGGCAGGGCTGTCCCCCGAGGCCGGCAGACTGAGTGACAGTGTAACATTTGTCTTCTTTTGTACAATGTTCCCACCCGGGAAAGAACAGGCCACGTTGGGCTTAGTTCACATTTTCCGCAGCTTCCTCCTCTGGAGGGAAGGGTGGGGTGGGGTGGGCTGGGGCTGGGGCTCAGGGCCAAGCAGCGATTCCCGGCCTGCCCACTGGAGACCAGGGAGGGGGCTGCTCAGGGCCACACCATTAGGGTGGACAGACAGGAGGCCTAAGGCCCTGGGACCCTCACTCTGTCTTGGCCCCACGGAATCTAGGACTCCAGGACCAGGGCAGACCCCATGTACTTTCCTTATTGACCACCAGGGGGCGGACTGAGGTAGGAGGCCTGACCGGGTGCCCGGGTCTCCAGAGGAGAATCTGTAAGATTGGAAAATCTGTAAGATGGGCAGCAAGGTGTGTGTGCCATGCCCAGGTGCCCGGCAGATTGGTATGCATGAGTCTCCGGGCCCGGTGGAGGAGGACGTCGGTCCGCAGGACCCTTTCCGAATCCCAGCAGAGGTGGTCCACAGTCTGTTCAACTCCAGCCAAGCGGCCCTGGGCCAGAGGTCTGCCCTGCCCCTGCTCCCTGGCTGCCACCTAGGAAAGGAAGGGCCCACAGGAGCAGGCAGCCAGCAGGAGCGGTTGCCAGCCCTGCTGTTCCTCTGCGCTGCGTGCCCTGCAGGGCCACACGCAGGAGCTGCAGTTGTGACAGTTGATGCCGTCCGCAGTGAGAGGAGTCCTAGTCCGTGTCCTTGGGCTCTGGCGAAGATGAGCACCTTCTGCCACTGCACCTTCTCGCACGCTGCGGCAGAGCCTTGGCCCTTGGTGGCCGACTGCAGCCCTGGCGTCTGCGGCTTTCTCTCCTTAGCCTTGCTGGTTCTGTCCTTCCTGTCAGCATTTTATGGTCAGGAGCCGACCGCTCTAGGGTGTTCAGTGTCACGCCCCACCCAGCTTGGGGCTGCTCAGAAGCAGAAATGGTCACTCCAGCTTCCCGAAGGGGAAGATGAAACTAGGCCTAAGATGGGCTGAGCCAGCCTGCCCAGGCAGAGGCTAAGGAACCGAAAGCAGCCCGACTCCACAAGGCGCCAGGGTTTGGTCTGTAGCTCCTCACCCTGTATAATACAAACATCTTACAAATCCTGACTTGGGCTGGGCGCAGTGCCCATACCTGTTCCCAGCACTCAAGGAGGCTGGGAGAGGATGATCACAAGTTTGAGTCTAGTTGGGTCAATTTACATCCTGTCTCAAAAAAAAGTGCTGTGTGTGTAGCCCAGTATAAAGGTCCTGAGTTAAAATGCTAGTATGGCACACATCTGTGATCCCAGTACTTGGGAGACTGAGGCAGGAGGGTCATTCCATCCCAAATGGGAAAGGAATCCCAGTTGGGTGTTACCATTTCTCCATCTATCTAGGGATCCAGCCAATTTTAAACCCCAAGCTAGTCCTACTGATTTATAAGGATAGAGAGGAGAAAGAACAGGGGCACCTCTACCTCCCAGGCTCTGGGATTACGGACACGGGCCACGACACCTCTGCAGCTCATGCCTGAGCACTGAGTCATGAAAACTACCATTAGAAAGGACATAATCATGTGGAAGGTGGCACTAGCACTGGTGCTTGGGGGCTGCATGTGGGCCGGGGCAGTGAGCGAGATGCGCCTGAGCAGGACTCTTGATCTGAACAAAGAATAGGACAAACAAGCATAACGGGAGGTGCATCATGTAGAGGGGGACAAGCAAGCCCATCAGAGGGCAGACTTCCTGGGAAGATGGCAGGTAAGCCTGGCTCCAGAGGAAGTGACCCGAGAAAGGGAGGGAGAGAAGGGCAAAGACTTAGAAGGCACATTTTATAGGCAGTGAGCTTTGCCCTGAGCGTAGAAGACTTCAGGCTCCACTGAGGATGTGGATAGGGTGGCATCCAGGGAGGAGAGCCAGGTCAGACTGAGGAGGCTCCTGGTTACAGCAGCACCGGGGGCACCCAGAGCCCTGTTGCCCTTGCTAGGACCCCTCACTCAGCTAGCACTTCCCCCTCTCTCCTATGCTGTGTGGGGGTGACAGGGGCTTGGAAAGGGGCCGTGAATGTGAAATAGTCTGCATTGCTGTTCCCAGCTTGGCACAGATTTCAGCTCTCAGAAAGGTCATGCTTGAGAATGGGTTTGAATATCAGGTTCCCAGATGATGTCACTTCACAGGAAATTCTGAGTGCTTTTTTTTGGGGGGGGGGTTAAAAAGACATAATTTATATTCACAGATCTATCAGTGTTAAGGGAGTGGACAATTCTTTCCCACGCCTTTTTATTTTTCTGCTTTGTACTGATCTGCCCATACAGTATGATGTGCAGAATGCAGCTATTTTCCTTGGTCAATTAAAACTATTTGTACCTTCTGTGTGCCAAGTATTCTCAGGCTCTAGACAGAGCAGACAAATCAATTTAAACCTTGTTTTTCTGGATATTTATAGGGAGAGTCATCAATTCTCAACTAGGAAAGCATCTATCAATGGCTTTAAAGATAAAACTGACAAAAGACCGCTATCAGAAGCTCTTGGGAGCTTTTATCACCAAACAAAATATTCCATCGTAAATTGGCAAATAACAAGATACATGTAAATCTATTAAGATCGAACAAATCAGGATCAAGGGAGAATAACCAGAATGTAAGCAAACAATGGGATTAGGGACCATTCTGTTTTGAATTAATTTGACTTGCCAAGTCGTTCTTTTTCTTGCGATTTCATAGGGCCTTCTTCCCCATGTCCTCTTTAACCAGTGGTGGCTGGTACTGAATACTTGGGGACATCAGCCTACTTCCCCAAGCAGGTGGAGAGGACGTGTTCCTTTTTCCTTTTCCAGAGGCGCAGCCAGTCCAAGTGGCATGGATGGGAAGAGGTGAAGCTTGCTGTGGGAATTTTAGGGTGAATGTCACATTTCCCCTAGTGGCCAGAGAAGTCAAGCGCAATCCCCAAGACTGGGCCCACGGGTCCCAGGGTACTCTATTTATCTGGCTAATCTTTACTAAGCAGGTGTGAGCCAATTAAACTAACCCCACCCCATCGTCTGCATTGTTTGATCTCAAGCGAAGAAGGCTTGAAGCCAGGCGGGTCCGGAGGTTTTAGTCTTCGTACCTGTGGGGAATTTCCTAAGGGGTGGCCCGCTGGGGATCCACTGGACCAGTTCTCTTCCCCGTGGATGTGAAGGACATCAAAAATATAGTTGACCGGCAAGTTTAGAGGTCACTTCCTAGGGCTACCCAGAGAGGACTTGAATGCTGTTTAAGGGTGACTACAGATTATGGGGTGGGGTGGGGGTTCGTGGTTTTAACTGGGTCTGAACGTTTCTCGAAGACTCAATTTCTCCTTCTTTTGCGGTATTAGCTCTTTTTTTGTTGCTTTAGTTTCTTCGCAGCGCCTCTCCTCGCTTTTCGTTAACCCTGCGATGTGGTCCCATGGTGGCTCTGCTGCAGCAGCAGCACGCTCTCCCCCTCGCCCAGCTCGCCCACCCGGGTGTGTGTGTGTGTGTGTGTGTGTGTGTGTGTGTGTGTCGGAGTGGGCGTGACTACCAGAGAGGCGGGGCAGGACCCAAGACTGGGGACTTCGGGCCTCTGCAGCACGCTCTCCCCCATCCTGTCCTCGTGTGTTGCGGGCACAAAGGGCGGCTGAGGCGGGGCCCGCGGATGCCCTGCCGCTCTGGACCCGCTTCCCGCTGCAGGCTGCACGCTTCGGCCCGGGGCTGGCGCGTCCCCGCCCCCGGCGGTGCAGGGCGGAGGCCGAGGCGCAGTCGCGCGCTCGCCGCTAGCGAAGCCATTGGCTCGGCGCAGTCACCCCACGCGGGGCGCAGCGGCAGCCTCCGCGGATTGGCGCGCGGCGGGCGTGCGCGTGCGGGCTGCCCCGAAGCCCCTCCGTCTCGAGGTTGAGCCCCCTCCCCCCCGTCCGAACGACCACCGGTCCATTGTCCCAGCGTTGCTGATGAAGCCTGTGGGGCCGCTGCCAGCCTGGATCCCCGCCGCCCAGGCTCAAAGAAAGGGCGCGAAAGGCGCGCACCCGGCTCGGGCGCACGCACCGACCGCGGCCCCGGGCCGCACACTGCAGCCTGTCGCGCCCGTCACCGCGCCCCGCCCCGCTGGCCTCCTTTGCATATCCCACGATGGTGGCCAATCAGGGCGCAGCTCTCTCGAAGCGGATGGCTTTTGCCTGGGAGGAAAGGGAGTGGCTGGCGCGCATGCGCCGCGGTGGCCGACTTGAACCGAGGCTTTTATTGCTGTAGTTTATTTCCACCCCCTTCCCTCCTGTTCGCTCTTCCTCTGTCTCTTTCCCTTTTTTTTCCGCCCTAGCCGGGGCTGCGTTTGGAAGAGAGGAAGAGAGACAGAAGATTGCCTTTATCCTTTACATTCCTGAAGTCTGCTACTAGCAAGACCAGCGAAGCTATTGTACCTTTTTCAATCCTGCCAGAAAACCACAACCAAACCAAAACAACAACAAAAAACCCCAACCAAGTCTCCTTCCCGGCCTTTTTTTTTTTTTTTTTTTTTTTTTTTTTTTTCCCCTTAAAGCTGTCCTGAAATTAATTTTCTCCCTGGAGAGAGATGTCTTATCAGGGGAAGAAAAACATTCCACGCATCACGGTGAGTTTGTACTTGGGGAATCTGCGTTCGGCTTTTGTGGCACTGAACATCTATGGAATTTTTAGCGGGGGAGGGAGTGGTACCAACTTTTTTTTTTTTTCTGTTGCGAACGGAGGCGATGGTGGTATGATGGTGGAGGGGGTGCAATCATAAAGAATTATAAGGCGTGTAATTTGCAAGTCATTAAAATAGGAGCGCGGGTGCGCGGAGTGGCCTTGGGGAGCGCGCCAGATCCGCTGCATCCTTTATTGTCGCGCGCGATGCTGCAGTGCCGGCCTGCGGGGCGCGAGCAAATGGAGGCCACATTGCACACGCAGGGCCAGGAGGCGAGGCCGGGCTGCGGCGGCCGCGATGGGGAGCTGGGGAGAGCTCCTCTGCGCGCCTTCCGCCGCTGTCGTCCGGGGCTTTCTGGAGCTTTTCCAGACTCCTTCGGAGACGGAGCGGGTACAGCCCGCAGGCGTGGTGACAGCACGAATGCCGAGAAGGGCTGGGTGCACCAGGATGATGCGCCCTGGGAAGGGAGCGGAGGCGCGGGGATGTGCAGAGGGCCGGGGCTTTTTTGTCAACCGAGGACAGGTTTTTGGTGCCCCCTCTGGGTGTTCTAGCCGCTTGGTTTGGGGCTGAACCCTGGGAGGGATCTGGGCTCGTTTTCGGCGTCTTTTCGGCCCCTTCCACCACTGGGAAGGCGTCCGCGTTGGCGCATACAAAGCGGCTGGGCGGTTGGCGCCGGGGACCACGGCGAGCCCGACTCTGGAGCTGAGGACGCAGCAGATGGCTCCGCCGGCCCCCGTCAGACAATGATCGCAGGGCCGGAGGTTTCGCCCCCGTTCTGGGGCCTGGCATTGTTAGCATCTACGCCACAGGGAGACGACCGTGCCGTGAATTCACGATGCCTCAGAGCAGGCACCCGTTATGCCTCCCCATCCTCTTCGTCTTTTACTGGAAAACCCGCGCAGGTCCTGTTCTGTCCATCCCCTAATGAAATTCCAGGGAGGGAGGAATGGCGGGGAATTCATTGTTATATAACGCTGTGCCGTCGCCGCTGGCCAGCTGATTTCAGGGTGGAACCCATGGCCGACGCAGGACGCGAAAGCGCTCCCGAAAGAGTCAAGATAGATGTATTTTACGGCTGGATTTGAGGGCACGCTCGCTTGTCTGGGCTGTGTCTTTGGCCCTGGTCCTCCCTGCGCACGGGGACACACCCTTCCGCAGGGGAGCTGTGGGGACTTATGCAGAGGGAGGGGCGTGTGCTTGGGTTTTCTGGGATGAGCAGGGTTGTTCTACATCAAGGGTGGGTACTGTTTTTTTCTGGATGGCAAAGACTCCATATCCCAAAGGGCTGGGCGCGGGGGACTCAGGGTTCTGAGCTCCCTGCGCTGGAGGAAGGAGTCTGAGGGTTGGGGATGAGAAGCAGATTTCCCGCAAGCAAAGATAATTTGCTGTCTTCTTGAATGAACAGGGCAGTGTTGTTTTGACTGGATGGGAAAGGGGAAAAAATTAGGCAAACAATCAACAAGATCGGGTTTTAAGGTAACGCCCCCCCCCAAAAAAAAGATGTTTGCGTTATCCTAGGACCTATACATGACCCCCCCCCCTCCCCCGCCAGCCTCTTATGTAAGAGACCTTCTAGAAGTCACTGGACTGAGCCGGACTGTGTGATGCTAGCTTTTTCCTGGGCATGATGGTGCCTTGGGGATTCTCCCTAGGGAAGAGACTAAGGGGCAAACGTTACAGGGGAGGGCTTCTTCTGATCTCCCCTGTTATTGAAGCTCCACATCTGAGAAGGGGCGTGGGAGTACTGTTGTAGGCTTACTCTCTCTCAGCCTTGGTTCCCACACGAAATAAGAGCATCCTGACCCTGCTATGGCGTGAGGCACCCGACAAGATTTTGTGAAGGTCTTTACATTTACCACAGATGGGGGCAAGGATCGAAGACTACTTCCATTTGACCCACCAGTGTCAGCATCAACAGGAAAAACTGTAGTGCACAACATAAAAATCAACTCTGTTTTCACAGTATGGGAAAAGACAATAATTTCCTGAGCTTAGCTGTGTGTACTTGTGTGCAAATGAGTTTCAACCCCCTTGCTCTCTGGTAGCTTAGATGTTTTTTTAAAGGTTTCTAGCTTTCCATTAAACATAAACAGCACTTGCTGAGAATACTTTCACTGAATTTTGGGGTTACCCCTGTCTAGATGAATGGTCTCCTTTGAAATGTGCATATTTAAAGGGCGTTCATGGCTCAGCCTCTAAAGCATAAATCCAGTTTGAAATAGTACAGGTGCATGTATTGAGCATGCCGTGATCCTGAGCCATCTCCCCAGCCCCCTCCCATTTCATCAAGAACATTGGATCTGGGATAGCTGCAAGCCATCATGTAGCGTTTCTTTTTCATTCTTGGCCCTAAACTGCAATTTTTGTCCTTTTTTGTTTTGCACGAATATCATCAGTTAAGTCCATCAGAGTAGTGTTAGATTTTAATTTTATCATCTCATCTACTTCTTTATAAAACTTTACCTATTTCTTAATTGGTTACTTGAAAATGTTTTTTTTTTTTTTTTCCTAGTTCTTCTCAGCCTGATACACTTGCTATGATTTACCCTAAAGATAAATGCAAATATAAAGGGACATATGGCATTGGAACCTCATTACAGTGGAACTAAGTGTGTTTGTCTAGCAGAGTCCATGACAACAGGCTTTTGGTCAGTTTTTCCGCACATAAACCTTGCCAAGCCGTGACCTTACTACATGTGTTTTTTCAAAAATGAAGTTTAGCCAAAAGTCATTTAAAAAGTGTTGTCTTTATCTGAAGTGTTTTCAGGGAACCCTTATTTTGTTTTTAGATTTATAGTCTAATAGAAAGAGGCGGTTCACAGGTTCAGGATGACGAATAGATTGCTACATCCAGGTTCACTTGTATTACCAAACCTTCCCCAAATCGGCTCCTTGGGACTGCCACTGAAGGATAGTAGTAATGTGCTCTCAGCTCCGTTTTCTTAGTACTGCATTTCTCATAGATCAGGTATGCATTGTAACCTTCCTGCCTCTTTGTTTCAGAGTGATCGTCTTCTGATCAAAGGTGGTAAAATCGTTAACGATGACCAGTCGTTTTATGCAGACATATACATGGAGGATGGGCTGATCAAGTGAGTGTGACTCCCTGTTATGTCCAGGTCTGACTCCCAGTGCTTCTGAACCCTCTTAACTACTTGCCTGACTCCAGGAGTGACCAATTCAGATGCTATTTTAAGCCCATTATGATTGGTGGCAATGAATGAATTTGAGAATTCAGATTCAGGACTTAGCAGTCACAATTCGTGCCTTTGCATTGCATGTTGTATTATGTAATTTACTATTTTTAGCAGAGGTGACACAATATCTTCTTGTTGCCAGCCCAAATACTTGGTTTGTGATATGTTGAATATGTTAAAGGTTGTTCTAGAAGGCGGTTGTTTGGGATGGATTGCCTAGGGGACACGAACACAGCCTCTTGTGTCAGGACAGCTCATCTGCTTTCTTAATCAGAAGGGGCCTGATTAAGTCCAAGCAGGAGGAACCACAGAAGTACAAGTTAATTGCCAAGTAATACAGACAAATTACAGCCTAGTCCTGGGGGCATTTTTAGGTTTCATTCTTCAAGTGGCAACCATTACAAATAAGGCTGTCCCTGTGTTTATTGTGTATTATATTACGGAGGAGGAACAACAGGGCTGTTATGAGTTTGGGTAAGTTTGGAGCCTGCTGGGTGTGAAAAGAGCTAAGTGCATACCAATGTCCCCATGCTGTCCTTCCTGGGACAGCTCGAAGGCTCTGCAGAGACAGCACATCTGCTTAAGGCAAACACTGCAGCCAGTGACATCTTTTAAATAAGCAGCATTCATCAGCTGCTAATAGCAGACTGCTGGGGAGGAGTGGAAAACTGGAGGGGCCATGGCTCTTGCCTGGAAGCTCGCACCCTGATTTATGAGCCTAAAATAGGTTTTAACATTTCTACATTTAATGTGTTCTCCGTGTGTGTTTGCTGGGAACACGGCAAACTGGACTCTCCAGTGCCGTGACTTTCTTATTCCATTTCTGTCCCCAGTCGTGAGACAGTGTGATCCAATCTGGCCATGGGGGGCAGTGGGATGGTGGGGGGGTGGGGTGGAGGTGCAGACTCCTGCTGTCTTCAGTGGTCATTCATTTCCATTGGAGCTTTTACCAGTTCCTCGCCAATTAATTTTCTTTTTGGAAAATTGCTATAAAGATGTAGTAAAAAAACACTTCCAAAAGCTGAGAGGTGAATCATGTCCCCCAATGTGATGAATATTTGTTTTTCTGCTTTTACAGTCTCAATCATGGGCATCTGCTTCCACGTTTTCCAATTGTTCAAATGATCATGTTCGCTTTTTTCCTGCACCTTGTTTTGTTCCACTTCCACTTTTACCTCCACCCTTTCTAGTGTTCTCTCCAGTGGAAAGGATATGGTGAAATCGAATGCTTAGAAAGCTCAGCCAGATCTGCAGCCTGTTGGTGCAGGCTGGTGAGCTGAATGCTGTGTTAGGAGCATTGAGGTTGAGTGACCTTTTATCTAAGTAGCCCTGGGCCTGGGTATCAGCCCCTGAATGGGGCCACTCAGGCCCTGTGCAATCACTTTTGCTCAGCATCCCCTCTTCATTTGAGGACAAGGAGTGGGGAATGCTTCCGTGAGGAGTTACAATAATTAGAGAAGTCCATGGCTTAGTGGAGGGTAGGGAGTGAGGTTAACTGTCCGATCCTCTTTAACTCCACACTTCGATGACGGGCTGCCCTTTTCGCTAACTCTGCTTAGGCAAATCGGAGAAAACCTCATTGTGCCGGGAGGGGTGAAGACCATCGAGGCCCATTCCAGAATGGTGATCCCCGGAGGAATTGATGTCCACACTCGGTTCCAGATGCCGGACCAGGGGATGACATCTGCTGATGACTTCTTCCAGGGGACCAAGGCAGCCCTGGCCGGGGGGACCACCATGATCAGTAAGCAGCTGTCGAGCGTCCTCATTGTTGTGTGGGGAAATGAATCTGTGGGTGCTGATGCTTTATTCCAAAGGTCTATGCCTTGGCAGTGGCCTTGGCAGTGGCCTGACCTATTAAATGGGGGCCTGGCTGGGTTAATAATTGGTCTGATGTCCTTGTCCTTGTTTCCCGTCAAACTCTGAGTTCTGCAGCTGAACATGCGAGTCCGGTTCTAGGGAATCTTTAGGCTAAGAAGAATGGCTTCTTGTTTTCTCTACTTGGAGCTTGGTCTGTCATGACTCCCAAATGTGATTTAGTTGTAAAAACACAGCATTTGGAGTCAGCTTCAAAACATTAATTTTGATGTTTTGCTCCTAAATGATTGACTTTGGTATGTTGAAACGTAATTCCTGGGCTTGTGTTGAAGCTCAGTGCTGGAGTGCTTGCCTAGCATGTGCAAAGCCCTGAGTTCAACCTTTAGTACTGGAAAAATCCTAAGCATGCTTCTCAGGGTGAACGCGGCACGGGTGTAGCAAAAGAAACCTTGACCCACGGCCTTCCAGTCCAGCGATAGGAATGTTTTGCAGCCTGCCTGGGATGTAAACTTGCGCACCTGTGCTTAGAGAAGGATGCGCTGGCATCTGTGCTTTAGGTAAGAAGCCTGGTGGTTCCCACAGCTGGGTGCTCTTCCTAGGTTGCTCCATGAGATGCTTTTGGTGCAGTCAGTCTAAGGGGCACCCTCTGGATGTGGTGCCCGTGGTAAGAGCTTATTGGGAATGCTCATCGCCTTTTTGCAAATGCTTTTTTGGATTTGAGGAGGTGGGCACACTGCCCAGTGGGCCTCCTGATACATGTTTTAGAAAATAGATTTTATCCAAGAGTGGACGTTAATGTACCATCTGCCATGTGGGAAGAGCTAACAATTGGGTTCAAAAGAGGGTCAGACTGATCGAAGGATCTTGGCTGCTTCCTTTGAGAAGCCTGTCCTCCTGGGTATGTTCCAGCGATGGTCTTTAAGCCTGGGGCTTCAGGACCCAGGCAGGGACCCAGCAGGTATCTGAAGCATCTTTCTTGCTTTCTCTGGGCTGGAGGAGCATTGCTTGCTATCCCAGTCTGAGCTCTCTTACATATGAAATCACCCACGCAATTCTTGTTCCAGTCTTCAGTGTCTGACACGTGCAGATAGCTTCCTGTCTGGATTTGGCTTCTCTCTGACCACCTCCCACCTGAACTCCCCTGCTTCTGTCCTGCTGTGGGCCTTGGTCCTCATGGGTGCTCATCTCAGGGGGGGGCCTGCATGCACACCTCAGGCCTGGGGCCATGGCCCCCACTTCCCCCTCGCTGGTGTTCCGGGTGAGTGGCTAAGGTATTAGGAGCCAGAAGAGGCATGGATCCTGCATCGAGCTGCAAGGCCTCACTTCTGAGTTCAGAAGTGGCTCTGGTCACGAGGTCAACAAGCCATAAGTGGTAGTTCAGAGGAAAGGGTTGGCGACATCTCTTTTGGGGGAAATCGCCCAGTGGGAGCTGTTGGGGAAGAAGCCATTTGCTGTGTGACGCTGAGCAGGTCACCTCCCTTCTGTGGGCCTCAGCAGCTCATCCCCACCAGGAATGCTTACCCAGTTCCCCATTAGCGATGTACCAAGGGCAGTGAGAGATTTTGTTTCTTCATCCAGCGCTGGCAGGTGCCAAAGGGCCCTGTCCCTCAGGAGGCCCCTGTCCCTGCTCCCTGGGGCTCCTGCCCGTGTCTCTCACCGTACTGCCTGCTCTGGTAGAATGGGATGGCTTTGGGTGTGGCTCTATGATGCAGTCGCCAGCCTGAGGAGGAGGGGTGAGTGAGCAAGCTGAAGAGCGGAAGCGAGCTGGGTGACGGCGTGGCTCAGCCTTGCCCTGCCTCACACTGACAGTCACTAACGTGGCTCGCAAGTAACCAGCCTTTCCCGGGGGCAGGAGCAGTAACTGATGGTGAAGAAAATCAAGACTTTTTTTCTCTTTGCTGCATGTGTACAGTACCTTCTACTTTGCTTGGAGGGAGTGAGTGGTGGGGCAGTATAAGCCAGGAGGCCTCGCAGAGGGGAGGAATTTAATGCAACTTCCATATGACCTGCCTGTGATGCAACTAGGATTTTTTTTTTTAATGCATATTAAAGTCAGGGAGGAATGCTTAGGATGTTTTGAACAGATTCAAATTCAGTATGCAGCTGCTGAAATAAGCCCTTGAAGTAAATTGGAGCGAAGACCTTGTGTTCTCTTCCTTGTCATTTTTCTGGCTGTCCAGGGTGTGTCACCTGCACCAGCAGATGGGTCCTCAACTGTTCCCTTGTTGGCTCTGGCTTTCCTGAGGCTCGGGCTCCGCTCCTGTCACAGGCCATGGGCTCCATTTCTGTTTGTCATGGCGCTGCCTGTGGAGCAAAGTACAGTTGGAAAAAGATGACACATGAGTGGCAAAAAATAGTATTGCCACTGGCCAGAGCCTGTCTCCAAATGCCGCACAATGGGGCATTGTGAGGGACCCAGTGCAGGGGCAGGGGACGTGCCTTGCCCCTTCCATGTGGGGTGGGTAAGCAGACTCCGCATGAAGCCTGCAGGTGCCATCCAGGCTGGCCCAGGGGTCATGGCATGTTAGGGATGGGCTTCAGGGTCTCAGAGCCCCCAGGAAGCAGGCAGCAGTGACTTCCCTTCTTCTAGATGGAAGCCTGAGGTCAGAAGTAAGTGCCTACTGATACTTGCCCTGTATGCCTAGGGAGGCGACAGTTGTAGGACACACCTGCAGTCCCAACCCTAACACCTCTGGCCCTGCCATCGTCCTCCTGGTGCCTCCGCTGCAGTAGGGGGCAGGTTGTTATCAAGCTGGACTGTGGTGGTCACTGTCTCTTTCTTGGGTGGAGGGTCTGGTGCTGTCCTTCCCTATTGAGCTGGAGGAAAGAGATGCCAGTGACTGCTGGCCTCACCTAGGCATTCATTGAGACCATGAGTCCTTCAGCATGTGCAGGGTCCTGGTGTCGCTGGGAGGTGTCATAAATGTTTTGTAACCCACTGACATAGAGGAGGGTGCCAGGTGGACCCAGGAATCTGGCCGAACCTGGTGCTTGGTCACAGCTTTGGCAGAGCTGTTGTAGGTGCTTGGTGGGTACGGAAAACTGGAGAATGGACCCACTGTGGCTTTCTTTCTCCTTTTGTTTCTCTTTGGTGGTCCAAGCCGGAGTCTTGCCAGCTCTTTTAGAATATAGCTGAGGGAACATATGTGTTTGGTCCTTGAGTGAGATGGTACTTAGCTCAAGTGTAGAGCAAGTTTCAAGAGCAACTGTGTTAGATCTGTGATCAGATGAAGAATATGGAAAAGAATGAATCGTTCTTGTTCCAGTGGAACCGGGGCCTCAGACTTCCCCTCTCGCACCAGGATACCAGCATTTGAAGATGCTCAAGTCTCTTATGGTAGATGTCTGTCTTCCCTTATACTTAGAATAATCTCAAATCACCTGCCGTCCCAAGGCGATGTGAAGTGTTGGTGTGCTGTGTAGTGACAAGAAAAAGCCGGAGCATGTTCAGTAAAGAAACAAGGTTTTATGAAAATAGTTGAGCTCTGGGCTGGAGAGATGGCTCAGTGGTCTAAAGCACCTACGTAGAACAAGCTCAGCAAAGCACAGAGACCGCGGTTCAATCCCCCAGCACCACATGCCAGCCAGCCCCGCCCCCTGGTGGGCTGAGCTGGACACACACACACACACACACACACACACACACACACACACACCCAAATAAAATTAAAAAAAAAAAAAAAAAAAAAAAAAAAAAAAAGAAAATAGTTGAGCTCTAGGTTAGGTATACCTTTGGACACAGAGGGCCGACTGTGTGGCTCATAGGAGACCCCAGGGACCAGGAGCCGCTGCCCTGGATGTCGTTTCAGCCGTCCTGAGCCGCAGCCTCTCCCCAGAGGTGAGGAGCTTGTGCATAGCCCACCCAGGTGGTCCTCTGTAGCAGAGGGAGGCTCTGATCTTCAGAAGTGGCCTTGCTCCTGGATTCTAGATCTGTTGCCCCTCTGGGTTCAAGTCTCTGGTTGTACCTTGGGTATATTCATCCTGCCAGGAGGTGTGATCAAAATTATAGCAAGGGTTTAAATAAAAATAAAAAATTGATATATTAAAAGACACCTTGCCATTAATTCCCTTAAAAATATTCCTTTGGCTTTGAATACATTTTGTTGCATCATCTTTGCCACTTTCAGAAGTCCCTCCTTGAGAGTGTCTTTTTTTTTTTTTTGAGAGTGTCTTTTCATGGTGGCCTCAATATCCCGAACTGATTCAGAATATTTGCGGCAGCTTCTGCTGTCCTCACCCAGTGGATTTTGTCTGTGCTGTCTCTCGTGCCTGTTCCTTTGCACCCTCCAGCTCCGCCCCTTGCTGGCTCCCCCTCCAGAGTCTGGCTGCACCCCCTGAGTAGTCTTGGCCTCTGTCCCAGGCATTTTGTCCAGGTAGCTGTATCCGTATTACCTGCTTCCTCCAAACCTTTCTGTGGCTCCCTCTTGCTTGGAGAACGCAGCCCAAGTGTCAGAGCTCTGCACAATATGTCCCAGGCTCATTGTCACCTCAGCTGGGGGCAAATAGGTCTCTCCTCTGCTGTGTGAATCCCCAGGGCCTGAGGTGGCCCAGTGTATGTGGCTCCCAGCCCACTCCCTGCACTGTGGCAAATGCTAGCTTTTGCCCCTGACTGACTGACTGACTGAATACTGCAGGGGGCTTGTGTCCTGGCCCCCTAGTGATGGCGGAGGGAGCAGCTTTCTTTGAGCTTCCCTGAGGAGGAACAGCCTTGAGAAAGTCATAGTGGCCTCCTGAGGGGACGTGGCTCAGGAGTACCATTGTGGTACATCTTGTGCTTGTCATTTCTCAACTCCTGCGGCATCTGGGGTCGTGGCTGTCATGACAGGCACGCATGTGTGAACACACACGCTGTCCTGTGAATGTGTCTGTAACCGATACTTTGATTATTCCCTTTGCAGCCTTCTTTTGACTAGGGTTAGCGAGTGTTTACAAAAACACCCAGCCACATCAGACAAGAGCTTCCAAGTCTGGGACTGAAGTTGTGGCCGCAGAATCTGCCTGTGGTCTGGCGATTCCGAAGCCACGTTAAGCACTGAGCTGTCGGTGTGGGCTTTCTCTCTGCTCCTCCTCTGGTCTCCTGTACCCACGAGGTCACATGCTTTGCCTAAGGACACAGTGCTTTTGGTAGCTCTCACATCATTGTGTGAATCCCAGCTCTGAGTGGGATCTGTCCCCTGGGTGGTATAGGGTGGGTGGATGGCCAGATACCTGGTATTGTGCAGAGTGGAGGGAGGGAGTAGAGAATCGGCCTTCTGAGACGGAGCAGCTCTCCCAGAGAGCTAGTGTACACACTGTGTGAGGTGCTTCCTCCTGAAGGGGTTTGTTGTGTTAAGTCTGACTCCAGCCAGGTGGGCATGGGGACGGGGTCCTGTGCAGGCGTCAACCTCTGTCTCACTGGCACTGTGCCACCTACCATGAGCTGGTGGGCATCCTGGCCAAGTGCAGGTGGCTTCATGTCTGAGACGTCTGTGTCCTCCTACCCCGGTTCCCTTTGCTCATGTCACTCCTGCCTGTTCTAACCCTGTCCTCTGCCCTGTGCCACTGACATAGCTGCTGCACCTGGCAGACAGGACAGGGTGAGCTGCGTCCCGTTCCATCGTGTCCCCACCCTCAGGTCTTGGGGAGGAGAGTGTGGACACCCCCTCCTCCCTCCCTCCTCGCAGGCTGACCTTCCCTGTGCCAGTCCTAGTGGAGCTGTGAGGACACTGAGTTTAGAAAGGAGGGCAGACCATGCAGTCACTTAGGCAAGCTGCTCCCCACCCTGTGTTTTCTGTGGTTTTGTTTAGTATATGCTCAAGACAGGAGCTAGGATCCAGATGAGTTTCAGTTCTCCTGCTTAGGCCTGGGCTGCTTGGCCTTGACTTTCATATTAGAGAAGCTTCCCTCACGGCATTTCATTGATTGATTTAGTTGGGCAGGGAATGCAGAGCCCCACGGGGGGGCAGGTGTGCTCCTGTGAGTGCGCCCCTCCCACCGCCACCCTTCTTTACCAGGACGCAGCTGTCAAGGGAAACCTTCTTTCTCAGACTGTCTCACCATCCGCTGCTCC
>NW_004524612.1:12553155-12562035 GCF_000260255.1 Octodon degus
ACACACAAAAAAAATAAATAATAAATAAAAATTTGAAAAAAAAAAGAGAGAGAGAGAGAGAGAGAGAGAGATTGAGATTTATGTCACTGGATTTTGAGAGCCTCTCTCTGATTTGCTGCTCTTGTCGAGTGAAGCCATGTACTCAAATTCCTAGCTTCTAGCCAGCCCTAACTGCCGTGGTTAATGATAAAGGAGAAATGCAGTGAGTAGAAGGTACAGTTCTTTCTGGTTAACCCATTTGGAAGGCAGCTCTCTTTTGAGTGTGACTAACTGTTCCCTTAATGATAGAGAGGGTGTAGCAGGGGCTTCTCTCCAGGGAAGGGAATTTTGAAAGGCACTTGAACGGGCATTAAAAACCACGGCTGCAAGTAGAATCCCCTGGGTGTTTTAACAAAATGCAGACACCAGGACTCCAGCCCATTGTCCCAGTTGAGCCTGGCTTTGGTCCATCTGAGAGCTGCCGGGTAAGAGCTAGGGTTGAGAACCCTAAGATCTTTTTTTGTGTGTGCAGGGTCTCACTATGCAGCTCGGACTCGTAGTGGTCCTCCTGATTTCTGCCTCCCTAGTACTGGGATTATAGGTGTGCACCACCACACCTGGACTCCATCACTGCCTCAGCGGGCTCAGAGGTGGGGCTGGCGCGGCCTGCAGTGCCAGGGATTGAACCCTGGCCCCTGCGCTTACCTAAGCAAGCAATTAGTCCACTGAGCTATATTGCTGGCTCTTGAGAACTCTTAAGATCTTATTTCCACAGCTGGACTTCTGGTGAACTTGTATAAGCTGTGGGTCAGCAAGGCTAGGGGATCCCCCCTCCCCCCTGCATCTCTCCCCTGCTCCATCCTGTCCTCTTGGCGAAGGCTTGGGACTCACTGCTGAGACCTGGGCTGGGGTGGATTTGCAGCCAAGTGTCCTCTGGAAACCTATCAAGCAGGGTGGGGCTGAGTGAGGAGCTTCCTCTTTCTTTGCTGTCCCACGATGCTTTGCTTGGCTAATTCCCTGTGGGGCTCTGGTTAGGACTTGGAGTAAGTGAGACTGGAAGAGGGCCGGTGGTGGGTGGTGCGGAAGGCGGCGTGGAGCTGGACTATAGACCACTGTCCCCAGTCCCACAGGCCACCTGCTGTGCTAGTTCCTGGAGAAAACCCTGCTGTCTTTAAGTCAAATCAGTAGTGTTTATGACCTAATCTCCCTCTAATGATAGGGCAGGACTAGAATCCTTCCTTGTGGGGAGTTTGTGTGGAAGAAATCAAAAGATTCTCATAATAACATAGAATCATGGACTCTTGGGGCAATGTTCAGATCTGTCCCAGGCCCTCTCTCTTGGGTGGGAGGATTCACTGGATCCAAGCTGCAGAGAATGGGGTTCACACAGCAGCAGGAGAGCCCAGAGGACCAGACCTAAGTTTATTTGCATTTTCTGGCGCTTACTCTTTGAACAGGATTATTTGTTATATTTTTAGATGGTGATCTCCATATCTATTAAAAAGGAGACAAAAGATTTTTATTTCCTGGGGTTATATACATAGTAAGTGTTTTTTTTTTTTTTTTTTTGTGGAACCAGGGATTGAACTCTGCCCTTGCGCTTGCCAGGGAAAGGCTTATTCTACTGGGCCATCTCTCTGGCCCCAAAGTAGGGTTGGTTTTTTGTGCCACATCATTCAAAACTGAATACTCTGACACTTATGGTATGCGTTTGATGAGTGTCTTTCATCTGTTTAATCTGTTCATCCTGCCTATCTAATCTCTACTCTTTTCCATTGCTTGGCTTTTAAGTAATGAAATACTGTACAGAGGGAGGCTCAGGAGTGGCAGCTTGCTCTTTGCTCACCATTCTGGATGCGGGAATGTTCAAGGTCAAGGAGCCAACGCTGTGGTTCTGAGAGGGCTGTCTTCCTGCTGTGTCCTCCTGTGGCGTGTGGGGGAGGGGTCTCCCCTGGAGCCCATTCCTGGGGGCTCCACCTTCACATGGCAACCACATCCTCATGTCCTCATCCTAGAGGCTGGGATTTCAACACGAAGGTTTATAGGAGACACAGACATTTACGGTACTGTCTAATCTAGGGTACATTCATCTGTGTATTACACCTGTATAATCTATACATTGATGTCTACTTAAATGCCAGGGGTAGCTATATCTGTTACCTATTATCTCTATTTAACCACTCATCTGTCTAGTCTACCAGTCGTCTGTCGCCTGTCATTTGTCTCTTCATCTGTTTAACCTAGATCCAACCTAGGGAGCATTGGTTCATCTCTCCTATGCCAGGAGTGTAGCTGACCACACGCTGTCACGCTCTGGATGGGTTTTGAGAGTGTTCCGGGCTTGTTTTGTTTCCGAGCCATGTAAAGGAGTGTGTATTATTATGAACACAGAAGGAAAAACAACTGCAAAAAATAAAAAATCACCTTCACTTTCCTGTGCTGTCTGGATTTTTTGGGGCCTAGTTTACTTGACAGCACATCTGGCCCTGCAGATGTCAAGCAGTGCCACTGGGAAACAGCTCATCAGGTAATCTATAATTCCTTAGATTTGAATTCCCAGCCCTCTAGGGAATGCGCTTGAGGCCAGTCGTGCGGTTCTGGCTCCTTGTGCAGGCTGGAGATGGTTTCCCTCTCTCCGAGCATCCTGTCCACAGCCAGGGTCATTTCCCTCCCGGGCAGCCTTGGTGACGGGCTCCTCCCTAGGGAGTCTCATGGGCAAGGGAGCACTTCGTCATCCAGGGCCTGACACAGGGAGCAGGCTTGGGAGAGGCTGCAGGATGCCGGGGACCCAATGAGCTGGGGCTTGCCATTGCATGACGTCATCTAGGGGACCCTGTGGACCTCTCTGAGATCAAAGTGTCCGTGCCAGCCCTGGTCCTGGCCAGCTCTAGCAGAGGCAGTCATTTTTTTTTCTGTTGAGAGGCAAACGGCAGGCTTCTTTACCTGGGCTGGAAAGTTAATGTTGTTTGTTTATTCTGTACCCGAGCATGCTAGCAGCACACATGAGGCTCTGCGCACTGAGGCAAGGGGCTGCACCCCTGAGGGGGAGGCTCACTGGGACAGTGGTCTGTCGAGCGTCCCTGCTCTTCTAACAGAAGCCTGGCGCGGTGACCTAGATTTCCCCTGCACCCTGGAGCTGCATTTGGAGAACAATCAGGAGGAGTGGTGGATGACAGCCATGCATTAGCCGAACTCAATCCCTCTTCTGGGCAGCCTGGGGCACCTTTCCATGCTGGGCCAGATTGGGCCCATTTCCATTGAGCAGGTCATGTCTAGCATCTCTTTGCTCTATCCTGGGTCTCCTCTTTCCGCATTTCTTGGAGTCGCTGTGGTGTGGCCTTCTTGGAGGTTCACGAGTCTAGCCTTCTCCATGTGTGCCTGGGGAACACCCTAGACATGGACACATTTTTTTTTTTTTTTTTGAGGGACAGGGAGGGAAATCAGTGTCTCAGCGTTGGAGTTGCTGTTCTGCTTGGCGGAGATAATCCAAGGATTCTCTCAGGAAGCATGAGGTGTAGTGGAAAGAATGTGAGGCCTTGCTTTCTCAGGGATGCATCTTCATGGGGTTGGGGATTTGGGTCTCAGCGTTGTTGCTTATCAGCTCAGGAGGTTGCCCTATGGTGGTCTTCGTTTTCCCTGTCAGGCGCTTTTTTTGCCCAGTGTGGTCATTGGCAGGGTGGGAGTGGCGGGGGTGATGGAGCTCAGACAGGTTACATGCGCAGTGGGGAGGGACCCAGGCCCTGCTTTCCTCTGACAGTCAGAGCTTTTCTCGTGGTGCCGACATCTGGGATCTTGCAAGTGTGTTTTGGGATATTTGAAAGTTGGGGTACTTGCTTCTGCTGAGTGGCTTCCTCAACTCCCAGGTTTATCATCTCTTTCCTTTCTTCTGTCCTTAACAGTCAATCCACATGCTCACTGTGACTCTCAAATGCTGCTTTTGGGGTTGTGGTTGTTGTTGATGATGTTCAGAGAGTCGTCCTCACCACCAGCTCAGTTTCTTTGCTTGCTTAATACTTTCAGCCCCGTCCATCGTCCATCAGAGAGTTCTTGTCTGGACCCACCTTCTATTCTTATGACTGAGATCCACAGCCTGGGCCGTTTGTTAAGAACAGGGGTCTGTTTGGTTTGCGGCTCCTGGAGTATGGTGCCGGCTTGAGGAACTGCTCGCTGCATCGGAAGGTGGCACAGGGCACCACACAGCAAGGCAGCGTGGTTGCCAGGCCAGATCTCGCTTTTCCCCCTCCCTTCTTCTCCTTTGTTTTTTTCTTTTCTTCTTTTGTTCCTTCTTTCTGCAGTACTGGGGATTGAACTCAGAACCTTTTTGCATTAAGCTGAATCCCCAAGCTTTTTTCATTTTTAATTTTGGGACAGATTCTTGCTAAGCTGTCCAGGCTGGGCTCAGACTTACGATCCTCCTGTCTGAGTTTACCACAGTGCTGGGACTACAGGGGGCACCGCCACCTCCCAGCTTCTTCATATAAAGCCATGGGGGATCTTACCTATTTTAATCACTTTCCAAAGTCCCACCTCCAGACAACATTAACATATGCATTTGAAGAGTAAGTTTCCTATTTTGGTTCAAATTTAGAGAACCATTCCAATCGCAGGAGTTCAGAGGAATCAGTTTGCATCTTTGCAGGAGGGGGGTTCACCTTGCTGTGATACTGCATTGGGTGCTGGACGGCAGGTGCTGGCGTTGTACACCTTCCTGGTGAGTTCCTTCTTCCCGGTGCGGGGAGGCCTCCTGTTGGTGGGAGGTTGGGGCATCTGGAGCAGGAGGGAGTATGCTTGCGGAGAGGAGCTGAGGGTGCTGAGATGCCATTATAGGCGAGGCCGTTTAGCCCAAGGGGCCTGGAGTGCTGACCTGTGGAAAACCAATGGCGTCTCTTCCCAGGGATAGAAAGCCTGCGGGCAGCTCCACGTCCCGGGACCCTTGGCCCCTGCGGCTGCTGTTGGGCTTCCTCTGGGCCTTGGTTCCCATCGGGCCTCCCACGGCAGCCCCCATGTCCGAGCTCTCCTCTCCTCCTGCGATGACAGCTATGCCAGGAAATGTCATTTTTCCTTGGCTGTTTTCCCGCTTTGGGTACTAGCTTGGCCCTTTCTTCTCTTGATTCTTTTTCTCTTCAAGGGAATTTGCAAGAAGCAGCTTGTTCCTGTTTCTGTAGGAATTTCCTGAGGGGTTTTCAAGAAGACACCAAGAGCCTTGTCAGCTTCGGGTCTTACCCTTTCCTCCCCTTCGCCTCCCCACTTCTCTTTTCCTTCTGTGTCAGCTTCTATGAACTAGATCTCTATGTTTAGCATTTTCCCCAAAACCTGAGATACAACTTATATTGTGCAATTCACTTTTTATTTATTTTTTACTTTATTTTTTTTTCAGTACCGGGTATTGAACTCAGGACCCTATGCTTGCCAGGCAAGCACTTCAATTCACTTTTTAAAATGTACATTTGAACAGGGTTTCTTTTTTTGTGTACTGACAGAGCTGCGCGGCCACTGTTTCATTAGAGTATTCTCCCCTCCCTGCTGCGGTGTGACTGTGTCCCACAAAACCCAGTCCCCAAGGCAACAGAGTTGAAGGTGCAACCTCGAGGAGTCCAGAGTGACTTGGTGCCAGACCTCAGGGAGGGCTAAGGTCCCGGAGGGGGTCGCTGTGAGGGGAAGGCCAGGCCCCCTCCCCTGCGCGTGTGCGCCCTCTCTCCACCATCCTGTAACACAGCAGGAAGGCCTGGCCACACCCTGTCCCTTGAGCTTGAACTCAGCCTGCTTCTAGAACTGTAGGAGCTTATAAATGATGAGTCTCACACACGTTCTGTCACAGCAGCATGGAGCAGACGAGGCGCTTCCCCCCCAAGCCTCATGCCATGTAGCAGCCACTTCTTATTCCTTCCTTCCCCTCCACCCTTCCCTGACAGCACCGAGTCTGTTTTCTGTCTGTGTAAATTGGCTTATTCTGGACATTTCATATACAGAGAGTCATAAGAAACGGACTTTGGTACCTGGCTTCTTTCCTGTACCATGTTCTTTTTCAGATTCACTTGTGTTGTAATGTTTCCATTATTTCATTTTTTTTTTTTTTTAGGGCTGGAGTATACCACACTGTACAGATAACACCTTATTTTCTGTCCCTTCATTAGTTGAGGCCAATTTGTGTTGTTCCCTCTTTAGGGTGGTTGTGTGTGAAGGCTGTAAGCCGGGTTAGTTCTTGTGGGGGTAGTTCTTGTTTCTCTCGGCTTCGTGCCTCAGGGAGGAGCTGCCGGGCCTGGCGGATCTGTGTGGAAAGGAACCTGCAGGCCTTCCTCCAAAGGGCTCTACCACTTTGCCTGCCCACCAGCAGGGTGAGGGCCTCAGTGTTTCCTGGCCAGTCCCCATCCTGGGGGATGTGACTTGGACCGCAGGCTCACTTAGGGGCTAGCCCACTTGGTCATTTGCTGGTAGTGACAGGTATCGTGGATGGACTTGGTTTTAGAGCTTGTTTTCCAAACCCCTCCTTGGGACATCTGTGGTGACAAATATAAGGGTGTTCACTGAATTTTTTTTTTTTTTTTTTGGTCTTTTTGAGACAGGGTCTCAAATGCAGTTCAGACTGGCCTTGTACTCGCTTTGTAGCCCAGGCTGGCCTCAGACTTGTGGCAATACTCCTGTCTTAGCCTCCGAGTTCTGGAATTTTAGGTGTGTACCACCACTCCTGGTCCACGTTGGAATACCTGAAATCAGGGATACCCCAGAAAAGCAGGACTTTCAGTGCTCCTCCTGAGCACCCGCTTCTTTCATTCCCTCTTGTGGCTGGCCACAGTGGTCGCCACTAGTTGAGATTTGCTGTCAGCTTACCACAGGGCCCAGAGGGAGAGCTGCTTCCTTGCCCAGCCCCCCCATGAGGCAGAGTGGTCGCAAAAGGCAGCAAAGCCAGGTCCTCCACAGAACCTGTTCAGAGCCTCAGCTCCGTGCCCACTACATACTAATACCTTTGCACGTAGGGCTGGATGCTCAGGCGCCACTCGGCGTGCCTGTTCTCCCTGCTTCTGCTTCTGTGCCTGGAGGTGGAATCACTGGATTGATTACATGGCAGTTCTGAGCCGCAGCTTTCTGGTTTGCCCTCCAATTCTGGGGCTCCCATGCAGCCTGAACTTGGGAGAATTCACAGTGCAAGGCACAGAGCAGATGCCACCACGCAGTCAGTGTCAGACCCTCCCGAAGGACCCCTTCCACCCTCTCTGCAAGGTTCACTCCTTAAAGCAGAAGCACTTTGAGCTGCATGAAGCCCCCAGCAGGAGTAGTGTGGTTCTTCTAAGGGGAAGCCTTTCTTGGGGGCCTCCTTCCTGTGCGGCTCCTGGGATGCCCGTGGTGTCCGCCGAGTGGGCCCAGAATACCTGTGTGGTCTTTAGAGGTGCCCAGCCTTGGTATCCGTCCTGATCGCCTGCCCAGTCCTTCTAGTGCTCCTTTCCTCTGTGCCCTGCACCTCCTGGCTGCCGCCTCTTCCTCAGAGTTCATCTTTCTCTTAGTGTGGGCCCACATGACTGATTTTCACCGGAGTGCGAAAGCAGAAAGGTTTAGGCCCCAACGAAGTGTCCAAGGCCCCCTCTCCTTGGCGGCATGCTGCTGGCTCCTGTTCTGAGTGAGTGGAGGTTGCTCTTGGTGATTGAGTAGAGACTGGGCGAGGAGTCAGCGGGGCAGGTGGAGAGCGAGGTGTCACTGGGTCCTGGAGGGTCACCGGGAGGCAGTGGAAGCTGTGAGTGCTCCACAGGTCTAGTGGTCAGATTTCTGCCTGGGTAGTCTTGGAGGGCTTCCTGGAAGAGGGGTGGCAGCTGCACTTGGAAAAAGAGAAGGTGAAGGACCATGGAAGAGGACTCCCTCTCCAACCTGAGACAGTCGGGCAGGGAACTCAGCTCTGGCTCTTGAGGTAGTTCTCAAGGAAGCAGCCCCTGAGCGGTTGCCTGACTTCCTGTCTTACCACGTGATCTCTCTTCTACCTGTGCTCCTGCAGCGGTACCATCTGGTGTAGTGTCTGCCTTCCTCGCCAGTAGCTGAACACATGGGGCTGCCCAGTCTTGGGCTTTCAGCCTCCAACACTGTGAGCTAAATATATCCCTGTTCTCTATAAAGTTACCCAGCCACAGGCATTTTGTCCTAGTGAATAAATTGGATGAATTCAGAAATTATTCATATCAGTCTACTTCTGTACTGCATATGTTACATGTTTCTCAAAGGCATATTCTGCTGTGGAAATATGTAGAAACCACTGTCTTCTATGTGACTTAAGTCTTTTGCAGTAGGTCCCTGGGGTATTCTAGAGTATAGGGCTGGTTGAACCAACATGTAAGAGAAAGGGACCAGACATACATTGTTATCACTGCTGTTTGTCATTATTCTGAAAGTCTTAGTGTCAAGAGACAAAGAAAAGAAGTGGAAATATTAGAAACGAGAAGCAGAATTATTGCTGTTGTATCTTAGTCAAAGGAATTGATTGCAGAAGATATTCGTTCTGAATTTATTAAGATGACCAGTTAAAAAATAGGTGTTTACATGGATAGCTTTCCTATATGCCACAAATAACTGATGGAAAAATACAATTTAAAGATCTCACTTACAGTAACAACATGAAATATAAAATTCATAAGGATTGCAAACATATGTTCGTGCAGATGGGATGCACGAGAGGACTCCGAGCAAACCCTAAGGGCACTGTGTGAATGGGTGAAAGACTTTGTACTGTAAAGAAACCAGTTCTTTGGAGATTATTAATTTAGAACCTCAAAAGGTAGTGCTCTTTTTGGCTCTGTTTTTACATATTTAACTGAACAATTCCGATGTTCAGGTGTGGGAGGCCAGGGAGATGGCTCAGTAGAATAAGTGCTTCCCTGCAGGTGCAATCCCCTGTTGATTGAGTTCAATCCCCTGTTCCAC
>NW_004524612.1:12562145-12606544 GCF_000260255.1 Octodon degus
AGGGACAGGAGGTGCAGCTGGCTAGATACTTAAACCATAGAACTGTCGTGAGAGCAGCAGCGTAGTTGCTCCAGAAGAGACCTCTGCCTCAGGTGATAAGCTAGAAAGTTCCCACGTGGAAACTGCCCATGAATTGAGGGTATGACAGCAGTCACAGGTCATATCCACAGCAAAATGATAGAGCAGTCACAGGATTATGCTGCGTGTATTCACTGCAAAACAAAGAAAACAAAGCTTATTTCATATAGCAAGATACATCCCAGGTAGATTGAAGAACGAAAGTCAAGCAGCAGAGGAGGAGAGAGAGCAAAGAAATACAGACTTAGGGCCACACCGCCTAGATCAGAGGCGGAAGTCAGTAGAAATGGAGACATTAAGTACATAGAAATATGAAACATCCTTGCCGTTAAATGATGAAAAGAGAAACAAGGAGCAGGGAATTACGGCTGCAGTATGATCCATTGAAGTATCAAGTCTTAACACATTACCAAAAAGATGAGTTCTCTAATAGGAAAAGTCAAAGAGGTCTTCATAAAAGGGTGGTTCTACTGGTCAGCTTAAAATTATTGTGAATGAGTAATACACAAAATATAAATGGTGTTGGGAGGCTCTTGCACTTGCAGAGCTTCTCTAGGACATGTAGGTCTGCTGAGCAGTGCTCTGCACCTCATTGCTGTCACCCTGGAAGGGAACGAGCAACATATTGCAAGCGAGTGAGGCTTCGAGTTTACATAGGGCGGGGTTTGTGCCACCTGGACCCAGTGTCCACAGGTCTGAAGAGCAATTACAGCCTCCCGGAGCGGCAGGTCCCTTATCGGACTCCAGGCCGGGTGTCCAGATACACTGGCTTCTATTCACAGGCTTGCTAATTAGCTGGGGACAGAAAAGACCATTGAGCCCTGGGCAAGGGAGGCGCACACTGGCACAGCGGCCGCGGCTCAGACTTCGGGTGTCACGCTCTGTGTTTTGCTGTGTTCTTGAATCGAGTCCAGGTTCCTAGGAGGAAAACACCCATCAAGTTCTGTTGGCTCTAAATTGAGCCCAGTCAACACATGATGTCACCAGGCCTTCCTTCCCTTCTGGCCTCGGTTGGCGGGGGTGTAGGGCGGGCTTGTGCAGCCCTGCGTGAACAGATCCGTGGCCAGGCTCCTCTGCCTTCTGTCTGTAGTCTTGCTCTGCTCTGCTTGGCTGATCTGTTCCCTTTTTTTTTTAAATTTTTTTTTTAACATTTATTTATTTAGTGTGTGTGTGTGTGTGTGTGGGGGGCAGCTCAGCCCACCAGGGGGCGGGCTGGCTGGCATGTGGTGCTGGGGGATAGAACCGTGGTCCCTGTGCTTTGCCAAGCTTGTTCCAAGTAGGTGCTTTAGACCACTGAGCCATCTCGCCAGCCCCTGATCTGTTCCCTTTTGTTTTGTGTGTGGTACTGAAGATCGAATCCAGGGATGCTCTACCACCGAGCTATATCTCCAGGCCTTTTTAGTTTTTGAGACAGTTTGTCTGAAGTTGCCCAAGCTGAGCTCCAACTTGTGTCCCTCCTGCCTCTGCCTACAAGCAGTTGGGATGCCAACAGTGTGCTTGGCTTGCTGGTCCATTCTTGACTCTGCAGCAAGGTCATCCCAGAAGACTTGGCCAGGCCCTGGTGGCTATTCCTAAACAGACCTGCCTGTACACCTTAGCTGCAATTTGCACTGGGTGCTCTTGTCCATACTGTAATGGTGAATTACCTGTCCATAAATGATGTCCTCAAACATAGGCGTGAGCGCCACCTCGTTTATTTTGCGCGATCTTTTCACAGGACGAGTGCAGTCAGGTCCTGGGGTTTGTTTGTCCTCCGTGGTAGTGCAAACACTCGCTGACTCACCGTGTTCCTGTGATTGTCCTTGGCTTCTGGGCTTGGGGGAGCCTGTGACCCAGATCTACTGTATGTGCGACGCGTAGGTGCGTGCGTCCCGTTAATGTCTCTGGCTCAGAGGAAGCTGTGTCCTTGGGTTCATCACCAGATTCCCTTCTTTTTTTAATTTTTATTTTAATTTTTTTCCGGATTTCCTTCTTAGCAAGCAAGCGACAGGAAGGAGAGCCCACTCAAACCCAGCCTTCACATGCGGAAGCCCTGTGGTGACTTTTTATTTTCTTCTGATGTTCTGCACAGCCCTGTAATCTCTTGTTTTTGGCTACTCGGGACCCAATCTGTGGTCCCGTAGCTCAGGGCAACCACAAGCTGAGACAAACAGAGGAAGTGTCATTACTCACAGACTTTTCCCGCCACCTCATCGGGCCCTGCAGCCAGCCGCCGCCCAGGTTTTGAGGGGCGGCCTGCTCAGAGCTCAGTCTGACCCGGAGGGATTGACTCCTCCCCTGCAGAGAATCTTCAGGTCCCTGTCACCGTCCCCAGGCTTCCTGTCATACTTTACACATCTCTACACACTTTCTGTCAATTTTCATAGCCTGGAATTTATTTTTGGCAGACTTTGGTGAGAACTGGGAAGTCTCGTCTTTTCTTAAAACTCAAAGATCCCAGAAAGCATGGTAGAGAGCTCACGCCAGCCCCCTCTCTGTCCCCAACACTTGTGCACACGCATGCACACCTGTGTGCAGTGTACATGGGCCAGGGATGGGGGAAATCAGGGTGTGTGTGCCCCGGCAGCTGTATCCTCAGGGTTTTGTTTCTGTTTTTTGTTTTTTGCTTTGAGATGAGAGTCTGGGTGTGTAGTAAGGCTGACCTTGAACTCTTGGTGATCCTCTTGCCTCAGCCTCCTGAGTGCTGGGATGACAGGTGTGTACCACACCACCCAGCTTCAATAGGGGCTTTGAAAGTGGGAATTGTTGCAACATTTTTTTTTCATTTTTTTATATTTTAATAATTTTATTGAGAAAGAAATAGTAATGAGATAGTTTCAAAACAGGTTAGTAGTAAAGGTATAATAATTAATATATTGCATATTGTTGTCTTTGTAGTAGTTATTCCTAGTACAAGATGCAGACATGATATCTTGTCTAAACACCTAGTTCAAAATCTTCTTCTCATTGAACTAAGAGAAAGTAGATGTATATTTATGCTATTTTGTATATACAGATATATATATATATTTCCACTATAAAATGGTCCATTTATATCCCCTTTTTTGTTTACTTTTGTCAGAAATGTGTATTCCATTGCCATTCATATGTTGTAGGTGCATGAATTCAGCAGAGTAATCCATAATAGTCCAGTAGTCTGTAATAGTAGTGGGTTATCCACAGGACTGGCAGTGTCAGAAGTTGTTCTCTTGAGCCTTTTACAGCTCAGCATATTCACATGGCTTTACTTTTTATACCTCGATTTTATACTTTTCTGCTGGATGGTTAAGGCCAAGATAAAGTAAGACCTGTATACCAAGAAATGTAGCTTTTGTATCTGACAACATTTTGCACACCTCGTGGAGGTGGAACTGATGCTTCCAGGGTCTCCTGTGGCCACAAGATCAGGTTTCTTTGCTTTGGATGCGAATGAGCTAAGGGTAGTTTGTTATCTGTTGAGGTTGGCAGCTTGCCCCTAGTTTGCATAGGACTCTTCATCAGATGGGAAATGAATGTCTCTGACCCTACAGTGTTTCCTTTAGTAGGCAGAATGCTTATGTCCTAGAGACAGGGTGGGGTGCCCAGGTGGGGAAAGGTTCCCTTGCTGTCCGTCGGTGGAGGGCCCTGCAGTTGATGGTCAGGTCTGTCTGCTGCGTGAGCTGGACAGATGGGCTGTGCTTGCTCAGGGATCAGGCTGCACCCAGCATCTGCTAGAGACCAGTCCAGCCTGCTGCACAGGCTTGGCCTTCCCAGGGGCGCCTGGGCCTCTGCTCAGTAGCGCCCTCTGCTGTTGCTCCCCATGCTCTGCCCTCCTCCTCCTGGGAAGTTCAGCCCAGCCTGCTGCTGAGCCTTTGCCCTGGGAATAGCATCACACGTGTCTTGGACCTTAAGGCTGCCTGCTGCTGCTGATTTTATCTGACCTGCTGCTGTGTGCCCTTGATAATACTATTTCATGAAGGCCTCTCGAGTAGGGGTGATGATGATGATGATGTCCACTGTACAGATGAGAAAACTGAGGCCCAGAGTGGGCAAAAGGTCCTGAGGCTATAGCAGAGCTGGGGTGTGAGCTCAGGCAGCCAGATCCTAGAGTGCTTCCTTTGATGACCTGTCCTAGGCGTGGGGACTGTTGTTCTTGAAACTAGTCAGCAGCTGCACAGGTTCAAGCAAGTCAGATGAGCCATGGAGCTGCAGCCCTGAGCCTGGGCTTAGGCCGGAGCTTCCTGGTGGCTCATGGTCCAGTCCCTGTCCCCAGCGAGCTTGGGTTGGACAGTCAGGGAGTTGGGGTGCTGCTCACACGGGGCGGACTTTCCTGGCTCTCAACATCACGGTGATGAGCGAGCGGGTATTTTAGCTTCTCCACATGGTGCAGCTGTGGCCTTGTTGCATGTGCTGGGGGTTTGAGATCGTGTGCCTGAGGGCCTGGGAGTCCCTTCCTGGACTTCAGAGGCTGGAGGAATTCCAGGATTAAAACACTGGCCAGGAGCCAAGCTTGTCTGCGTCCCACCCGTGCAGGACACTGGATGCTGTCAATGTGCCTTTTGTTGGGAAGGCCCGTCTGATTACAGGAAACAGAAACCTCGGCCCATGCTCAGCCAGGGAGTCCCAACTCCCTGCATGAATTCTGCGTAACACTGGAGCTGGAAGCTTGCTCTTGGAGCAGCTTCGGCGGGGTCTTCCTCTCTGGGCTCTCTTTGCCTTCTTCCTGTGCTGCGGCTTTGTACTCTTGCATGGGGATGGCGTTTCCTGTCGTGTGTGTGTCTGCCTGTGAACATAAACAACAAGTGGGAAGGGAGCACAGCCGCTGTTTGAACCTGGGTCAGAGGACTCAGCAGCCCAGATCTCTGCTGGAGCTCAGAGACCTTAGCAAGGCAGCTACTCTGGGAATCACTCAGGAATCAGGCTGATAGAGTAGGGACAAGGGCTGGGCACTCGAGTGCTGGGCCCTCGGTAGTAGAAGAGGCCCCTGGATCCTGGTCTCATCAAATTGTCACCTGAGCTGGTTGACCTGCTCTTGGAAATTGGCCATTGATCTGAAACACAGACAGCCTGGTAGAGGGAAAAGACTTGGTGTTTGTTTTACTCCTTTAAGTGGTAGGCAAATAGAATGGATGCCAGCGTTGTGAGCAGTGGCGTCCTGATGGATTGCTGGGGACAGAGTAAAGTAGGGACACTTGGGAACACAATGTAGTCATCTGGCTTACGAGCCATAGTCCACCCTGTAAGGCCATCTCCAGGACCGTGCCAGAGAATGCCACTCACCACAGGGGATGCGTTATTTATGTGACTGTCTTCAGGAGACTGTTATGAAGAAAAAAGCAAAGTAAAAAGCCTGTAGGTTCTTTCATAGGGAAATGGTTAGGAAAATGATAGTAAATTCCCCCAAGAATAGCTCTTATGAAAAACTGGATTTTGAAGACTGTAAGACAATATGCTATGAAGGAAAACCCCCCACATGATTAAGAGTGAGCATGCCCTATAATTACACCTTCATAAACTGTATGTACATGACAGATCTGGAAAGTAATACTAAAAAAGATTAGTAGCTATGATTAGGGTCGTGGGGTTTTGGTAATGTTGTCTCCTAATAAAAAGGGAAGAAAACAATAGGGAGTTGCGATTGAAACCTGGATTTAATTCTGGAAATGCTGCATCTGATTATGTAGCTCTGAACTTTCCCGGGCCTCAGATTCTTCACTGATAAAATGCTACGTGTGGGCCGGCAAGATAGCTCAGCCGACTGTCTGCTTAGGCAAGCGCAGGGACTGGGGTTTGATTCCTGGTACCACATGGCAGTGCTGGCCCCACCCCTGGGTGCACTGAGCTGGCCACTGAGACCTGGCGTGGTGGTGCACGCCTGTAATCCCAGCACTGGGGAGGCTGAGAACACGAGGATCACTATGAGTCTGAGCTGCGTAGTTAGACTCTGTACCAAATACATTTAAAACAAAATGCTAGGCGCATTCAGGAAGCTTTGAGATTGTCCTGCTTCTAGCTGCCCCAGTTCTGCGGGTTGCCAGCCTCCCAGCCCAGCTCCTGTCAGCTAGACGGCAGCGTCTGGAGCACAGCTGGTTCAAGCCTTTCAGGACTCGTGTGGGTGCGGCAGACTGATTCCCACGGCTCAGCTTGAGGAAGCCCTCCTTGCAGACAGTGGCCAGAGCAGCTGCCAAGTCCCGGAGGTGAAGCGAGCTGGGAGTGGGTCACCGAGGGCCCTCCTGACCCCTGTCCAGCCCATGTCCTTTGTCTGACTCTGGTGGTCATGTTTCTGGGACCCTGACTCCACGCTGCCTCCAGGGCGGCCTACTTCCACATTGGCTTTTGATGAGTCAGAATTTCTGCTCATCACTCCTAAATGATCTACAGCTTGCAAATGACCCTTCATCACGCACACAGATGCCATTAGCCTGCTTTGATCTGTGTTGCCAGGCAGCCCCAGCCCTCCAAGAGGAAGGTTTGAGGAGGTGCCAGCTGGTTGCCAAGCTCTCAGCCCCCTGCCCTGGGTTGATGGTCAGGTACTCATGGCGGTTATGCCCCGCTGCCCACGGGCTGAGCTCTTTTGCTGCTGCCCAAGGGAACCTGGAGGACAAGTGGGGGTTTGTGAGTGGGAAGTTGGGGTGGCTGCTCATCCTAGCAATGTGGCAAAAGAAGGTCATTAGTGGAGGTTGGATAACAAGGCACTGTGTGTGTGTGTGTGTGTGTGAGAGAGAGAGAGAGAGAGAGAGAGAGAGAGAGAGAGAGAAAGAGAATGTTCCTTGGTTGCATGTGCATTATGTCTCTGGTCCCTATGTGTGGCACCAGCGACATAAACCCACCCTGCCAGGGCAGTCTGAGTACCCAGCAAGGGACCATGTGTGTCGATAGTCTGTGAAGTGCTCAGCCCTGTGCCTGGTGGGGGCGAAAGGGCCGCTCTGAAGTCAGAGCAGCAGCGGCCTAGAAGTGCCACACCATTCCATTGTCCTTCTCAGTGTTGAAGGTTTTGGAGAGGCGAGGTGTGCCTGTTCCCCTAAAGTGCACCCTGTGCTGTGCCCAAGGTCAGCCGCAGAGATGGCAGTGGAACGAAAGCCAGAGGTGGCTCCCCAGGTGGCCCTGGGCATCAGAAATCCCCACGCTTGTGGCAGGCCCCTCTCTCCAGCCCATTCCTGGCCTCAGTCTCCAGCTCTGACCCTCAAGCTCGCAGTGACTTGCAGCAGCCCAGAAGGAATGAGTGACCTCAGTCCCTCAGACCCCAGACCCGGGAGACCCCCCCCAAGTCTGGTGGGCAGAAGCTCAGTACCCACCTCCCACTTGAAGGTAGAGAGGCTTATTTCACCCCGCAGTCTGTGGAGGTCTCCAGTGGCTCCCAGGCAGGACACGTGCTGGAGGAGCAGAGCAGGAAAGGTGACACAGCCTCCTGTGACCACCCTTCCCCCCAGATGTCATCTAACAGCAACTTGGCTGAGCCGCCCCAGCGTTCACTCAATTTGCAGAAGCCCTGCCTTTGGGGGGACCTCCAGATAAGCACAGGGCGTGCAGCCCCAGGTCCCCCCATCTCCACAGTGAGCAAGGTCCCCATCTTGACAGCTGCTGGTCCTTACCCCCAGTCACCCCCCATTTGCCTAGGAGGGCAGAGGGCCCCTTTCTTGGGTCCTGCATTGCACCAGTGCTGAGGCCCAGCCTGCTGGGGGAGGTTGAGATCTTGGAGGGAGAGGAAGGAAGCGTGAGAGAAAAAGGCAGATGGGAGCGAGGTCCCTGCTAGGGAGCTGCCCCCAGGACCTTCAGCGGAAACACCAGAAGCGCAGAGGAAGCAGAGGAATGGTGAGGGGAACCTTCTGGAAGGGTGTTGGGGCCCAGCGTTGTTTCTTAAAACTGCCTGTGAGTCTCCGATGGTCTCAACAGCACACAGCGAACTTTAAAAAAAAAAGTTCTGATTTTTAAATACTGCAGACTCTAAAGGGGCCCTGTACTGAATTCTCAGGAAGCACTCTGTGTCTTGTTTTGTTTCTGGTAATGGGACTCGAACTCAGGACCTTGCGCTTGCCAGGCAGGTGCATGTGCCCTGAGCTCTGTCCCTGGCCCCAGCCTGTGTCTTAACACATTATCAGTGTCCAGTGAGCATAAAAATAGATGTGGACGTGGGATGAAGGGGGCGAATTCCCCGGGGTGGGTCGCACCTTGCACAGCAAACGTCCTGCTGGTACCAGCAGCCAGGCCTGAGCTCCTGCATATTGTGCGGCCTTGTTGGTGTGAGAGGCGGAGTCTGCACACATCTGCAGTGGCAGTTGGTGGCTGCTGCTCAGAGGCTGCTCGTGGGCACAGGCTTGCTTTTTCCAAGTGATGTCCTAAAGCGGGGCTGTGGTAGTTGTTCAGATCTGTGAATGTGCTCGAAGCCACTACATCCTGCCCATAGAAGGGTGGATTTTACAGTATGTGAATAGTGCCTTAGACTACAAACAGAGCTGCCTTTGACAGTTTTAATAGGAGCGCAGGTTGAGAAAAATCTGACCAGAAAGGTGTGGGACCAGGTGAGCTTCCGGTGTCTGAGTGCTTCTAATTTTACAGCATCTTCACATACTTAATGAGTAATTTGGATGGAACTTAAGTCCAAACATGAATTAATTCATCTTTCAAGTGCCCCTCATATACACAGGCTGAAGGTAATTTTATACAATATTTTAACATGCCCCTTTTTGTTGCTGGTGGTAGTGCTGAGAACCAAGCGTAGGTCCTTCTCACTGAGGTTCACCCCATCCCTTATTGTGTTCTTTTGGTTTGAGAGAGAGTCTTGCTAAATTGCCAGTGGAGCTGGGCCTTGAGATCCTCCTGCCTCAGCCCACCAGAGAGGTGGGGTTGCGGGAGTGTGCCACCACTCCTCCTGTGGTCCCGCCTTTTGGCCAAGGCGTTGGGTGTGGAGTCACATTCCAAATTCTGAGCATTTTTGGATTTTGGATTTTTGGATTGTGGATCAATAGTATGCAGTAGGGCTCTGGAAATAGCTGGTGGTATGTGGATGACAGCAGTTCAGGCCACCGTCCCAAGGCGTGTTCTTGGTGCCACAGGGGCTGGTTCACCAGCTGTGCTTCACAAGGGAGGGGCAAGCCGTGTGGCAGCTGGGCGGCAGGTGCCTTACCTGCTCTTTCCTACCAGGCTCTACCTTGTGCAGGGCCAGATGGCTCTGGAAGGTCACTGGAGGGGCGGGCGAGGCAGCCTGTGTGTTCAGGGTCCACGTGGCTCCCTCCGGAAGTCAGCGTGACCTTCTGCCCTGTTCCTGTGGAGCTGCTGTCCCAGGAGTGCGCTGATGGAAGGGGCTGTGAGAAAACATGCACAGCTTCTCCGGGACTCGTTCCCAAGTGTCATGAGCCGCTGGGGGAAGTGTGGCTCTCTGTGCCGCGCTTGGCCTCCTGTGCACGCTGTGTTTGCAGTGGTCCCTGATGCGGTCCCCGCTGTGCTGGGGAGTGGGAGGAAGAAGCTATAGCCCTGCAGCTGGCAGTCCTGTGTGTGTGTGTGTGTGTGTGTGTGTGTGGTGTGGTATATTGTGCCTGATGATGCTGTTGTGTACTTGAATGCTGCTGGGGGCATGGAGAGGCAGCCCGGAAGGCAGCCTGGCCTGCAGCAGGTCCCGGGTTGCATTTAGAAGTGAAGGTTGCTGGGTCCCAGCCTGGACCACCAGTCAGAAGCCTGTGTTGGAGAAGCCTGTGTCAGGAGCCACCCTTCTGTGCCCTGCAGCCTGGGGAGCGCAGCACCCCGCACTCTGCCAGGCCTTGGGATTGAGGGTCTGAGTCCTCTCATTGGTCCTCCAGTGTCCTTGGCAGCTGTCCCGCCCACTCTGGGGAAGGCTCAGTGGGGGCGGACACACAGCAGTGCCTGCTTGGGCTTTGTGGAGGGGGTCATCCCGCTGGAGGGCTTCCCTGTCCCTGAGTTGGAGGTGAGGGGAAGCAGATCTACAGAGGAAATGAACAGGAGGGCTAGGGTGTGGCTCAGTGGTAGAGCCCAAGCACAGGGGCAGCAGCCCTGGGTACTGTCCCTTGCACCATGTGTCCAAAGTAATAATAAAGGGTAAGAGTTACAAAGGGGAACTTTTATAACCAAATATTAAGCTATACAAAAGCTGCTGTATGTAATTACTACTGGTGGAGATAAATGGAACAAAAGAAAATACCCTTGGGACAGAACCTGGACTTCTTCTGTAATGTACTGTATATATAAATTTAAAATATTTATCTAGTAACAAAAATTTAAAGGCGTCACCATATATCAACCAGGTGAAAAAGGGTATTCAGTAAATATGAGCATGGGGTCTTAGCCTCAGCAGTCTGTGTCTTTCTTTGAGAAGAGAATTTCTAAGCTGGCCTTGAACTCACAGGGATCCTCCTGCCTCAGCCTCCTGAGTGCTTGGATCACGTGTGTGCGCCACCTCGCCTGGGTATGATGCTTTTGTAATCTCAGAGCAGTGGATCTGCAGAACATGCCAGGCTTCCTTCTTTACACTGGCTGGGGAGCCTGGCTCTAATCCTAGCTCATGTATAAGCATAAATGCTCTTTATCTTTGGACACATATGTGTGCACACAAACATACATGCATTCAGTACGTACAGACATGGCTACACAAACACACAAACACACCTACTTACAGAGTCTGTTCACTGTATGTCCCACTGTTGTTTTGTTTCCTTTGCTTTTTTTAAAAAATTATTATTTATTTATTTATTACATTTATTTATTGTGTGTGTGTGTGGCCAGCTCAGCCCACCAGGGGGTGCGGCTGGCTGGCCTGTGGTGCTGAAGGATTGAACCGCGGTCCTTGTGCTTTGCCAAGCTTTTTCCAAGTAGCTGCTTTAGACCACTTAGCCATCTCTCCAACCCCGTTTCCTTTGCTTTTAATTCCAAAACCATTTGAGGTTTGGTTTATCAAATTTTATATTTCAAGTATGTTTTTCATTTACTTGAAAGCAGTTTTGGGAGGAAGGAGCCTATGAATACGGAAGCAGAATGTAACATATAGGAAAGAGACTCAGAGAAAATATGGCAAAAGTCGGTAGATGGGGTCTGGGGAGAGTGATACTGATTGGATTGGATTGGATATGATACTCATTTTCTCTAAGATTTTCGGTAGTTTTGTAATTTTCTACTTAAAGCAAAATTACATCATTCAGAAAATTTGCTGTTTTTTAAGAAGGCAGTTTTCTCCTGTGCAGAGAAGGAGTGTCCTCTGTTTGCCAGGGCTGGGACGGAGGTGGGCGGGGCTGAGTGGGCCAGTGGTGTGGGCGGGGCAGGTGGCGTCCAGGGAGTGCACTGGCGGCCTCTGCTGTGTCTGCAGAGCCAGCAGCTCTGGGTTCAAGTAACCCCAGACTGAAAGTGACCAGAAGTTTCAAAAAGCAAAACTGAAATATGCTTTGCAGCGAGCACTAATGCCAATTCCATACTGAGCTGTGACGCGTAGGTGTACCAGGTGTTACATGTAATCCGGAGGCAGAGCAAGGGATATAGGAGGGGCTGGGGTGTAGCTCGAGGGTGGAGTGCAAGCTTAGGGGCCTGGTTCAGTCCTCAGCACCAAAACACACTCCTCCAGACAACAGAACAAAACCCAGGAGAATTCGCACGGGTCCTGTGCACAAGGCATTTTGCACAAGGGATCTGAGCATCTGTGCAGTCTGGACGCCTGGGGCAGGCGGCGGCAGTGGAGCCAGGGTCTTGCAGATATGGAGGGGACCAGGCCGCTCTTGGTTCTGCGCTAGATGTTGCCCATCGGGAGGTGTGAGTGCAGAGTGAACATGCTTTCACATCGTTAGGACATGGACCTCTTCCCTTGCTTGGACGTCCAGTGCCTGCTCGGAGAAGGTTCCATGCTAGTGGGGGAGCCAGGCTGATGCTTACAGGGAGAAGATGACAAGTGGTGATGTAACCGCAGGGAGCAGAGCATTTGCCTGGGTGAGGAGAGCGCTGCTGCCTGGTGAGGAGCAGGGGGTGGCTTTCCAGCAGGGGCCTGGGTGTGCTGGGTGGCCACGGAAGTACAGAACCCACACAGTGGCTGTGGTCAGCTGGGAGGGGACAGGGAGAGCTTTAGGGAGACCAGACCTGCAAAACAGGGAGTGGATTTGAATTCGACTCTGCGGCACCTGATCAAAGGGTTCGGAAGATTGTCCGAAACGTGGTGGCTTGCAAGAGGGTGAGAGGGGAAGGAGGGCACACCAGGGACTGTCCAAGAGATTGCTGCAAAGTGGTGTTTTTGTGGTTTTTGGGGAAGCCTGAAGGGGCACTTTCAAAAGAAAGATGGAATTGTTTCGTCACTTCCTACCTTGGCATCTTACCAAGGCTTGCACGAAAAGTGTCCTTTAGTTTTAACTTTCCTTAGGTGACATCGCATTATGGATTCCAGAGATGTGTACACCTGCTTAATTATATAAAACAAACGCTTATGCCTTATACTGATACTTATTAAAAAGTAAGTGCAGGGCCGGGGAGATAGCTCAGTAGAATAAGCACTTGCCAGGCAAGCCCAAGATCCTGAGTTCAATCCCCGGTACTGCCAAAAAAAAAAAAAAAAATTGTAGTGAGAACCTCAAGAAAACAGAGGATGAGGAGTCTGAAAAATTTTCCAGGACAGTTTTGATCGGCACTTACGTGTCCTTACAGTGTGGTGCGATACTCCATGTGCACGTACAGCACGTAGTGCCCCCCTCAGAGTAACTGCCCTGTCAGCTGTGTTTCTGATAGCGCCAAAGGTGAGCTCAGCTGATCACAGTTGAGCAATGTCTGCAAAATTTGATCCATTTCAGAAATCTGAACTCACTAGCCCTGCCTACCCTGGAATTTTCTTAACTCAGAGCTGCTTACCTGGGTTAGAAAATCTAATGTTTTATTTAAGATGAATAGGTTCATTGTTTTCGGCCTGTAGAGTCCCGAGTTTTGTTTCTGTTACTGCATATGTTTCGCTTAACCTCGGCAAATGACGACCGTTTGCATGTTAGTACTTGCCGTGCAGAAGATGGATAATAACAGCTCTAGAAAACTGCTGTCATCACGGTCGCTGGGGGAGGGAGAGCTGTTCAAGAGCTAGGAGAGATAGTAATGGCACATGCAAAGGCCCTGTGGCTAGAGGGAGCCGGCTGATACTGGAGCAACTGAAAGGCAGATGCTGCACGGCAAAGCGCAGGTGAGGGCGCCAGAGTCCTGCTGTGGAGATGGACCAGCGCCAAGCTGGCGCGGGCTTGTAGTCTTTCTTGGGGACTTTAATCTTCCTGTGGAGCGTCAGGGAAGCTGTGGGAGAACTTAAATCAGGGAGCAATAGAATGTTGATTGATATGCTGTCTCGTGTACTCCTCACAACCAGCCCAAAGTGCCAGGAATTCTTGTCCCCATTTAAACCGGGGCAGTGGAGACCGAGTAGTTTTCTGGGCATCTTGCAGGTGAGCTGCGGAGCCAGGGCCGCCGCCAGAGGCCATGGTCGTCGTATCACCTATCTCCATGATAGCACAGCAGCAGCCACAGTCTCAGACTGCTTTGAACTCTGAGATGAGAGAGTCCCCCCCTTCAGTTACAGACTGGTATTGTGCTTCAGTCACATGAGCCGCTGGAGGGGGTGGGGCCGCCCTGGCCGGAGTCCAGTTGCACCGGGGCCTGCCTGTCTGCGGGCACTCACTGTGCTATCAGCCTGGAGCAGCTTAGTGGAGCCGACTGAGCTGCCATTGTCCTTAAGGACTTATTGTCCACGAAATGCACCCCAGGGACTGTGAGGGGGGAGGCCAGCCCCGTGCAGGCGCTTCCACTGAGCCTTACCCAGGGCCGAGTTTCTGCTTTCTGCCTCTGGGTACTGGGTCGCTTAAGTGCATTCTTAGGATTCTGTCTGGGGAGATCACTGTCTCCTAGGGGAACCCAAGAAGCTCACTCAAGGTGGAGGGGTTGGGGGGAGACTGAGGGGTGGGGGGACACCTGACAGCCGTGGCCTGTGTCTTTCTGGTCACTGATGACAAACATCTGCTCCTTCCTAGTTGACCATGTCGTCCCGGAGCCTGGGACAAGCCTGCTGGCCGCCTTCGACCAGTGGAGGGAGTGGGCCGACAGCAAGTCCTGCTGCGACTACTCTCTGCATGTGGACATCACCGAGTGGCACAAGGGCATCCAGGAGGAGATGGAGGCACTGGTGAAGGACCATGGTAGGTGCTGTGGACCGGGCTCCCCCTTTCCTTTTCCCTCCATACATAGGCCCTGCACTGGGCAGCAGGGCTGTGGGAGTCGTGGCCAGCAAGGGCTTCGGGCTGCAGCCCCTGCTGACCAGTCATGGTCTTGTCACCTTCAGTGAGGGCAGGCCTGGCTTCTGTGCCTGTTCTTGCTCATGGCTGACCTGTGTGAGGTGGCCAAGCTGGGAGCCTGCTGAGGGCCATCATGACCCCTTGGAGGACAAGTGTCTGAGGGAGTCATCTGAGCCATGAGGGCTGGGGCAGCCCTTCCTGCAAAGCCTGGTATCCAAGATGGAGGGGAGGGTGAGGAGACACTTGGAAGATGACCTCAAGGGTCTTTGCAGTTGTGAAATTTCAAGGGATTGTGAAATTTCAAAGAGTCCCAGGGAGGCAGGCACAGCCTTTACAGCCTCAGGGTGTCCCTAGGACTCTTGCCATCACATACCTTGGAGTGTGGGTGGTGGAACACAGCATAGTCATCATGTTCTCCTTGAGTTTGGCTGTGTGTTAGCTGCCCAGGGTCATTCACTTGGGACCTCACTGAAGCCTGGCCTTCAAGGAAGCACCTGTTGATTTTGGGTTCTGGAACGCCAGGCCACTGAAGCACCTATGCCGTGAGTAGCATGGCAGGCGGGCCAGCCTTCGTGGTGTATGCCTGTAACCTCAACCCGCAGGAGGCTGAAGCGGGAGGATTGCTGTGAATGCAAGGCCAGTTTAGGCTATGTAGAGTTCAGGGCTAGCTTAGAGTACAAAGTGAGGCACAGTGTTAAGAAAACAAAAACCTAAGGGGCCGGGGATATAGCTTAGTGAGTGGTATAGCACCTGCCTGGCAAGCACAGGGTCCTGAGTTTGATTTCAGGTACAAAAAAAGAAAAAAAGCAGTAATTCTGGGATGGACACAAATATATATAAATACACAGAGATGTGGTAGGTATCCATCGATACTGCACCGATAGCTCCAGAATGAGAGACTTCATCCTTAGATTTGTTTCTTTGTCCTTCCACAGAGAAGCAATGTGACCTTCGGCCAATCACATAAATTTTGTGGGTCTCAAGTTTGAAGAAAAATCTCTCCAATTAGGATATTGAACTTATAAGATGTCTCCTAAGATTATTTTCAGAATGAAGCTTTATAAACAAGAAAATAGGCAACAGTTTAACCTCCCTTTGGTGTATACCCAGACTCCATTGGCTTTGACTTTCAATACTTAGAATGAATCTGCTCCAGATAGGCTGGAGGGTTACCATAACAACCGTTGCCTGGCAAGGAGAGCAGGGCCAGGATGTCCAGAGGCATTTAACTCAGGCAGCTTCCAGCACCCCAAGTGGCTTGAATTAAGCTCTGAGGCTTTGAGGTTGTCAGGATGATTGTGTAAAATTGTGATGGATGTTGGGCATGGATGTTTGGGCTGGTGCCTTGGGAGGCAAGACCCATAAGATGCCAGGGTGAGTAGTGTGAGACGTCTGCATGTGGAAGTAATGGGTCTTTTTTTTTTTTTTAATTCTGAAAAATTAGCGCGGAAGGTGTCGCACTTGCCAAAGAAACGGTGCTTATTACTGATCTTCATAGACACTTCAAGTTCATTTTCTAAAAGTCACAATGGACTTATTTTGGGGCAGTGTTTTTTGTTTTGTAAAGTCCCCGTGGTGAAATACACATCTCATAATCCTCTGAGCCAGTATGAAGGGTACAGTTCAGTGGCACTAAATACAGCCGTCTCCGCCCTCCTGATCCAGGACTCCTCTGCCTAAGCTTTCAGTACCCTTCATGGTGACTTGCCCGTAGTCCCTTAAATCCCAGCCCCAGCACTTCTGTTTCTTTTGTCTTCAGGAGTTTGCCTGTCCCGAATCCTTCAGGTGGGCAGCGTCCTCCCGTGTTTGTCTTTTGCGAGTGGCCTGTTGCACACAGCAGCACCATGTCTGTGGCTCACCCGGGTTGCAGAATGCATCACGGCTTCCTTCAGAGGCTGAACCACGTTCCGCCGTGCCAGGGACCTCACTGGTGGTTTCTGTGTCCATCGATGACGCTCGAGTTGCTTCTGCCCCCCAGTTACTGTGTACAGTGCTGTTGTGGGCGTGGGGATGAATATTGTGGCTTTTAATTTTGGTGACATTTTAACCTTACAGAAAAATTGTAAAGGTACTAAAAATAATTCTCAAGAGCTCTATTTTCAGAATTCCTGGTTGTTGATAGTTTACTCCATTTCCTTCCTGTTTTTTGTGTCTGTCTCTCTCTCTTTTCCATCTCCCACACGCACATACATGTGCACATGTATGCACAATCATGATGCTATCACTGTCTCATTCCCTTTCTGATTATTTGGTTCCTGTTTAGCTATTGAAAATCATGTCTTCCTCTCTCTTTTGTCTGTCCTTTAGGGGTAAATTCCTTTCTCGTGTACATGGCTTTCAAAGATCGCTTCCAGCTCACGGATTCCCAGGTGAGGAAGTCATCTCCTTAGACAGGTTCACTGCCACGTGTCAGCTGACCATTAGTGGCACCACCAGATAAGTGTCCCTTAGTGGCACAGGACAGGGCTGCTGGCTTCAGTTAGCTGTAATCAGCCTCTTGGGAGGGGAGTGCGCTGAGGGCCTATGCCCTGGCAGATGCTGGATCTGACCCTGGGTCCCTGTAGCTGGGGGACAGTGTGGCCCAGCAGGGTGTGCAGCCTCCTCAGTGAACCTGGTGTGGTCCCCGAGCCCCTCAGCTCTCCTCCCACCCTTTGCTGCCTCCCTCTGTGAATGGCAGAGGGGACTTCCTCTGCCAGAAGTGGCTGGGAACACAGCCTCGGGGCTTGGCTAAGCGTAGAGGAGGCAGAAACGGAACCCACAGGAAGGGGCTCCTGCCTCTGATCCCGCTTTCCCCTGTCTCAGATATATGAAGTCCTGAGTGTGATCCGGGATATTGGCGCCATAGCCCAAGTGCACGCGGAAAATGGGGACATCATTGCAGAGGTACAGAGCTTTCCTCTTTGCCCTTTTTTCACCCCGGGGACTAGGGCCAGGGACATGGCCTTAGGCAAGATGGGTGACTTTGGTAGCTGAGTGCTGCAGGGTGCCAGAAAGCCTGGAGTCTGTGCTGGGTGTGGGTGCAGCTGAACACAGGGTATACGTGGGACACATGGCCCATTCCTAGTCTCTTCTTTGAGACACAGCTGCCTTGTCACACCCATGTCCCACGCTGAGGCAGGGACAGCTGAGTGGTTTGGGGAGGGTATCATTGATCGTCCTACTCAGGGGGCTGGGGATGGGCGGGGAGCCCTTTTCTCCGTGAGCCTTGGGTCCCTGCTGAGTGGCCCGCAGTGCCAGTGTCACACACCTTGCTGGGCTGGTACTGTGTCCAGGCCTGCAGCCCTCAGCGCCTCCTGAAGTCTGGCTCCCCTGACCGCCTGCTGTCTGTGTTCATTTCAGGAGCAGCAGAGGATCTTGGATCTGGGCATCACAGGCCCCGAGGGACACGTGCTGAGCCGGCCTGAGGAGGTGAGCATCTGCAAACGGGACGCACGCCTCGCTGTGCCCGGGATGCGGAGCCCGTGCAGCTGACGCTGTGCCCTACGCTGTGGCTCTCCTCGCCCTTTCTTGAGCAGACACAAGCACTTCCAGAGTAGCTTCCTACAGTCTGGGCTTTAGCAGCTCCTAACTTAAGGCCAGTCCCCGAACGTGAGACTGTGGATCAGAGCACTGTTCTACGCCTCTCACGGGGATGGTGTGTGTTTTCCCACCATAAGCCTGTGCAGGGTGACCTTAGTCATGAAATCACCAGCGACTTGGCTGGCATCTTTTAAATTGCAGACGAGTTCGGCCCAGGGCCTGGCTAGCCCTGACAGCACTGTGGATGGTGAGGGGCGTAAGACTGTGTCTCAGCTGGAAGTTGTAGCTCTAAAATGCTTCCCAGAAGTTGCTCCTGGTGATGGGCAGAAGGCCTGACTGAGGAGGAGTCTGGCAGCTCTGGGCAAAGAGATGGAGGAGGGCGTCCCAGGAAGGGGCCAGTCCTCTTCTTTCCTGGAAAGAGGCCACAGAAGAGAGGCAGGTGAGGAGAGCAGCTCCTCAGGGACTGGGTGGATGGAGGCGAACTGTTAGCTTCTTGCTTGAAGAAAGAGACTGCAGAAGCTGAAGGGGCAGTAAAGTCTCAGAGCTTTCGAGCTACCTGCAGAGCAGGATGCACAAACAGGAAGTAAGCTGGCCTGGGCTGCCTGGAAAGGAGAGAGCTACAGGGAGGTGCAATTCTGCTTGCTCCTTTGACCAGAAAAATTAAAACCATTTGTACACAGCTCAGCCCAGGAAGCTCCCCTTGTGGCCGTTGTCACAGGGAGAATTGCAGAGTCCCCGTGGCTCCCTGTGACAGTGCCATCTTTGGAGAATGCGATTCTCAGCTGATGTGGGGTGGGGCCCTGATCCGGGCCTGGCATCGTGGTGAGGTGAGGAGGTCACATGGGCTTGAAGGGAGATGAAGGAGATTCAACTTCAGCCCCCGGGCTCCAGCTGGATGTTCCTGGCTCTTGGGAAAACACTTTCCAGTTTGCCAAGAGGGTTCTGTCATATGCTAAGTCCTGTGTGGGTGATAAAGAGAATAAAATATGGAACTGCTCTGAATGGACGTGAACCCTCATAGCCCAGAGGGAGGAGTCGGCCGTGCGTAGGAACAGCAGCTAATGTCATACGGTTGAACTTCCAAACGCTCTCCAGAACTTTCCATAACTAGCATAGAGATGGCCAGCTTGTACTGAAACTTTCCAGAACATTCTCTTGCCACTGTGTGCTTTCTTTCTTCCCAAGCTAACTGGTAGGGCTTCCCCTGGGTCTTAGCCAAGAAGATGGACCAGGAGCACAGGATTCTGGAAGTCACCCTCCAGAGGCGGATGAGTGGCTGCGGGACAGCATGAAGAGGGCTGTGGTCGCTGCCAAGAGGGACTCCTAGGGAGCTGGGGAGAAAGAGGCTGACAGAAGTAGCTGTATGGGCTAAGGGAGGGGGTGCGGGCATGAAGAGGGCTGTGGTCGCTGCCAAGAGGGACTCCTAGGGAGCTGGGGAGAAAGAGGCTGACAGAAGTAGCTGTATGGGCTAAGGGAGGGGGTGCGGGCATGAAGAACAGTGTGAAACTCCATGTCTGGGAAGATAGTAGGGGGGACTCACATATGGTAATGGAGAATCCCTCGGAGAACAGGGACCTCCCATCGGGGCCTCAGAACGGGAGACTGTGCTGGGCCAGAAGCTGGGGTCCAGGGCTGGTGGGAGCTGCTGTGTGCCCTGGGTGTGTTGTTTCCCTTTCTGGGCTTTCTGTTGCCTCATCTGTAAAGTGAGAAGATGGAGTAGATGACTTTCCGAATTCCCGATTTGATTTTAAAGTTTCCTACTTATTTTGAAGCCATTTTATTTTAATTTTGGTTATTTGAGACAAGGTATCATTACGTAACGTATGATGGTGGCCCTGAATTCACTGTATAGCCCAAGCTGGCCTGAAATTCATGGCTAACCCCTGCCTCAGCCTCCTGAGTGCTGGGATTATAGGTGTGTACCACCATGTCCCACTTATTTTTGCAATATTTTAAAGAAATACTATTTAAATCCAGAGTTAAGAGTTGTGGAAAACTGTTGTATATCAGAGATGTACACAGCAACACAGAAAGGTACGATGTTCTGGGTGGAACGTGGAGAATTGGGGCTTACCTGATGTCCTCTAAGAGCTAATGTTTTAGTTTATTCTCTTGCTGGCTGGGGCAGGATGAGGTTTGAACTCCATTCCTAGGGAATGAGCAAATCCAGACAGGCCCCTGGAGCCCAGCTCTTCTCCCAGGGCCACTTCTAGCAGGGTAGAGCAGCCCCCTGATGAGGTATTTGGGGTTCCTAGTCCCCCTTCATTAGAATGTTTCACTGTCCAATGCAACACGGGCCAGGGCCCGGGGATTATTCCTACCAAATAATCTAAATGGTGCTTCTTTAGAACTTCAGAACTTTGGTTCTGGGGAATCCAGCCAGAAAAGGAAGAGGGAGGGCCTGGAGGGCTGGAAGGGCCCTCAGCTATCCCAGGAATGAAAACCATTTGGGTGTTCTGGAGTGCTTTCAAGAGCCATTGCTTTGCCTGTGCAGTTCTTGACGTCTCTCTTCCATGTCTGAGCCGTGCCATTCTGAGCTGTCTTAGGTCTGCTCTGTAGCTGACCCGGAAAGGCCAGGGCAGAAGCTGAGCCTGAGCCCTGCCGAGCCCTCCTTGAGTCCCAAGTCTCCTGGGGCGGGAGCTCTGCTGTTCATGTGATGTTGCAGCCCTGCGGAATGCCCAGCTCCTGCTGTAGGGAAGGCAGGGACAGCATCTCTGCAGAAATCCCTTGGGAGCACCTGCTGTGCGTAGCAGGTGCTAGTGGCCTCTTCGTTCACCTTCAAGCATTCACACCACACCATCTTGCCTAGATTGGGTGATGAGAAATACCAGAACTCCATGGTGACCTTCAGAGCTCGGCTGTAGTACATTTTCACCTGCCTTTGTAAAGTCACATTGCCGGTTCGCCTGCCAGCCGTAGCACCAGCCGGGGTGTCTTCGCTGCGGGCTGTTGAGCAAACATCACAGCAGTACCAAGACCCCACCAGACTGAACTGGCTGCCCACGCTGAGGCCTCACAGGCCCTTGGTGGACACAGCACTGCCACCTGCTTGCCTCCCCGGCCCTGTGAGTGCGCATTATTTCGTAGGTGGTGCTGGCCTGAAACTGAAGCTCGGCCCAAAAGTTCTATCCCTGAAGGTCTTGACCCAGGGCCAGGGAGGCAGAACAGATGTCCCAGCTTGAGATTAGCCAGTGTCTGCGGGCCGTGGTTCTCGTACAACCCTGGGTACTAGCGGGCTTGGGCATGAGGCCCACGGATCTGCATTTGTGAGGGTCCTGGGTGATGTCCACACTTTGAGAAAGGTCAGAGGGAAGTACCATATCCTTGCAGCCTACCAGGATTGAGAAACCCTCCAGGACACAGATGTGTCGTGCGTTCTGGGTAAGGATGGCGCTCAGGTGGCCGGAGTCCTCATGCTCAGTTCTCTCCCATAGGTCGAGGCGGAAGCTGTGAATAGGTCCATCACCATCGCCAACCAGACCAACTGCCCACTGTACATCACCAAGGTGATGAGCAAGAGCGCGGCGGAAGTCATTGCCCAGGCCCGGAAGAAGGGTGAGCGCAGTGGGCAGGTGTGGTGCAGAGGGAGGCCATTTTTATCACCTTCCGGCCTTAACCTAATTACAGCCTAGCAGGGCAGGGAGCTCCGGTTTCCTCCCTTTGTTCCACAGCTGTGGCCTTGTTCGTGTCTATTTAAAGCAGAAGCATCACCGAGGCTGGTGTCCCCCGTAGAAAAATTGGATTTGACCTGTGCAGTGTAATTAAACTTGGCACAGGTGCACGTTCCCTCGGGGTCAGTCGGCCACTGGGTGGTGAGGGTTACTTTGCAAAACTGATCTCCCCTTGGTGGCTGGAGGTGCTGTCCTCCAGGGTGAGGCGAGGGCCCTGTGCAGGATGGCTTCTACCCCACATCCCATCCCGTCCAGGCTTGGGCTGCATTCGATGTGGCGGGGCTCTGTATGCACTGTGGGTCCAGTTCACTAAGCACAGCTCCTGGTGCTTCACAAGGGGATGTTCCCCGCAGGACCTCACCCACCTGTAATGGATGCAGCAGGGCCCATCGTCACCTGCTGCATGAATGTGGCCTGTCGCTGCATGTGTAGTGCTTGGGAATCGGTGCCCCTCGCAGAGAACCTGAGGGCTGGAGTTGGCTTTGACTCGGGCCATAGCTTGATCTAAACTAAACATTCTGAAAGAGATCCTTCCTAAGCTGGGTGCAGTAATGCCCACATACAATCCCAGCACTCAGAGCTGAGGCAGGAGGATTACAGTGAGTGCAAGGCCAGGTTGGGCTGGGTGGTGAGTTCAAGATCAACCTGAACTACACAATGAGACCCTGTCTCAAAAAACAAAGCAAAACTATACGTAGTTAAAAGGGCCTCTTCTTGCTTCTTTTCTCCCTCTTATGTCTTTCTGCCCCTTCGCCTCTACCTCCCTCCATCTCGGTCTCCATTTCTCACTGGGTTTCAGGTTTTCTTTTTCTTATTGTGGGCTCCTCTCTCGTTCCCTCCTTCCCTCTCATTCTCTTTCCAGTCTCTGTGTCTCCCTCTGTATCCTTATCTCTGTAACAGAGCGCTTTGACCTCCAGAGCTCCGTCTGGACTTGTCTGTGGGATGTGATCCCCACAGAGCCCAGAAGGCTGTGGGATCTTTTTCTCTGGCGAGTCTCTCAGTACAGGCCTGGAGGAAATTGCTCAGTGACCCGTGAGTCTGCTCATCCCACGAGACATGGCTTCCGGATGGCCCCAGGGAGCTCGGCTTCTTTCTTGGAGCTCCCTGGGGACCCTGAGGCTTTGCACCCTGATTGCTGCTGTGTTCTCCAGAATCTGCCCCCGCCTGGCTACCTGGAGGAGCCATCTTTTCTGAGTAAGAGAGTGTCACTTAAACTGATGTAGCCTGCTCAGAAACAGCTCTGACTTGTTTTCCAGGAGACCCACAGATGTGACCCAGTCAGTGTCTCTGTCACTAAGGGTGGCCGCATGTATGTGGGCTTAGCCTCAGCCCGGCACACCTGCCACAGCCCGCCCTGGTGCTTCCATGGAGCCTGGGCACGGCTGGCATCGTGTCCAGGAAGGGGAAGCAGGGCAGCTTATTTTGTTTTTTATCAGTCACTCTCTACTCAGATGATAGCAAGTAGCGAGTCAGACAAACACGCTAGCGTCCTTCTGAATTGGGGCCTTGTCAGCTGGGCTGCCTCCACATGTAAGTGCTCATCTATCTAATGAGGAAGGGTCAGGCCTCCCAGCTCACTGCAGTGGGGGCAGGCGGAGTGGTGGAGGTGACCCCTGCCAGGACCCAAGTACCCACTTGTTCCTGGCCCTCACGTTTCCACAAGGATTCCCAGAGCACCCAGCAGGGAAACAAGAGAAGTTTGCATGATGAGTTTGTCCCGTGGGATCCATATCCTGTTGCTGATCAAACCCGCTTCACGGGGCACCAGCCACATGATGCTGTGCCTAGGTCTCTGGTTCTCGGTTTCCCACCTGCCAGGGGAGGGGAAGCAGTAATGGAGCCTTATTTAATGGGGTGAGGATGATGTTTAAATGAGATAATATGGGCAAGCGCCTCTAACTCTAACCGGTTATCCTCATGATTAAAGAATGAAGGGCTGGCTTGACCTTGAGTTTGTTAGACAAACAAACGGCGAAGAACCTGTGACCTAGGGTGTGGGTTTTTTTCTGAAGATCGATTCTTTACACCGCAGAGAGGCTGTGAAGGGTCAGGCTGCTGGAGCAGACTCCAAAACTTCGCTGCAAACGTGGGCTGTTAAAGGGTCTGAATCACACACCTATACTCCCAGCACTCTGGAGGGCCGAGCGAGGCAGGAGGACCACAAGTTCAGCTCCCCTCGGTAACCTGATGACTTAGTGAGACTCTGTCTCAAAATATAAAAAACGAAGGAGCTGGTGATACAGCTCAGTGTGAAGGCCCTGGGCTCAGTCCCAGTGCCAGTGACATGAGGTGGTGTGTCCTCTCAGTGAGCCTGTGGGCCCCTCCCCCTATGGACCAGCTGGTTCTGTGTCTAGGACAGGGATGCTAGGTGAGGGTGCGAGTGAGAGCTGTTCTCTTTGCTGGTGATCCAATGAGACCGTGTCTTGTCTCCTGGCATGCACACTGTCTGTGTCCTTCTGTGCTGGGCAGCAGGACGGTGCCTCATCCGCCTCACCTTGCAGATAAGGAAACGAAAATGTAGCCAAGACCACAGTTTGGTGGACAGTGCTTGCTCTTGAGAGGAACTTAGATCCTCATGGGCAGCCGAACGGGCTCGTTCCCTGGAAGAGAGCTAAAAATGCAGAAGTACAACGCCTTGGCCTGTACTGCTCAGCTGAGCCTGGGTTCCGTCCGCTCGTGCCACTGGAGAGCGGTACTGGGATTCCTGCCCCCACTCTCAAGGGCTCCCCAGTCTGCATTTGGTTCCTGTGTGAGCACTGTGGCTGCCGGTTCCTTCCACGTGGGAATGGCAGCCCTGGGCAGAGCTTGCTGACCTCGCCTGGTGGGGCCCCTCCTCCGTGCTCCTCACCCACCCCCAGGACTTGGAAGCAGAAACGTCGAAACAGCTGTGGCTGCAGAGGATGCTAACCCATGCTCTAGACAGGGTTTCTTGCATCCTTCTGGTCAGTAGGGAGCACCACAGAAGACACACGTTGGCACATGTTCTTGTGGGCACAGGGCCCGTGGGGACCACCACAACCTGGAACAAACCCTTTGTGTGAGGTGGGCGGGCCCCAGGGCAATCTGATTCTGACCGAAGAACTGGGTTCCAGGGTGCTGGGTGAGTCAGTTGTGAGTGCCATAAAATCTTCCCAAATCCATAGTAGGAAAACAGAAGCGATGGAGTTGGGACTGAGGAGGGGAGGAGACAGAATGGAGCCCCGGGAGAGGAGATCTGCAGCCAGCTCACCCTAGGCAGTGCCTTCACGGGAGTAGCAGAGGCCGAGGCTGGGAATTTAGTGTGCATCGTAACCCAGGTTTAGTCATGCCAGTTCCGCGTCTGTGAGACAGAAGGTTGCCTTGTAGGGTACGTGGTAGACACGTGGGGACCGTCTGTGTGTTGCTGCACTTGGGAATTTGAACCCCTGCATTCATTCTTTTCTTTTTCCACTTGTCCGGTGCTATTAGGGGCAGCTGGCCATTTTCACTATATTTGTTAATTGGACATCAGATTTCTACAGGATCAGTGCACATCACCCAGGGCCTTGCCTCTTAGAGTTCAGTGTGGTGGTGCAGGCCTGTAATCCCACATTCTGGGAGGCTGAGGCAGGAAGACTGCAGGCCTGTAATCCCACATTCTGGGAGGCTGAGGCAGGAAGTCTGCAAGTTTCAGAAGTGTTGGGCAGCTTGTAACTTTGTGAGACCCTGTTTCCAAGTTAAAAAAAAATTAAAATGAAAAGGGCCAGGATGTAGTCCAGTGTGAAGGCCTTGGGTTCAGCTCCCAGTCCTGCCAGAAAAGGAAAGGGAGAAGAACAAGAGGTGGAGCAGAAGGAGAAGGTAGGTGTGGCCGTAGTCTGTGGGGCCCTCCAATTGGGATGTTTTGTGCATCTCCATTACCTACCTCAGCGGGTCCTACAACTGCTCTCTTTCCTGGAAATGGAGCCATTAGTGGCTTTAAATTGCATTTGACAAGAACACGTTCAGATGCCTCAGAACTGGCAAACAGCTCATCCTTCAGGTGCTGTTTCCTTGAAAGCATTCGGGGTACAGTGTGATGTGCTGCTGTGGCGAATGAGGCATAGGTTGTCTGAAAGGGGGGCAGGGCACCGTGTGTGTGTGTGTGTGTGTGTGTGTGCACATGTGCATGTGCAAGTGTGTGTGCATGTATACATGTGTGCGTGCGCGCATGTGCAAGTGTGTATGCATGTATGCATGTGTGCGTGTGTGCGTGCATGTGTGTGTGTGTGTGTGTGTGTGTGTGTGTCCATTGCATTGGTTTTTCCACTCTGCTTTGGTGGCTGTGCTTTGAGCTACATCTGGAGGATTTTTCCATTGTTCTGGCTTGGGCTTGGCCTCTGGTCTTCGTTCATGGGAGCTGACTGACTGTCAGGCATTTCTCAGCCCCCGCCTTGCGTTATTCTTCGTGAGTGCACTTGAGCCCCCGGCTGCTGTGAAGAAACGCGGCCCGCCAGCCCTGCATTTCCCAGCTTTGCTGGCGAGCCTGCGGGCGGCTGGTGTGGGGTCAGAGCCCACGAAGTTGAGACTTTTCCCTGGAGAGGAAAACCGCGCAGCTCTCGGGCCGCCAAGAAAGCGTCGGCATTGTGTTTAGAGAAGTGCAGAAAGGCCAATTAAGCCATTCCGGGGTTTATTATTATTAGTGGTAATCATTTCTGGCATGCAGCTCCCTGGTGTCTGTGGCCTGCCTGGGCTCCCTCACACTCGGTGTTTATAGAGTGGGGAGAGGAGCCCCAGGAGGGGCCAAGGCCCTGGTGATGGAGGTGGAGCCATGTTCTGTGGAGGCAGAGGCCTTGGATGTGACGGGGAATGCCTGCCCTGCTTTTGGGGGCTGAAGAACAGAAACAGAGTTGAGACACAACAAGGAGTGCTGACTCCATCAGGGAGTTCACACAGAACAAAGAAGTGAGCTGCAGTCCAAGCCCTCCTCCCTGTGCCCACCTCTTCTGTCCCTGCCCTCATCTTGACTTGGATGTGAGCCCTGGGTCCTTGTCATCCTTGGTCTAAGGAAGCAGGTTCTGGTCCTCAGTAGTCTTGGAAACGCTGACCCAGTTCTGGGTTTGCCAGAGGCTGAAAGCGGAGTTCTTTCTTCCTGGAGGGCCGTGTTCCCCTGCACGGAGGAAAGGGTGTCCAGGCTCTTGCTACCAGCGGCCACCCTTTTCGGAGCCCAACTTTGAAGGAGAAGTGCAGCTCTTTGTTTTAATCACTTAGCTATTGCTTCGGCGAAACATTGAGTATCCATAGTTTAGGAAGAGGCTTGTGAGCTCAGGTTTCCAGTGGGTCTGGTCTGTAGTCAGCTGGCTCCAGGGCAGAGATGACATGGTGGTGGGACCTGGCGGAGGGGAGCTGCTCGCAGCATGGTGACCAAGAGGGAGCGTGAGAAGTGAGGGGGAGAACACTCCCTGGCAGGTCACACTCAGGTCACCTCCAGCCAGGCCTGCCTCCCAGTAGCATGCGTAGCCATGGCCTCGTCAGCGCCTGAATCCACTGATGATCCCGTGGCATCCCTTGGCCTCGTCACCTTCTGGCAGCCCCACCTCTGAGCATGTGAGACTTTAAGGAACATTCCAGATCTAAATGTCCATCTCGTCCCAGTACTGGCCCTTCCTTTTTCTCTGGATTCCAAAGGACTGGGAAGCAGGTTGGGCGAGAGATTGCCAGTTAAGTGAGGACTCCGGGAAATGGGGACATGTGTCCTCAGATTTTCACAGACCATCAAGTACTTTTTTCCTCCAACCACCTTCGCTCTCATGAACCTTTTCAGGGATTAAAACCAGGAAACCTGTAGCATTTTGGATACTTTTTCTCAGACTTATCTGAACCTCACTTCTGAGTAGGACCCCGGCCCTGGCTGAGTGAGAGAGTCAGACCTAAGCAGACCTGTGGGCTGTTTCCCAGACTGGGCACCAGCAAGCCGTGAGAAGCTCTACTCCCCTGCCCGCTCACAGCCATCTGCATCTCATAAAGGGCTTTGGCAGTAGTGAGGCCTTCTCATTAGGTGGAGTTTTCCAATCTTGGGGTGAGCTGCAGGGGCCCGTTCAGCTGCACAGTGGGCAGGCCTCGAGGAGGTCAAGAACCCAGAGGTCCCTTGCAGACACCCTGAGCATTGGACCTTTCCTTCCCAGCACTTCCTTCAGGGCAGGCTCATGAGGCTCTGGAGCCCACCCTCCTGTCTGAGGACTGTCCCTGAGGGCCTGGAGTGGGCTGCCCGTCTGGCATCCCACACTCCCTGAATAGCGGCTCCTTTGTGGCATTCCTGAGGCAGGAGGGCACAGCCCTGTGGAGCCAGCTCCCTGAGAGGCAGGCAAAGAGGGTGTCCTGGAGCATTATCAAGTGATAAGGCTTTGAAAGGCTATAGAGAGCCAGGCAGGCGCATTCCTGACTGAGACCTGTTTGGCCCTGTCTTTGAAGACTGAAGCTCCGCTTTGTGACATGGAGTGGGGGTCAGCCCTGTGTCAGGGTCTGAGGAGACCAGGGGAGGAGAATTTGGTGACCTGAGATCTAATTCCAGCTCTGCTGCCTTTAATAAATTCTGAGATCATTTAATCAGTTTAACATACATTCATTGACTGGCTACTGTATGCAAGCAGGTAATTGATCTTCAGGGTATTACCATGAAGTAGGGAGAGAAATAACGGGGATGATGTATGAGTTGAGTCTTGTGTGGTGTTGGAGCAGGTCTGCTTTGGGTAGTGAGGGTGGTAACTGTTCCAGTGAGGAAGTTTGTTAGCTTTAAAATCCTTGAAGACAGAAGGGTTCCTTAGGTTCTTCTGCAAGAGAATGGTGAAAAGGTTCTGTTTCCATGCACTTCGTGCTGGGAGTCCCCAGAGTGGATGCAGGACTTGGGGAGGTGTTGCTGGTCAGCATAAGCCTGAATTCCAGCTGCCAGGCTCTGCTGAAAAGAGCTGGGTGGCTTGCTGAGAGCCTGATGTAAGGGAAGAATGATTTAAGAAACTAAAGCATTGGCGTGTTCGGAGGGTATAAATGGCTCACAACTTTCGGGCTCTCTGATTGGACAGAGAAGAGGACGTGATCCAGGCATCGAGGAGCTGCACTCTTTCTCAGACACTGTAATAAGCAATTGAAATTTGTAGAAATTGAAATCTCAGTGGCTTAGCTGTGCAAGGTTGTTGTGTCTCATACAAACAGTATCACCTGTGGAACTGATGCCTGTCTGGGTGGCTTTCTTCATAGGGGAATGCAGGGATCCAGGTGTCCCTTGGGTGGATCTGGAGGGCGATGTGATTGCTCTGAAAGCTAGGTGATGCACTTTTTCTTCATGGGGAGTCTTTTTGAGACAGGATTTCACTATGCACTTCAGGATGGTCTTGAACTTACCTTGTAGCTCAGGCTGGCCTTGAACCAACAGCAATCTTGCTTCAGCCTTCTGAGTGCTGGGATTATGGATAGACAACACTACGTGCTCAGCCTGGTGATGCCTCTCAGGATTTCCTCTCATTGGCTCTTAGTCAGAGAGGATTCACAGTGTGGCCAGGTCCATTGGTCACCATGAAAGGGGCGTCTAGGTGGCACTTAGGGGTCTAGGTGGGATTGGGTGCTTGGAAGCCTTCTGAGCTGGAGATTTTTACTGGAGATCAGCAGCCAGGAGGCAGAGGCCTGAAGGTGTTCGGGACACAGAGACAGGTGTATCAACTTCCATGAGCTGGGGACCTACGAAACTCTTGTGTGCATGCTCAGTGTGGACCTTCTGTGTGGGGGAACTTGACCTCACCACATCTGTCTCCTTGCCTGTGAGGCACAGCTGAGTCTCCTGGTGGAGTGCCTGCCTGTGGGTGGGGGTGCCTCCCAGGAAGCCTGGCCTCCTTCCACATGGCATCAGACTGAGCTTCCTGTGTTCTCATTATCAGGAACCGTGGTGTATGGTGAGCCTATCACCGCCAGCTTGGGGACCGATGGCTCCCACTATTGGAGCAAGAACTGGGCCAAGGCTGCCGCCTTTGTCACCTCCCCACCCCTGAGCCCCGATCCGACCACTCCAGACTTCCTGAACTCCTTGCTGTCGTGGTGAGTCCTGGTGACCTGCTCACACTTCTCATTCTGTCTCCTCAGACCATACTGACTCAGTCAGTGAGACATGGTGGCCACGGGCAGGGTTGAAAATAGACCCTTAGTCACCAAACTGGGATCTCTAGCAAGAACAAAGAATTAGCTCTATGTCATCTTCCTGGGAAGGCCTTCCTGATAAAGACCTGGGCCATCAGGACTATCAGCCAGAGAGTGTAAATGAGGTGTCCAAAGGATCCTACCCCACTCTCAGTGGTGTGGTGTCACCTTTCAAATACCTCACAGGACAGACTGAAGCACATAGTGTTACAATGAAGCTACAGCAGCATGTTGTGTGTTTCCTTCCAGTGGAGACCTCCAGGTCACTGGTAGTGCCCACTGTACCTTCAACACTGCCCAGAAGGCTGTAGGAAAGGACAACTTCACTCTGATTCCCGAGGGCACCAATGGCACTGAGGAGCGGATGTCTGTCATCTGGGATAAGGCTGTGGTAAGGAGCACCAGCCTTAGTCTTCACCTGCCTCCTCTGTGGGTTGTGGGGCTCATGCTGGCCTTGACATGCAAACGAAGAACATTCTAGAAGTTAGCACTTGTGTGGCAGGGTTTCTTAGGTTTGGGAATCCACATCCACTCTTGATGGGTACTTTTCTCCTAAATATTACACATAGCTCATCATTATCATCTACGGAGACTTCAGTATGAGATGTGGTGAGAACATGAGGAATATAAAAATTAACATTACTACAGTGAAAGTACGTTGACAATAATCCTTCTCAGATCCTCCCTCTTGCTTTGGACATGCTTATCCCATACTGTTGCTGCTTTCTGAAGCAGTTCTGGAAGCCCTCTTTCGTTGGTGTCTTTAGTTGGGCTGTCATGGCTGCTTCTGTGTCCTGAATTGATTCAAAATCATTTATTGCAATTTCTGTCAGATGAAAACATTACAGTGTGCCGTCATCCAAGTCATTTACTGGATTTGGCATCATGTGACTTCTTGTTCTTCCCCCAAAAGAAAGGTCATTTTGGAAGGATTTAGGACATCAAGGCAGCCATGAGAGTTCAAAAACAGATAATCATGAAAGAGAACTTTCAGAATTTCTTCAGAAAGTGGCAAGAATTCAGGATGTATTCGAAACTAGGGAGGATTTTGTGTGGGATTCACTCTAATAAGTAAAAAAAAAAAATTAAACATTCACCATATTTTGTGATCATACCCTGTGTAACTCCTGTCAGTGAGGAAGAAGTTTCCCTAGCCACTGGGTGTCATTCTCAGTTAACATTTGGGCGATGGGACTATGTTTCCTCAAGAGAATCTGAGAGGGTTTCTACTGAACACAGGCTTCTGATCAGCTTGGCTGAACCACACCTTCACCTTTTGGCTTTTTAATTTTAACATGTAATAACTAGTTTCCTGTTTTTTTTTTTTTTTTTTTTTTTTAGGCCATTTTAGATTATGTAAATTAAAAACACTTTGTTGGGCTGGGGAGATAGCTCAGCAGTCTAAGTGCCTACCTGGCAAGCACTAGGACCCGGGATTGATCCCTGGTACCACAGGCTGTGATGGCCCTGGAACCCTAGTGCCTCATGCTGGCCACCGAGATGCAGCGTGGCGGCACTCCTATAATCCCAGAACTGGGGAGGCTGAGACAGGAGAATTACTATGAGTCTGGGCTGGGTAGTGAGGCCCTGTACCAAATAAATAAATAATTAAAAAAATAATAAAATAAAGTCACCGTGTTTCAGATATAACTATAATGGATATTTTGGTGAATGTCTTCTCATTTTTTGCTAATGCCCAAATGTGCAAATGTGTATGCTATGAGCAATTGCAAATCGCATTAGCATTATTCATACTGTTTTTTGGATTCTTTGTTTTTTGGCTTCTTTTTTGTTTTGTTGTTTGGTACTGGGAATCGAACTCATGATCTTACACTTGCTGGGCAGGTGCTGTGCCACTGAACTATATCCTCGGCCTATGTATTGGTAAACACTAATATATCATGAAGAAATTTCTCCTTTTTTTTTTTTTTTTTTTTTTGAACTGGGGATTGAACTCAGGCCTTTGCACTTGCCAGGGAAGCACTTATTCCACTGAGCCATCTCCCCGGCCCTCATCTATAATCCTTTGGTGAGGCATTTGTGGTGCTTCAAGTGCTTTCTCTGGGTCAGGCATCTCTGCATGCACATCCCTGGACACATCCTTATGTATGTTTGTAGGAAGCATTTCTAGAAGTAGCATTGCTGAGTCAAAAGTGTATATATTTTTAAAGGTGTTACCATATATTATTAAAGCCCCTTTCCAGAGAAATCGCACCACTTCCTGTGCCACCGACAATGTAGGGCATTCCCAGTTTTTTCTTCAGGCCAAACAAGTTTTCTCACTATGAGCACCAAGACAGAGGGTTGCTGAACCGCCAAGTGCATTCCGAGTCTCATTGCTTAGCACTTACTTTCTTTAACTACCGATGAGCATGATTATTTTGCAGAGGCCTCTTGGCCATTTGTGTCTTTTTTTCCCTCTCTTTTGTGGTAATCCTGGAATTTTCCTCCCGCTTAATGCAAGCTCATTTCCTTTGCCCGTTGTGCTGCTGAATTTTGAGGAAAGGTGATTGGCCCCTACGACATAGCTTGTGTGTCCTGCTGTATGCCACACATGAGACGCCAGCCTGGGTTAAGACTTGTAGGCTGGCGGGACAGGACTCAGGTCTGTGCCTGTATTTTACTGAGGGGGCCATTTATTTTTCATTTTATTTTTGTTTAAAGCATCTTTTTTATTATTATTATTATTTTTTACATTTATTTAGCGTGTGTGTGTGTGTGTGTGTGTGGCCAGCCCAGCCCACCAGGGGGAGGGGCTGGCCGGCATGTGGTGCTGGGGGATCAAACTGCGGTCCCTGTGCTTTGCCAAGCTTGTTCCAAGTAGGTGCTTTAGACCACTGAGCCATCTCTCCAGCCCCGAGGGGGCCATTTAAGTTGTGTGTGTCAAAGTGTATGCCTTTGTATTGCTAGGTAGTGTTCTACTCTTCAAAGTTGTGACCCTTGCTGTGTTTGTGTACACACGTGCGTGTGTATGTGTGTGCGTGTGTGCATGCGTGCACCTGTGTATTTTTCAGGTCACTGGGAAGATGGATGAGAACCAGTTTGTGGCTGTGACCAGCACTAATGCGGCCAAAGTCTTCAACCTTTACCCCCGGAAAGGCCGCATCGCCGTGGGATCCGATGCAGACCTGGTCATCTGGGACCCTGACAGCATGAAGACCGTCTCGGCCAAGACACACAACAGTGTAAGGCTCACCATGCATGCTTGGTCCACAGGATGGAAGAGGGGGGCGGGAGAGGCCCCCCAGGGCTTCTGCAGCGACTGTGCTGGGTGAGAGTGACTTTTCCCGTGGCTGTAGTGTGCAGTTTGCTGAGAAGAAAAACAGTTCTTTCATTAATTTAGTGAGATGGGTAAGCCCATTCCTCTGGTCTGTTGTAGGATCTTGGCCTCCCGATCCTTAGATTTTCAAGAGTCCCCGAAATGACACTGAATCGTCAGAAGTTTCTAGAAGTCACTCACATTCCATTCTTTATGGTTTAGTGCAGCATCTCTTATGATACTCGATTAAGTGACCTGTTGTAGCTTTCTGTCACTGTCACAGAATACTTGAGATAAATCGGCTACAAGGACAATGGTGTCTTGTGGCTCATGAGTTCAGAGGTTCCAATTCACGGTCAGCTGGCGCCACCGTTTCTCTGCTTATGGCGAACGGAGTGGTGGAGAGAGCTGCTCACATCACGGCGCCCAAGAGGCAGAGAGAGAAAGGGGGAGAGACAGAGAGGCAGAGCCCAGAGACCGTATCTAGTCCCTAAGGTCTCCTCCTTATGGTCCACTCTCTTCACTAGATCCTACCTTCTGTTTCCATCCCATCCTAATAGTGCACCACCTTCTGACTACTCCTCTTGATGAGCCGAGAGTCCTCATGACCAGTCATTTCCCAGAAGCCCATCAGCAGCAAGGCCTTCAGTACAAGGGACCTTTCTCAGGAGCACTTTGGATCCTAGTAATAACGCAACCTAAATAAAGCTGTCCAGTGTCCAGGCCTGAGATGTGCACTGGTCACTTCCACTTTTAGATGCCATGTTTTCTTGTGTCCAGCCACTCTCGCTGACTGTCCTAAAGGACCTGGTGAGCTTTGACTTCTCCCACATAGCAGAATACTCTCAGCCACTTGTTCTTGACTGAAGGTCTGCTCTTGCCTCTTGGTCTGGGCTCCACAGCTTGGGGTGCATGGTATGCCAGTGTTTCAGGTCCTCAGCTGAGATTGAAGTGTTCAGCAAGATCTCTGGGTGTCCCATGATTAACGAAGTGATAGATGCCATTGATTGCTGACTAAAAAATCATGTCCCTATGTCTGGGTTACTTTTCTTTCATTGCTGGGACAGAATACCCAGTACCCCAATTAAGGAAGGAAAGATTTATTTGGCTCATAACTAGTGGTAGTTGCAGTCCATACTCAGCTGGCTCCAAGGCAGAATGGCACATGGCAGAGGGCAGCAGTTCATGGTGGCAGGAAACAGCAAAATAGCAAGAGCAAAAAGGCAGGAGCAGCGGCCGTGGCCGAGAGCAAGCGTCTCTCCCTTCCTTGTGTTGCATTCAGGTTATCTGTGGGTGTGGCGCTCACACCCATCGTCTGCCCTGGATCGAGAATTAATGACAACCTTTAGAAGTCTACCCCATGGCTGCACGAGGCTTTGGGGGACAACTAGACACAAACCTTCACACCCTGCTAAACTGAGAAAGCGTGGACCAGGAGAGCCCTTTGGAGAGTCTTGCTTTGGCCAGAGTGTTTTGTGTCCTGATTTCACTTGAATCTTGAGGCAAATTTGTAATGAATGGGGAGGATGTTTGGGATGAAATTCAAAATAGAAAGCCAGTTCTATAGGGAATATGACTCTAGGCCACCCCTTCCCCCCAGGATGGCCTGGGGTGGCAAGGACAGATACCAGCCCAGTGCTGTGGTGGCGTGGGTAGGTTCTGACATCTGTGTGTGGCGGGACTGGGCTCTGCTGGGTCCAGATCCCATCTTACTTGGAGAGGGGGCTTGGGCCACCTTCCAGCTTCTGTGGCACCTGTGGGTACCAGGGTGGTGGTGGATTCTCGGAAGGGAGCTCAGCTCCTTATTTATAGCCTTCTCCCTTCTTCCCCCGTGGCAGCGTGGCCAGTGGCTGCACCCATTCATGACCATGCTCGGGGGTCCCCCCGCAATGTCCTTGTGGTGAACTCACTTCCTCAGATGACTCTTAACTTCGCCTCCCCCTTCATCTGTCTTCTGAGCGTCCCCATAAAGGCACTGGTATTATTATGCCAAGTGGGAAGATAAATAACGGAGGTGTAGAGAGCTTAAGTGACCAGTCTAATGTTACATAGCGATTTTGCGGTTGGGCCAGAATTAGAACCTGAAATTGTTCCGGCTGTTCCCTGCCAGACGGCAGCTTCTTTCTCAGTCAAGGTTGAGTGGATAGAATGCTGCTCGCCCTTGCAAGGCCGCTTCCCAGAGGTGAGGAGAAGGGCAGATAAGGCTCCTGATGTGTCACAGACCGCCGGGCTGGGCGCTTGGATTTGGGTTCTCCGTGGGAATGACAGAGAGGAAACGTGAAGGAGGGAATGTTCTGGAAGGCAGATCCCATTCCTCCCGAGTCCCATCCAGACCTTTTCCCAGCAGTGCCACTGGAGGTGACCCTAAGAATGTTGACCCCGGTGGGCATGGTGGCAACTTCCTGTAACCTGAGCACTCTGGAAAGCAGAAGCAGGAGGATCATGTGTTTGAGGCCAGCCTGGGCAATTTAGTGAGACCTCTCAGAATCTAAAACAAACAAACCGAAAACCCTAAACAGGCTGGGGATGTGGTTTGATGTGAAGGGCCCCATCCACTCCCCAGTACCCAACCTCGGGGTACATGTGTGCTCGGCTGGGTGGGGCAGTGGCTGCTCATAGGAGAGTCGTTTTCCTGACTTTTGGGCAACATTTACAAACACACTCTCCCCTCATTTTCCTTCCATGCAGTTAGTTTTCTTTCAAACTTGGAGCTGTAGGGAAGGCGATTCCAGGCTCAAGGCTGGGAAGGGAGGACATGGAAGTGGCTGGGGTGATGGGGGCGACAGGGACCCTGTCCCTGGGCAGTGGGTGATGCTTAGCGGTCAGGCACCCACTTCAAAGCTGACCGTGTTGGGTCCCCTCCTGCAGGCACTGGAGTACAACATCTTCGAGGGCATGGAGTGCCGTGGCTCCCCGCTCGTGGTCATCAGCCAGGGCAAAATCGTCCTGGAGGACGGCACCCTGCATGTCACGGAGGGCTCTGGGCGCTACATCCCCCGGAAGCCGTTCCCTGACTTTGTTTACAAGCGTATCAAGGCAAGAAGCAGGGTGAGTGGCTTTGTTCTTAGGGTTTTTTTGAATTCATGCAGTGAGTTCAGTTCCACAAACACTTGTTTTTAATCATGTTGAGTCAGAACCGTGAGCTCTGTGGGGGCAGGTAGAGGGATAAGAAGATTCTGCTCTTTTTATTTCTGAAACTTAAAGTACTGTTGGAGGAGTTAGAGATGTCCAGAGCTAGCCAGGACAAAGTAAGAATGCAGTAGGTGGGCCGAGGAGATGGCTCAGTGGAATAAGCACTTCCCTGGCAAGCGCAAGGGTCTGAGTTCAGTCCTCAGTTCTGCCAAAAATAAGAATGCAGTAGGTGCCCTGGTAAGGGTATGGGGTGGGGGTTAGAGGGAACCAGCATTGAGGGGTCATGGAAGAAAGTGTCAGGGGAGAGGGCATTTTGAGTTGGGTTTTAAAGATTAAGTAGGAGATTGTCAAGTCAAAAAAGGCAGCTAAATAAACCAGGCAGAGAGAATGTCCTAAGCATGGGAAATGTACAGGGTACTCAAGGCATGGTGGACAGTCCCTGGCCACCAGCCCACCTGGGCAAGGAAGCATCGGAGCTGTACGGAAATTCTAGGAGAATGGGACTGGCGGGGCTGTTTGGGGCGTATCTTGAGCTTGGCACCAGTACTTCCTCACAGCAGGTCTGAGTGATTGTGACGGGCTCTAAAGTGGAAGGACTTTGGGGGACAAATCATAAGCAGACCTTGCCAGTTCTTGTACAATGCCCAGTGTCAATGAGCACGTTGTGGGGAGCTGGGCCTTGCTGCTGGTCACCAGGAGAATCTACCGTAGTAAGCGAAGTGTCCCCCAGGGCAATGTTCTTTCCCATGGGGGGTGGCCTCAGCGGGGGGTGCTTGTGTTCTGCAGCTGGCGGAGTTGAGAGGGGTCCCTCGTGGCCTGTATGATGGACCTGTGTGCGAGGTGTCCGTGACGCCCAAGACGGTCACTCCGGCCTCCTCGGCGAAGACGTCTCCCGCCAAGCAGCAGGCCCCGCCAGTGCGGAATCTGCACCAGTCCGGATTCAGCTTGTCTGGTGCGTGGGCTGAGGGGCAGGGCGGGAGCGCGTGTCCTGGACTTGTGTCCTTACAGCAGGGGTCCAGCTGGGGCTCAGAGCGTCAAGATCAGTGTGTGGCTGTCCCGCCCACACCACGATTCCCGTCCTGTGCACTGTACCCATGACGCAGAGGTCGGAGTTCTCACGTTACGCCCACCAGCAAGAAGGGCGTTGTGGGAGCCCTGGGCGGGGGGCCTGGGGTTGCAGCCCCCTGCTTTGGAGCTACGTGTGGCTGTGTGTCTCTCTCCTCATCTGCATGACGGGTTTTATAGTCGTGGGTCCTTGTCGGGCGGGGGCGGGGGGCGGAGAAATTTGACATCTCGGAAATGCTTAAAACACAGCCATTGTAGAACTTAGCTTTTGGGTCCACGAGCTATGCGACGTTTCCCTGAGAGAGGAAGCGGTCCGGGTTTCAGTTTCCTTGTGTACTCTTCCTGTCCCTCCCTTGGTCCATGACCGGGCTCTGTTCTCCCTACTGCCCTGAATCGCAGGTAGGTACCCGGAGTCCACGACAGTAAAGCTCATCCGGTGGATGTTTCTTATCAGAGCTGTTGGTTATTGGAGGGGTACGGTGTGTGCCATTTTGGGGTTGCCCGTGTTCAAAAAATGTAGTAAGAGTGAACTTTAATTTTCTTATAAAGTGGAATGTCTGCCACGGTATCTGTGTTCCCCTCGCTCTCTGGCTGTGCCCATAGAAGGCTCAGGTTGGTGCGAGGGTATCAGAAGTGCTTGGAGGCAGAAATGCTTTGAAGTCCGAATTTTTACAAATTTTGGAATATTTGCCTATGCATAATGAAGTATCATGGATAGGACCAAGTCTAAACACAAAATTTATTTCTATTTCACACATACCCTATATGCCTAGACTGATGGTGCTTTGTACAGTATCTTTCGTGCAGCTGGATTTCCCTTGTGATCCTGTCCCATGAGGTCAGCTGTGGGATTTTCCACTAGTATCATTTTGGTGTTAACAAAGTTTAAAATTCTGTACCATTATGGGTTTTTAAGTTGCTGTGCTCAGCCTGTACTGCTGTTGCTTCTACTTTCTGTCATACGCGCAGGATTGGGGGAACTGAATGTCAGAGAGGCTGTACTCTATTTGACCAGTAGAAATGGAGACTGGGTGTAGCCTGATATGTAGGCGGCTTTGCTTTTTGGCAGCCCTGGGAATTGAACCCAGGGCTTTGCATGTGTTAGGCAGGTATTCTCTCTCTGAGCCACATCCACAGTTATCATTAATGACATGTAGTTATCATTAATAGGTTGCTTACCTGGCTGTAGAACCTGCGCAGCCCCAGGGACTGCATCTACCACACACGGTTCTTGGGCAAGCCCAGCCCATTGCATTTCCATAGTCTGAATGTTTTGTGAGCTTCTGAGAAAGGAACCAAGCCTCTGCCTGCCCCTTCTCCTGAGCTGTGTGGCTTGGGTTTGAGCTGTGGATCCTCATCTCTCTCCTCTTCTCTCCTCTCCAGGTGCCCAGATTGATGACAACATTCCTCGCCGCACCACCCAGCGCATCGTGGCGCCCCCTGGTGGCCGTGCCAACATCACCAGCCTGGGCTAGAGCTCCTGGGCCTGTTGCACTGGGCATGAGGGATGGGACACCTGAGGACATTCTGAGACTTCCCTCTTCTAATTGTTCTCCTTTTTTTTTTTTTTTTAAAGAGCCTGTGATAGTTGCTGTGAGCAGCCAGTTCCCGGGGCTCCCTGTCAGGCCCCACGCTCTGCCTCTCACCTGGAGTTACTGAATTCGCTCACCCACTTTCCCGTCCTCCCATCCATAAACTCCACACCCAAGCTTAGCACACACTTTACACAGAGCTGTGTCCAACACTAGACATGCGCCACAGAGCAGGTCCCCAGGGGGCTCCTCGTCCTGCCCTCGGCCTCTGCATCTTCCTTGTCATGGGAAGATACAGTGAATTGCCCTGAGCTGCCTTTTTGTCTTTTTTCTTTTTACATTTTTAAAAAGGCTGTTTTTTTTTGTGGTTGTTTTTGTGGGGCTAGGGAGGGTTTGGGGGACAGGAGAGAGTTCTTTTCTTTTTAAATACTAAATTGGGAAGCAATTCAATATTAATAACACAGGGTTTGAACTGGACATCCTAATGATGCAGTTACGTAACCATCTCGCTCTTTCGGATGGTAGGCGAGTTCTTTTTGTCCCTCCTGAGTAGCTCCAGAGTGTCCACTTTGTTCTTCTGGGTCATCTGTTGAGAAAGGCCAAGTTTTCTATTTTGGCCTAGATTTTTGCAGCAGATGAGAGCTTTTGAGGATTCTACTTGCCGTGTTTCCACCCTCTCTCTTGCTCGCTCTAGCTTTTTTGTTCATGAATATTTCAGATGCCTGTGTCTTGCTTCGTATTTCCTCCAGCCCTTGTCTCTGAGGCTGGGTTTCCCCCTCCTGCTCTCACTGCTTTTCTGATTGCCAGGTGTCCCATGTCCCTGTGGTCAGAACCTGCCCAGAAGGACTCGCACTTTTCCCCGGTGTCCATAGTCCTGTGTCCTCCTGGTCCTGTAGGACTGGTGCTACCTGCCCATGGTCACAAGTTGGTGTGTGTGAGCTTGAGTCACTTGCCAGGTGCAGGGATGGCTGGGTCTCACCCAGGCCGACGCCTGGGGCCTAGCGGGTCACACAGTGTGGGCCTGACGGGTGGGCTGCCGAATGTTGACTGTTTCACCACATACTACTGACTGGTGAAAGAGAAATGGTGAACCAGCCCGGCACCAAGGTCACCTGGGCTCCAGCTGCCTACAGGCTCCCTGGGGCAGTGCCTGTGCCAGTCTGGCCGCCAGGGTATGCTTTTGCCCCATTAGGGATCTTTTGGGTTCTGGAACACAGCAAGGAAAATACCATCTTCTTAATCTCAAGCAACTATTTCACAAGTGACACTGCAATGCAAGGTGACCTTATAAACTCAGAAATCCCTCGGAAAATTCAGCTGAAAGCCCATTTTACTTTGCAAGACGGGGAAATAATCTGTTTTATGAACCATGGATCATGGTGGGCTCCTATGGGGGAGAAGATCTTACAAACAGAGGGTGCAGTTCCCTCGGAGACTATGGGCGACCTCGCACCTGTGCCCTGCCCTGTCCCTGCTTCAGCCACCCCTTTGTGCTAACGGGCTTCTTGCTGTCCCTGCTGACCGTGTCATGTTTCTTTTCAGACACGTTTAGAGGTCCTTGTGAGCAATGTGAGGTTCCTCGACCTATGAACCAAGTCGGGCTTTGTAAAGCGAAGCATCTCGTAGTGGGTCGTCGCTGCGCGGAGCCCCCCTGCCGCCACACATTTTTGCCTTTGGGGTTTATGGTTGGGGTTTTGGTTTGTTGTTGTTGTTTATTTGCTGTTTTAAAGGTCAATTGCACTTTTTTTTTTTGCTAAGGAAAAGAATTGGTTGACTTAATATATTTGCTTTTTTTTCTCACCTGTACTTAGAGGAAATTCGAAGAAGTTGGAAAAGAAATTTTTGTTTCAATTCTGAGAAACACACGCAGCTCTTCAGTATTTGCTTGTCTTCCTGTCTTTCCCACACCGGGTCATGGTCATTTTGTTTTTTTCGATTATTTTCTTTAAAAAACAAAAAGAAAAAAAAAAGCCCTGCAGTTTAAAACCTGAACATTCGCACAGGCTGTGTACGCATGCTTACCTGTTGGCTTGCTTTGTGTGTCTGTTAATGGATGTCCTACGTAAGTGCTAAAATACATGGACAGTGTCTCAGAACTGGGTGACCGCAGTGACTTGACGCTCACAGTGTAGGAGTTAATGCTAGATGGCTTCTAATCTTTGAAATTGTGATTGTGACTCATGAGTGGAGGACCTTCCAGTGCTAAAGCTGATCATGTGTGTAACCCGAGGAGTACTTTTGGGTTTTGTTTCCTTGTTTTTGTTTTTGTAACCACTCACTGTCTTAATGGCAAAATAATTATGGTAAAACAACAAGTCTCGTGTTTATGACTCCTTAAGAACTCTGTTCTATTACCATGGATCGCCTAATAAAGCAAACTGTGGTTGTTTCGGGGCCGTGTCTGTGTTGAGAGGTCTGGGGTGGTGCTTGGCCGCTGGTGATGTCTCCCCACCAGAATGGGTCACAGGAGGCCCTCACCTCGCTTTGTTTTGGAGGCTCCAGGTTCAAGAGCTCTTCACTCCCTCTCACAGCTTGCTTTGTCCAGGCCACAGGAAATCTCATTCTGAGGGAACCCACCACCTGTGGCGTATGCAGTACCCGAGTGCCGTAACCGTGTAGACTTCAGCCCAGAAGTTCAGTTTGAGTGTGGCCTCCCCACTGGGCTCTGGGCCTCCCTACAGCTCCCTCGCCCATGGAATCCTCGGGGTGCCTGGGTGTGTGGAAGATCAAGGAGGGAGGCTGGCTGGCTTGTTGTACCTGTGTCCCCATAGAGGAGCTGATGGGACACCAGGATGTAGAACATTGCCCAGCAGGCTGGGTTTGGGGTTCCAGTCACCCTGTTAACGGACAGCCTTGGCTCTGAGAGGAGTGTATGAAGAGGGTTTGTACTCTGGGCTCCGTGGGCGCGTTCCGTGGTTGAAGTCATTTTCTCTCCCCCTTTCTCCTTTGCCCAACCCTGTTTTGTGGGTGGGGAGCCCAGGGCTTGGCACCTGCTGGTCAAGTGCTCCAGGGTACATTGAGCTACCCCCTAACCCCAACCTTTACTCCCTCTTTTTGTTTTCTGTCCAAACAGGACATGGGGTGGCTTGCAAAAATATATACACGATATTATAATTTTTATAAAGTGTTTGTGTGAAAGGAAAATCAGAGTAAGAAAAATAAATAAATTAAGGCCTGTGGGAGGTAGTATACGATGCCCAAGCCTGTGAGCTTGTTAGGGACCTCTGAGTGCTTAGAAGTGGCCCGCAACAGCGCTGACAGTGACCGGAGGAGAAGCAAGAAGTGAGGCCTTCAGAAGAGGTCCAGTGGATCCTACTGCTCATTCTGGGGCAAAGCCTGGGCCCTTGTGTGATCGAGTGAGATCAAATCCGCCTAAGAGAGGGGAACAGGGAGTCTCACCCCCCTGTAAGGGACCTGTGACATGAGAGAGAACAGACTGCAGACCCATGGCCTCCTGGGGACTTTATCCACCTCCCAGGTGGGCCTGGGCACAGCTCACATGTGCCCCATGTCTACCTGACCTCAGGCACAGCTGCCCAGTGAGGGCACAGCAGCTGGGAGTGAGTGCTGCAGAGAGGCCCGCGTGGACGCTGCAAGTGGACCTAGGCCTCCGAGCAGGGCAGTGGGGCACCGAGACCAACGCGAGCCTGGAAGGCGGCCGGGCCGTGGTCAGGAACATCTCCATGATGCAGGGCCAAAGGTTCTCTGGGTGGGCCTCCAGAGAGGGAGCAGGGCCGCTGGCGCCCTGGGGCTGAGCACGGGGCCAGCTGTGACGCCTCGCTGGTGTGGCTGACTAGGGACACATTGTAGAGCGAAGCACCCTTCTCTGGCGTGTGTGTTCTGCCCCAGAAGCGGAGCTCTGCCTTCCTGACCCGCTGAGATGGGGGTAGGTGCTGCTTAGGGCTTTTTTCAGAAGGCTGCTGCCCTCTCTAGGGCAAGGGGTAAGGTAGGTGGGAGTGGGCTGGGGTTGAGCCCAGGGCCCTCACGCTGAGCTACGCCCTCAGCACTTTGTATTTTTGGAGACGGGCTCATCAAGTTTCTGAGTTGTCTGGAATGGGCTCATTCTCCTCCTTCAGTCACGTGGGGAGGTGATATATTCTGTCCAGTTGAGTTCTCCGTGTAGGACCCAGGGCTCAAGTCCAGGCTCAAGCCCAGCCTTCCTTCACCCTTGGGTAAAGGGCAGGCCAGGAATGAGGTGTGCACGGCAGAGCATGCAGGAGCAGTAACAAACAGTGCCCCGCATGTCCTCCCTTCCAAGGTGGAAATCATTAGCGAGTGAGGACCAAGGAGGGCCTGGATCTCGGGTGGAGTGGAGAGTGGTGAGCAACGGCCTCGTGCTGACCAGTGTGATCGCTGCAGCTGCCGTTCAGCGTGGTGCGCCAGGCGCTCTTCTAGAGCCGAACACTATTAGTGGAGCAAAGAGCGGTTGCTGGCCACTGTCTGCAGGAGAAAGCTCCCGCATGGGAGGTGCGGGGGAGAAGACGCATGAAAGCCCTAGAGAGGAGCCCCGGCAGGTCAAGCCCCAGGCAGGAAGAGCTCTGGTCGATGAGAGCTTCTCAGAAAAGAGTGCTATGTGTGGGACTTAGGAAAATGTGGGCTCCAGTTAAGGAGAGACGAGACAGCCCCCACAGTACAGGATCAGGAGGAAAGTGGCCCGGGGGAAGAAAAGTATAAAGGGAAGTTAATAATTTGAGTGCATTCAGTTTTACAGATAGGTTTTGGGAAAATTGTGCTCATTCGATGAAAAATTACAAATATGTTTATGTACACAAAGGTATATGTAATTACTTTTGCAGTGATTCTTGAGGGGCAGGTAAACTAGTGTCTGCGAGAGTGCTTTGGAAAGGGACAGAGACCAAGATATGTGAACGTACAGTCTTTTGGTTGAAGATTTGACATCGGGGTGGCATGTGCCACCAGGAGGGACACAGGCAGGGGGCGCCCTCAGCACCAGCGTCTGGGGAAGCTATGAAAGTGAGGCCTCCACTCACGGCTGGGCATAACGGGAGGGGAGGAGAGGAGGCCCTGGAGGAGTTGAGGAGGATCAGATGTTAGCGCTGAGCAAGTTTTGCGGTTAAATAATTTATTGCATGGAGGTTGCTCACGTGATTCCCGCTGGCAGCCCGGCCTACCCTTGCTAGCCTTACGCGAGCCGCCTTCACAGCCCGGAGCTTCCTCCTCCTACGCACAGCCAGGGCCATCTGGCTTATGTAACAGCGCGGGGTGGCGGGAGAGAGGGGCGCTGCGACCTCCAGCCGCGACCTTGCCCCGGCCGCGACCCTGCCCTTGAGCAGCTGTTGTCAGCCTTATTCGCCTCCTTGGAATGCACGCAAGCTCTTACATTCTGTGCAGGTTTGGTTCTAGGCAGGGACCCTCGCCACCACTGTGGGAAGAGGCAGGGTGGGCAGGGGACTCAGTGCTGTGGGCTCAGTCCCTCGGGGAAGATGAGATGCTCAGTGGATGTGAGCCCAGTCCTCCCTTCCTTGTGCCCATCTGCCCCAGTTTTTCTTATCACCGCAAAGTTTAGGCAAATTGATAAACTAGCTGCTCGAAGTAAGGGCTAATTCGTGCTTTGAGCTCCCTCTGCTGGAGGGAGGCGCATCCTTTATCTTTTTTTGGGAGATGATTTTGGGGATTGAACCCAGGGCCTTCATACAGAACCGCATGCCCAGCCCCTTTTAAAATTTTATTTTATTTTTAAATTTTACGTGTGTGTGTGTGTGTGTGTGTGTGTGTGTGGCCAGTTCAGCCCACCAGGGGGCGGGGCTGGCTGGCATGTGGTGCTGGGGGATTGAACCGCGGTCCCTGTGCTTTGCTAAGCTTG
>NW_004524612.1:12606644-12611421 GCF_000260255.1 Octodon degus
CATGTGGTGCTGGGGGATTGAACCGCGGTCCCTGTGCTTTGCTAAGCTTGTTCTAAGTAGATGCTTTAGACCACTGAGCCATCTCACCAGACCCCCTTTTAAAATTTTAAAGCACATTCTCGTAACTTGCTATGCTTCCCTGGCTGGACTTGGATTTGTGATCCTCCTGCCTCAGCCTCCCGGGGTGCTGTTGGATTACAAATGTGCGCCTCCACACGTGGGCCTTTATGTTATAATTAAGAAGAGAAAGCACAGAACTCAGCTAAGCCTGCTGCACCTCCGTGGGAGCAAGCAGGAGGAGGGCCGGAAGGCCATTCACGAGGCCATGGCGCCCCGCCCCACGCAAGGCAAGAGCTCAGCTTCGTCCCTCACTCTCTGGCCAGGGTCCCTGTCCACCCCTCCCACAGCACCCGCCTTTTGATGTCACGCTTATGTCCTCACCGTGTACTCCGACCAGCGGCCTCCCCACAGCCTCTTTGCTGTACCCCCCATGCGAGCCACTGTGAGTGACCCTTAGTGGTCCTCTCAGTTTTTACAAACTCCTGCCCTCCACTTGTGCCTGTGGGATCCTGCTCAGCCCACGATAGCAGTCCCACCGGCTGCCGCCCCTGCAGCAACGGTCTTAGACCAGAGGCCACCACTCCAGTCCTCCTGAAGACTGTCGCTGGATGGCCTGCTGGAAATCCTCACCATGTGCCAAACCTCGAGGACCACGAGATCATGGCCCAGCCCTCCATGGCAGGCTGAACTCCCCCAGACCCAAGCACCCCATCAGAGAGGCTGGGGAAACCCTGTGCACCACTCTCACTCTCCTTGTTTTCCCAGGTATCACATGGCCCTCTGGGCAGCACCCTCTTCCATGCTCCTGACACCTGACCAAGCGCCCCACCCAGCTACTCTCTGTTCACAGTCAGTAAACCCCGCTCACATTCAATAAAGTCCCCTTGTTCACTCAGCACCATCTTTCACCTCCTTCCCTTACACAAAGCCTGGTCCCTTTCCTATGGCAAGAATCACATGCTTTGTCTCCTCTGCATCTCAGCCTCCACATTCTTCAGGATGAGAGAGGCTGACAGGCTGCTCAAGCCTCCGTTCTCTGGGTATGTCTCGGATACTCTTCTCTCGTTGTTGGGACAATACTTGACACCCAAAATGAAGGAAGGAAAGGTTTATTTAGCTCACAGTTTGTGGAGGTTTCAGTTCATGCTCCACTGGCTCCAACGCAAATGACAGCAGTTATGGCGGCAGAAAACAATGAAGAGCAGAGGAGGAGCAGCAACTGCGGCATCCATCAAGCCTCTCTCTTCCTTCTATGCTGACTGCAAGGTCAGGTGCTCCAGTGTGACCGCGAAGATCCACAAAAGCGGGGTACAGCCCAGGAAGCCTTGCAACTCAGGCGCTTGCGCTTGCCAGGGAAGCACTTATTCTACTGAGCCATCTCCCTGGCCCCTTTACTTCCTTTATATACACTTTTTGTGCTGAGTCACTCTGGGGTGGCCCATGGCCCTAGGGTTGAACCAATCGCACCCCAGTGCTGGTCCAATGGCACCCAGGTTAGGCCCTGCCTGCCTGCAGGGCTGGCCCCAAAGACTGGGAATTGCCAGATCCAGGTCAACCAAGTTGACACAATGTATCAACTACCACAATTGCTACAACAAAACACCCAAGGCAACTACCTAATGAAAGGAAAAGATTTCCTTACCCATGGCTTTGGACCTTCCAAGATCAGGTGGCAGCATTTGCCTGGTCTCTGGTGAGAGCAGTCTTGCGCATGGAGAAGCACATGTGGAGACAAAGGGTCACATCCTGGAGAAAGTCCCTCCCCTAAGCATCTAGTGTGAACCCATCAATAAATTAATTTTATAAGGAGCTGTCGGGGCCTTGTCCTGGTCCAGAGCAGCTTATATTAGTACTCTCAGGGAAAAGTTACTGGAATTCTAGCAAGTAAATTCCAATCTACCACTTCCAGTGCAGCCCCGGGTGAGAATAGTGAGACACAGACACATCTGCAGTTGTGGGGCGCCCAGGGGCTCCTAGGTCCAATCAGAAAGGGGCTAACTGGATTAAAGACCAGACCCAGGGCTGAACAGGGTTTTATCAATTCGTGAAGGGGGGAGTGGCTCAGGGCTGAGCAACTGTGAGGATGGCGGGAAGTGTGTGGGTGCTGTGGGCTGGGCTGGGTAGGAGACGCGATAGAGATAGAGAGGGGGATTCCAGAGGCAGAAAGAGTATGGGATTCCGGTAACAGGTAGCCTCGGAGCTTGGAGGATCTGCATAACACAGTCTGAGGAAGCATCTTGTGTATTTGTTGGTTGCCTCAGCTCTGATATCTGGCCTTCCTGTCCTGGGCTGGACATCATGGGCTCTTTCTCAAGGCTCATTCCCAGTGACAGTATGGCTCTGTCTCTGTCTAGCTCACGCTCAGCAGTAGGGAGCGCTAGGCGGGGCATCACTGCGCCTTGCTTCAAGGGGCCCACATCAGCACCTCTGCTAGGCCCATTTACATTGTTTAAAGCCAACTGAGGTGGGGAGAGCAAGGTCCTAGCCAGCTCTGTACATGTCAGTACACGCAATAGGGCAAGGGTTAGCCCAAACGGAGACTTGTGGTCTTCTTTCAGAGGGCGGCATCCTGGTCCTCCACAAATTCACTGATGTCAGAGCCTCATGATCCAGTCACCTCTGGATGTTCCCCCCGTGAGAACAAGCACTGAACACAGAGCTTTTGGAGACCATCTCTGATGCAAACCCTAACAATTGTGTGTACTACTGTATGTAATCCAGAGCAAGTGCTTGGGAGGATGGGGGTGGATTATATGCAAACACTGTACGAGCTTATGTGAAGAACTTAGCATCCATGTTTTGATTGTTATGGGTTCTTAACATAGAAACCAGACATGAGTCCAAATTAAAATTTAAATAAGAGCCTTTTATTACTGGGCCCAGGACTGCTTGACCATACTCACGCAGGAGAGGACAAACGGTGAGAGAGCCACAAAAGTACAGAGGTTTTAAAGGTAGAAACTGCATCCTGTTTGGCAAACAAATTTGTCATTTAACACAGAACAGTACCTTGAGGGACAGCGTGACCATTACTCAGCATACATTCTTTCTGGGACTTCGGACGCAGCCTCCTGGCTTTGTTGTCCCCTTTAGTTTTCCCTTTGGTGGCATTTTATACATAAAAGAATGCTCACCTAGCATTGTCTAATTCTTGTTTAAGGTACACCTGTGTACAGCGGTCTTGATTACCATAGCAACGCTTTTTAGTTGGTTTTGTATAGTTAGAAACATTTTGACCTTTACTTGGATTTATTTTGTAAGCCTATTCTGCTAACTCTCAGTCTATTGATGAATTTATCGATGGTACACCGGGCCTCCTTGTGGTCTTACAAGGAAGCAGGGTCACAGAAAGTCGAGCAAAGTAATTTTTTACATTTAGGTTTACATTAACTCTTTACATTAGTTTCATGTTACCCTTTACTTTGGTATCTTGGATAGTTTTCAGGACATATCCAGGTATGAGTGTATCTGATTTTTAAAGAAATACTCTTCGGGGGCCTGGCCCTAGCTCAATTCTTTCAGTGGCTGCTTCCACAAAGCAGTCAGGCTCAGGTTGCTGTGGTTCGATCCCCACAATTCCAGCCAGCCAAACCTGCCCTGAAGGCATTCGGAGAAAAAAAAAAAGAAAGAAAAAGAAAGAAAGAAAGAAGAAAGAAAGAAAGAAGAAAGAAAGAAAGAAGAAAGAAAGAAAAAGAAAGAAAGAAAGAAGAAAGAAAGAAAGAAAGAAAGAAAGAAAGAGAAAGAAAGAAAGAAAGAAAGACTTTCTACTTATCACAGGGTCTGGCTTATAGGAAGTATTTAAAATTGTTCTGGGCTTATTTGAGCTAAATGCCACAGGGACCTGATATTTATTTTCCCTCAACTCCGTCTTAAAATTTTGGCAGTAGCTGGACTTAGATGCTTCTGAAGAGAGAAGGAGAAAAACAGGAAAGCACCTCTACTCTCAGGCTTCTTTCGCGTCTTTTCTCATCATCATTTTCCTGGACTTGCTTTACATTTGCAGCTGTCTTCCCCAAGCAGGAGCGGCTGGTGACTTTGGAAAGCAGAACAGCAGGAAGAATGACACAGTCCCATTCGGTGCAGACTCGCTCTGAGGCTTAGTTAGTAACATAACAGGGATTGTTTAGGTGGCAAAAATAATGGTTTCTTCTCCCGAGCCTCACATCTCAGTTTGGAGCTTTTATTCTTCAAGTTTTCTTTCATTCCTTCTCCACCTTATCTCAATGAAATCTCCTTATTGTTTCCCACACACTCTTGAGTCTTCTTCACTTTCTTTGTTCCACCCCATCCCAAGTGTGGAGGGGATCTTTCAGCAAAATAAATGTTTGAGATTACTCTATGAGAGGTGATGCGCACGAGCAAGAGAGGTGGAGTATTTCCTCCTCATCCTGTCCCTTGTCTGCAGAATGTAAAGACTTGCAGCAAGGACTGCAAAGGGCGTTGTTCAATGGGATTTTCTAGCTCAGGCAGTGAGCTCTTCACAAAGAGTACAAGAAAGTGAAGCTGATGTTCTGAGGTTACAACACTTCTCTGTAACAGAGAAGCCTTGTAGAGGGATCCAGAAGAACACTGCACTGATGGAAAAACACAGAGTGAATAATCAGAAAACATTTGTATCAGGTTTGTTAGTTGACGCAGTAAGATTGTGCTAGTCCTTGTAACACTCTATGCCTTTCAAGACATTTTGGGGTCTGGTTACATCTCTTTTTTTTTTTTT
>NW_004524612.1:12611521-12620128 GCF_000260255.1 Octodon degus
GTCCCTGATGCTTTGCCAAGCTAGTTCCAAGTAGGTGCTTTAGACCACTGAGCCATCTCTCCAGCCCCTGGTTACATCTCTTTCTCCCTCAATATATCTGCTTGTAGTATGACTATTCCTCATTTCTCTGCTCAGTATTGAATGATTCTTCTACTACTACTAATCAATTATTAACATTACAAACAATACATACAAAAATAGAAAGTATGAGCTCTATTTTATGGATGAAGAAACTGAGAAAAGAAGTCAAATAATGATCCTAGACTTCTATTTCTGGTAAATGGGAAAAAAATTGAAATCCACATGTGGTGGACTTTCTGTTGAGCATGGAAAGGAGGTAGAACTGGTGGGGAGGAGTGAGGGCTCCAGGGCTGGTACATGGATGTGTGTCTTCACCTAGCCACCCCCTAGCTGGGTGTGTGGGCCAGCCACTGCAGCACCCCGTGACTCAGTTTCCTCCTTTGTAGCTAATAATAGTTCATCTCTATCATTGTGAAGATATACTTGGAGCAGCACCAGGCCCAGGCATGCCTAGGTGTGGGGCTCTGACACCCGTCACCGTCTATTTTCCTTCTGGGATCCCTTAGAAGACCATCACCCGGGTTGTTCTGTGGCTGCTTCTCAACCTTATCTTAAATGTGACTGTCAGCTTCTTAAGCAAAGAGGTGCATTTCGTTGCTCCCCATGGCACTCGGCATCATTACTTGCACGACTATGCACTGCATTGTGAAGCAGGCTGCAGAGCGTGTAGGGGGATCAAACTCAGGACCTTGCACTTGCCAGGGAGGCACTTATGCCGCTGAGCTATATAAGAGCTATATCTCCAGCCCTGCATAATGTTTAAAAGCAGAAATATTGGCACCTAATGAATCTGGGTGTGGATCCATCCAGAGCTGACTCTTGTTAGCTACGTGCTCTTGAGTAGGTGACTTAAGCATTCTGTGTCACAGCTGCTTTACTGAAAATTGATGAATTATCAGTATTTTCCACCTTGTGCAATGGGGGGTTTGAAAACTATAGTGAATGCTTTAATTAAAAAAAAATTACACTGAAAGACACATTGCCAAGAAAAGTGGGATAATTGTGTTTGAAGACTGGAGGATATTTTTCAGATTTTGAGGGAGATTAGTAGTAATGTCTTTTACAGTAATAAACTTTTTTGTTGTTGTTTTTTTGAAACAGGGTCTTGCTGTATAGTTCAGGCTAGCTTTGAACTCACTATGTAGCCCAGGCTGGTCTCAAACTCACAGTGATCCTCCTGCCTCAGCCTTCTGGGTGATGGGATTATAGTGTCCACCACCACACTTGGCTGTAACAAACTAATTTATTTAAACACTCACCCCCTGTTGATGAAGCATCTACAGTGCTTTCCATCATATGAAAATACTGTGTGTCTTTTTCCACTGTGTTCACCCTATATGGTGCTATGTGACTCTTGGCTCTTCCCCAAAGACAAAATGACCACGAATGCCGGGGAGATGGCTCAGTGGAATAAATGCCTCCCTGGCAAGTGCAAGGGCCTGAGTTCAATCCCCAGTTCCGAAAAAAAAAAACAAAAAAACAAACAAACAAAAAAAAAACCCAAAAAAACAACACACACACACACACACACACACACACAAACACAAAAACAAACCACGAAAAGTAAAAATTTTGAACCAATTTAGGACACTGAGGGTACCATGTCAGTGAAACCAAAGACATGCAGGGGAGGGGACTCCAGAACTTCTTCAGAAACTGGCAAGGATAATGGAATAAATGTGTTAGAGACAAGGGGAGAATCTGAGGGGAGCTAACTGCCACATGTCTTTTCCTATGTAATACGTTTTCAAATTCAGATGCTCAGCACATCGTCTCATCCCTCCTTGGAGGTTCGCAGTGAGGACGGAAGAACCCACGCTGTGCTGCGCTGGGCCGGCTGGAGCAGCCCTCCGCCAGGCTTGCTCTTTCCCTGCAGAGCTGTGGGTTCGTCTCCTTTTGCAGACTGCAAGCAGCAGCTGTTTTGCGCCAAGCAGATCCTGGCCAGGAGGCTTTCCTGTGTGTTTCTCTTTGAAGTGGTCACAGTGGTCCCCTGCTCAGTCCAGGCCCAGAATCCACTGCCCTCCATGTGTGGCCTCCAGTGTTGCCAGAGAAGAAGAAAGGAGTCCAAGCCAGGCCTGAAATGGACGCCCAATTTTGGCTCACGTGTCATGTAGAATTAATCTCATGATCCACCTCCTCGCAAACTTCTGCCTGCCTAGCAAAAGGACGTGCTTTGTTTAACACAGGGTCAGCTCTGTTGGCACAGGCAAGGTGGTTCCCTAAAGGAAAACTGGGGTGACAGACTGGGAGGATGGATGTGGAGCAGGAAGACACAGCTGATCGCAAGGCCCTCAGCCACAAGGCTATTTAGGAGGCCCGTGTCCCCTCACTCGACAACAGTTCTGTCACTTAAGAAAAATGCGTCCCCATGGGGGTGAGTGCAGCTATTGGCAGGAGCCTCCACAGATTGCTTCTGTCTGGTGCTCAGAGCTGTCATGGGCTCAGGCCAGCTCCTGACGCAGTTGTCCTGTTTCCCCATCAATTCTCCGCAGCGAGGGCCTGCCTGGCAGGGAGTGAAGCTCTCTGGATGAGTGTTGGCACAGTTGCTCCCAACCCAGTGCCCAAGTGCGTGGCCAAGATGGTAGAAAACGGAGCACGTGAGGTCTCAGCGAGGAGGGAAAGGCAACACGTGAGCAGATCACTGGGGTCAGTAGGAGCGGCTATAGGGCACGCATGCGCAGGTGGGAGGTGCGGCTGTTGGGGCCTGCGGAACACTACTTAAGGAATGCACAAGCTTTAAAAGTGAAAACAGTGGTCCCGTGAGGTACCTCAACAGCCTAAGTGCCTGCTTAGACCAGTGCAAGGACCACAGTTCAATCCCCGGCACCACATGCCGAGCCAGTCCTGCCCCCGGGAGTGCTGAGCTGGCGACCGAGTCCGGGTGTGGTGGTGAACGCCTGTGATCCCAGTGCTGGGGAGGCTGAAACAGGAGGATCACTGTGAGTCTGAGCTATGTAGCAAGACCCTGTACAAAATACATTTAAAAAAGAGAGTGAAAATAGAATTTTAAGCAGCGAAGTCTGGGATGCAGAGTATATTGTTTTAGGACCAAGGTGGCCGGATGTCTTGCTTCTAGTCCTGGTTCCCTCTACCCCAGTGTTTTTTAAAATCAGTATTTAGTGACTCATTTGCAAAGCAGATGCGGGGCTGATTATTGAAAAGCTTTGAGTCATAAAGGATACTGCACTGGAAGTCGCACTGCTTTTCTTGTCCTCATCCCTGGTTCCTGTCTTCTCCACCCCATCCTGCACTCAGGCACCCTGTCCCTCAGGCCCTACAGAGATACACATTTCCTTGCCTGGCTGCATCCCCTCTTCTCTCACCTTTGGTCTCTTGGGTGAGGGGTAAGACCTGGAACAGTTGCTGCTCCACTCCTACAATGTTTGTTGAAATCGGGAATGGCAGGTCGCAAGACTTCCAGCAGATGGCAGCAGTGGACGAGCCTTGCAGGAGCGAGCTCAGGAACCTGGAAGCACTGGAGGTGAAGATGCGACAACCGACAACCGTGCAGGAGGTGGCGCGTCCCTATGCCAGCACCCAGCTAGCAGGGCCGGCATGCGCTTGCATCTGGCCTGGGTGAACACCAAAATGACTCCAAGTGTGAGCAGTTCTTTATGAACATGAAGTATGGGGTGTGGATTTAGCAAGTCACCAAGCAAGTTGAGTGTTCGGACCCAGAGTTCCACGGCACCATGAAACTGCTCCTTCATGAAAGGCAGCCCATTTTCTACTAGGGTTGATGGCAGGGTTATCCAGAGGTCACGACCAGGCACCATGAGCATTGGGCTATTTATCTTCTGCACAGCAAGGGAAAGAAGGTGGAGCTTCCTGTTAAGAACCTGTGGTCAGAGGCTCTGTCTGTCTTTCTGTCTGTCTGTCTGTCTGCCACTACAGGTGCTATGAAGTTTCCAGGGACTGTTCAGACTGGCCACACGTCCCCTCCTGCCCTGACTTCTCCCGAAGGCCACAGAGCCTCCTGTGATGCAGGAGGCACAGGAGGGTGGGGCTGTGCAGTGCCGTGCCCGGGAGTCCCCTGCTACAGAGGAGTCTGCACACTCTAGCATCGTGAGTCAGACCAGGTGGTGGTACAGCTGCTTGTGTGCTAGGGGGGCAAATTCAGTTGTCTGCACAGTGGCTAGGCCATGAGCCAACCAACTTTCTTGAAAAACTATTTAAAAGCAAATGTAACATAAACAGAATTTTAAAATATGTAAAAAGTAAAAACAAATAAGAAAATACATTTTGGAACACACACACACACACACACACACACACACACACACACACATATATATATATATATATATATATTCATATTCATTCCCCAACTGGTCCATTTGTATATACAAAGGAATTTTTTAGTAATTTTTTTATATGATTTGTTAATATTCCAGTCTAAGGAAGCATAATTTATTTGGCTAATTCGCTAATCTTGGATAGCTATATTGTTTTTATCTTCTGTATTATAATTAATTATTATCAAGTACAATTACATATGAATCTTTTTGTTCATTCATGATTATATCCCCAGTACAAATTATTAGAACTCAGATTCTTATGTAGAAAGGTAGTGTACCCATTTTAAGTCTTTGATACGTATTGTCAAAACGATTTTCAGAAAATGTGTCTGTGGTAGTCAGGTGTGGTGGCACACACCTGTGATCCCAGCACTTGGGAGGTTGAGGCAGGAGGATCGCTATTATTTGGAGGCCAACCTGAATTGTACAGTGACACTTTGTCCCAAAAGGCAAGAAGAAAAAGAAGAAGAAGAAGAAGAAGAAGAAGAAGAAGAAGAAGAAGAAGAAGAAGAAGAAGAAGAAGAAGGCCTTTTTATCAAGATGGCACTGAAGGCAAAGATGGAAGCCCCTGCCCCTCCCAAAGCTGAAGCCAAAGCAAAAGCTTTGAAGGCCAAGAAGGCCAAGCTGAAAGGCATCCACAGCCATAAAAAGAAGAAGATACAAATGTCACCCATCTTCCGCCATCACAAGACACTGCAGCTCCAGAGGCAGCCCAAATACCCTCAGAGAAGCACCCCCAGGAGAAACAAGCTTGACCACTGTGCCGACATCAAGTTCCCCCTGACCACCAAGTCAGACATGAAAAAGATCAAGGACAACAGCACACTCGTGTTCATTGTGGATGTCAAAGCCAATAAGCACCAAATCAAACAAGCTGTAAAGAAGCTGTATGACATCGATGTGGCCAAGGTCAATACCAATCAGGCCTGATGGAGAGAAGAAGGCATACGTTTGACTGGCTCCTGTTTATGATGCATTGGATGTTGCCAACAAAATTGGGATCATCTAAACTGAGCTAATTCTAATTGTATACTTTTTTCTCAGTAAAAAAGAAGAAGGAGAAGGAGAAGGAGAAGGAGGAGGAAGAGGAGGAGGAGGAGGAGGAGAAGGAGAAGGAGAAGAAGAAGAAGAAGAAGAAGAAGAAGAAGAAGAAGAAGAAGAAGAAGAAGAAGAAGAAGAAGAAGAGAAGGAGAAAGAGGAGGATGACAAAGAAGAAGAGGAAGAAGAGGAAAATATGTATGATTATTTCAGATTATTCTCAGATCCTCAACAACACTGACTATAACTTTAAAGTAGTACTGGCTAACTTGATAGACATGATTTGTTTTTGTGTTACTTATACAGTATTTATTTGATTGCTGTTTCTTCTATTTATTAGCTATTTATGCTTATTCATTGTGAATTGCACATTCACATTGTGGTCCACTTGAACATTATAACTGATCTTTCTCACTGATTTGCATGAACTCTTTGTGTATGGGTCATATTTATCCTCATCCATAATGTATTTGCAAATATTCCCTATTTATCATTTTTTAAGTGTGCTAATTTTTAACAGCTTTACCGATGTACAATTGATCTATAAGGAACTATATACTTGAAGCATAAAACTTGGTTAAGTTTTGACACATATATATATTTTTATGAAATTATCACCACAATAAAGGTAATGAACCTAGTAATCATCCCCTAAAGTTTCGTTGGGCTCCTACATCATTCCCCTCCCTACAGTCATTCAACTCATCCCAGGAAACAGCTGATAGATTATGTTATTACTAATTAATTACCATTTTAAGAATTCTTTGTAAATAGAATCATATAGTATTTATGGTTCATTTTGCCTAGTTTCTTTATTTTGGGGGGGAGGGGACTGGTTTTCCTCTCCTAGGGTAATTATTTCGATATTCTCCCATGTTGTTGTGTACATCAGAAGCTCATTTATTTTATTTGTTGGGTGGCATTACATTGCATGGGTCAGCGGTTAGTTGTTAATAGCCATTCACTTATTAATAGTTATTTGATTGTTTCTGGTTTTTGGTTATTACAATAAAAATCACTATGGACATTTGTGTACAGTCTTTGTGATATGTGTGATTGTGTCCTTGGACATATGCTTTTGTATACACTTAGGAGTGGAGAAACTAAGTCACCTATGGTGTATTTGTTCTTTTTTAAGAGAAATCATGAGCTTGTTTTCCAAATGTGTGTACCATTTTATATTCCTACCAGCAACATAACCTTCACACAAAGGTTCCAATTACTTCTTCCCTTAACCAATGCTTACTGTAGTCAGTTTCTGTGATTTTTAGCTTTCGCATATCATGAACCTCATTACACATGCTTGCTGGCAACTCCCTGTCACCTTTGGAGATGAGGCTGCTCACGCTTTTCATTAGTTTTTACTTGGGCCTTTTGTTTGTTATAGACTTTTGAGAATTTACAAAATATCCTATCTTAGATTCGAGTCCCTCTTAGATATATATCTTGAATGTAGTTCTTATTTTACGGGTGGAATTTTTATCTTCTTGAAAATATCTTTCTTTTTTTTTTTTTTTTTGTTCCTCGAATGCCTTCAGGGCACTTTTGGCCAGCGGGAGAGTTGTGAGGTTCGAACTCCAGCAACCTGAGGCTGACAGCTTTGCGGAAGCAGCCACTTAAAGGACTGAGCTAGAGCCAGGCCCCCCAAAAATATCTTTCAAAGAGCAGAAATCCTTGCTTTTGGTGAAGTCCAGTTTATCAGTTTGCCTCATTGTGACTTGTTTACTAAGGGTAGCAAAGCTTCCCTCCAAGTTTTTATCACAAATTTCATAGTTTTATGTTGCACATTTAGTTCTAGGTTCTACTTTATATTAAAATTTATATCTCCTGTGAAACATGCACGAAGTTTCTTTTTTCCCCTATTTGAATATGCAACTATTCCAGTACTATTTTTGAACTATTATTTTCCCTGCAAAAGGCTATCATTTTCCCCTGAATTGCCTTTGTGCCTTTTAAAAGGAGCAATTCTCGATCTACTTCTGGTGTCTTCCTGAACTTTATGTTCTGTGGCACTGACCACCAGCATCAATTGTCTTCACAATAAAATTGAAAGTTAGTTTTAGTCCTCAAACTTAGTTCTTTTGTTTTTTTTTATTCCAGTTGTTTTGCTTATCCTAAGTCCTTGAATTTCCACGTGACTTTTAGAATCGGTTTTCAATTTTTAGCTAACAATGATTGCTGGGATTATGATTAAGTCTGTTAACTCAGTGGATTTCTTTGGGAGCAACCCAACATGTTAAAATACTGTCGTTTGACTGACAAATATGCACGTGCCTCTCCATTTTTAAAGAGGTTAAATGTTTCTTTCAGCATACAATTTTTAAAAATAAACTCTTCAACTTTAGGAGAGTTTTAGGGTTCTGGAAATGTTGAGAAAGTGCAGAGATTTCCTACGTACTCACACCCAGGTCTTCTGTCAGTAACACCTATAAGTGTGCTTAATTTGCCACAATTAATGAACCAATATTGATATACTATTTGTAATTAAAGCCCCTATTTTTTCTTACTCCTTAATTTTTGCCTCATCTCTTTTTCTGAGTTAAGATCTCGTCCAGGACACTAAGTTTTATTCAGGTATTATATGGGAGGAATGTGTGCAATGTGTTAATTATTGAAACTGTCCTACCAATTTGATTTGAAACTGTCTCATTGCTATTTGTTTATCAATAAAATTATGGAGAAAAAAATAATGAACACATTGCGTAACTCTTCCTAGTGGTTATTTGCTGTATAAGATGCAGACATTATATCCTATTACAAACACCATTAGAACAAATCCCTCTATTCATTAAGAGACTGCAACTATATATCTATCCTAACCATTCTGAATACACAGATACAAAATGGACATTCATTTATATATCCCATTTTTTGTTTAGTCCCATTATTTGAATATTATAGGTGTGTTAACTCAGCGCAATAGTCTAAAAGAGTCCAGTGGTCCATAATAGTACTGGGTCTTCCGCTTGACTGGCAGTGTCAGAAATTGTTGACCTGAGTCCCCCTACAGTTCAACATAACAACATGGCTTTACTTCTCATACTTCACTTTTATACTTTCTGCTGGATGGTTAAGGCCAAGATAAAGCAAGACCTATGCAACAAGGTAGGTCTATACAACAAGGTATGTTGTAGCTTTTGGGTCTAATAAAGTCAGTGAAATCCCCTCAGGATTTATCCTGAGATCCTGT
>NW_004524612.1:12621773-12630180 GCF_000260255.1 Octodon degus
CTCTTACTGTCCACAGTGATTCCGCATTGACTTGTTACATCAAGCTGTTCTAAGTTAGCTGAGACCTATTTGATCTGAAATTGTAGGATAATGTTATAGTGGACCCAGCAGTATTTACCTTGGTTTTAAAAATAATTTTGTTATTATTGTTATTATTATTATTACTGTTATTATTATTTTTGGCAGAACCGGGGATTGAACTCAGGCCCTTGTACTTGCCAGGGAAGCTCTTATTCTATTGAGCCATCTCTCCGGCCCTTACCTTGTTTTCTGCATCATTGGGAGACTATCCCTGCATTTCTCAAAGTGAACTGTTATAAAATATGAGTCTGGTGAGCTGCTCTGAGCAAGCAACAATGTACAGGTTCCAGGGGGTGTGAGACCTCTGGAGAGCTGGCGCATGTGCTGGTGCATACACACCTGCTTAATTTGGTTAATTAATCATTTCTCATTTTTATTTAACACACCATCTTTCTATACAAACCTTACAAAAGTCTCACAGAAGTAAATAATTTGAGACATATTTCAAGATATAGCTAGTAGAGATACATTTTACTGCGGTGTTAAGATTTTTTTAAAATCAGATTTTGGAAATATTTTTAAATTTCTATTTTAATAAGAATCCTTTTAAAAGAATAAATACCCAAATTTTCACAGATCTTACTAGGATGTCCATGTAGCTTTCTTTTTCATTTAGGGATGAGACAAATTATGAAACTTCATATATATTACTTTCTAGTACAAAGCATACATTAACATGCTAGAGTCATATTTAGAATTTTAGATCAATATTTATACTTGAGATAGTTCTAATGTTTAAAAATTGTATATGTTAGTTTCGCCATGTTTTGACACTCAGGGTAATGACAGCTCATTAAATTAATTGGAATTACTTCCATTTGTTTCTGCACCATGGAGAAGGTTATAGTGTAAGACTTGTCTATTTGAAAGCTTCAAAAGACTTACCCATAAAACTGTCAGAGCCTAGAGCCATAACTAGGTTATAGGTACGTGCAGCTAAGGGGATATTTATTTTATGTGTAAAGAGCGGTGGAGAGTTAAATGTGTGACACGTTGAAGACGTCTCCCTAGGATCCTAGAGCTCTTGACTCAAATGTGAGAAAACCCAGGCCCCCCTGTGCTCTGACTGAGAGTTTTCCTTCACCGTGGAAATAAACAGTTTGGCCAGCTGTAGGTTCATACAAAAATTTTTTGTTTTGGATGATGAAAAAGTTCTGGAAGTGGATAGTGGGTGTGGTTTGACAACATTGTGGTGAAACGTAATGTCAATGAATTGTTCATTTAAAAATGATTAAAATGGGAAGCTGAGGCAAGAGGATCTGATGGATAAATCTCTGTTGGACAACTTTGAGATCCTGTCTCAAAAAAAAAAAAAAAAAAAAGAAAGAAAGAAAAAGAAGAAGAAAGAAAAGAGCAGGGATATAGCTAAAGCACCTCTGAGTTTGATAACTGAGCAGTAAAAAGTTTAAAAGAGTAAAATTTGTGATATGTAAATTATACTCAGTAAATGAAAATTAGTAAGGCCGAGGATGGCTCAGTAGAATAAGTGCTTGCCTGGCAAGTGCAAGGGCCTGAGTTCAATCCCAGGTTCCAGGGGAAAAAAACAAAACAACAAGAAAACAGAAAAGAAAATTAGTTAGCAAAGGAAAAATTACAGAGGTAGTAAAAAGTCTACTGGCGGTTCATGATTTAGGAGGCTGGAGGAGTGAGTCAGTGGAACATAGAGAATTTTTAGAGTAGTGAAACTATTATGATATCGTAATGGTGAATTATCTGCCATCTTTCACTTGTCAAAACTCAGAACTATATGACACAAAGAGCAAACGCTAGACTGTGGGCTTCAGTTGGTGCTAATAACCAATGGGGCTCATCAATTCTAACAAGTGGCTTCAACTCATGCAAGATGTGAAGTCTATGAGAAACTTGGGTGGGGCAGAGGAGGTACATAGAAACTCTGCACTTTATGTTCAGATTTTCTATACACCTAAAACTACTTTGAAGAGTAAAGCCTTCTACATTAAAAACAGAGTAGCCAAGGAAAGAGACACGTGCAAGGACAAGTATAGGGGAGACAGCCGACTTCTGGTCGAAACTGTCTTCCAGGTGACACCAGTGGAAGACGATGAAAGTATTGTCAGCCTAGAGCTCATCACCAAGTGCAGTGGCTTTCAGAAGTGAAGATGACATCCTGGACTGTTTTAGACATAGAATGCTGGAAGAATGTGTCTCGCCTTTAATCTTGCACTGTAAGAAAAGTTCAAGGAAACTCTCTGGGCAGAAAGCAAAGGAGGGGCTGGTGAGATGGCTCAGTGGTCTAAAGCACCTACTTGGAACAAGCTTAGCAAAGCACAGGGACCGCGGTTCAATCCCCCAGCACCACACGCCAGCCAGCCCCGCCCCCTGGTGGGCTGAGCTAGCCACACACACACACACACACACACACACACACACACACACAATAAATAAATAAATAAAGAAAAAAGAAAGCAAAGGATACCAGATGGAGATTTGGATGACGCAAAGTGAGCGGTGAACGGGTCATGGAATGGAAACCACGCGGGTGACAGTGAAGGAGTCGGAGTGCTGCCCTGCCTGAGCTCTGGGGGCTGTAGGGTGCTGAGGAACCTGGAGGTGCTCAGGCTTTCCCGCTCCTCTCCAGGCAAGATTTGGTATCTTGAGTTTGCTGAGTCATTTACGCCATTCACGTCATCATGACACACTATGTGTTTTCTTGATTCCACATTTTGGAGCAAGTGCTGCCATTTCCATTACTCCAGTCACGCTAAAATGTGATTTTGTTGGGAATGACTTTTAAATCCGGTAGCCTTAGCCACTCTCTACTTCTGTACTATCACATATGCTGATGGATCAATTTAAGGAAAAAGTCTACTTTATTTAAATTGTCAAATAGGTTTAATACAGCTTGTGTTTTTGGTTTTGGTGGTACTAGGGATAGAACTCAGGACCTTGTGCTTGGCAGGCAGGCACTCACGCCACTGAGCTATCTCCTTACAGGCCTTAATACAGCTTTTTTTTTCTTTTTTGGTGGAACCGGGATTGAACTCAGGCACATTGAACTTGCCAGGGAAGCGATTATTCCACTGAGCCATCTCCCCTGCCTCCTTAATACAGCTTTTGATACAGTTTTTAAAAAAACTACATCTTTGCGTATTTTCTGGCGGTGTTTGAAGAGACCAAAAGGCAACTCTTTTCCACCAGGGGGCGCTCCTAGTACAATCTCCAACTTGATGGCTCTGGCTTCCTCAAATTTCTAACAGCGAAGGGTTGATCTGTTGTCCCGGTGGCAGCAGCCATTCCCACATTAGTGGTTTTCCCATCTTTGGAAAGATTCAGAGGTATCACATATTCACAGAGTAGTTGCTTTCAAAAATAGTTTACAGAGACTCTGAAGCAAAGGGGTCTTGCTCTGTCTTGTGTGAAATTCTGTATTATTGATATTCATATTTATGTGTTTATTGGTCTTTCCTGTGTTTTGTTTGTAACTTTTCTCAACAAGAAGGTGGACAGTGGTGGGAACAAATGTCACACCCTCGATGCTGAATCCTGTGTTCTAGGAGGAAGACCCCAGGGCTCAAGTGGAACACCCCACAGGCACAGGCTGCGTGGGACATGCAGGGCGTAGATCTCCCTGTGTGAAGAACACGTGAGGGAAGATTTGGGGCCAAAAAGCCATCCTTGTTGCCTATGTAGCAACTCAGTGGGGAGGAAGTTTCCCTTATAAGCCACCAAGTACGGGGCTTGGAAGCCTCGCGGCATCGAGGACAGTAGAAGGGACCCTTGGGATGCCTGTCTTGTGGGTTTTCTCTTTGTGTGTGGCTGCGTTTGGCCTTGCCATATCTCCAGGCAGGTGGTCTGTGACATGCTCACTCTACTGAGAGTAGAGAATTGTCGCAATGCCGCAAGAGCCCCCAAGGAGGCCATACGAGGGTCGCTCGATAGGGAAAATCTTTTCAGATAAACTTTTAGTGGCCTGGCCACCATTTTATAGATTTGAGGGCATCTTATCCAGAGAAACTGAATATCAAGGCGGCTTGGAAAGGTTTTAAAATTCCAGCACATACTTTCAAAACCTCTGGAAGCTAAGAGGAAGCTCACAACACAAGTTCTCCAACCGCTTTTTGGTGCTTCTGTCCCCTTGGTGACATGTCCTCTGGCAGTTATTTGGCCTGTGCTTGAATTGCTCCTGGGGCCACACTAAGGGGAAGGGACCGCACTCTTTCCATTTTGGGTAGCTCCAACCCCTGGAAAACAAGTGCTTTTCATGTTTTTCCGTTGGAGTCAGAGTTTTGGATGCGAATTGCTTGTATTTATTGAGAGCAGGGAGTTGGGTTAGATCTCACTTTACACGGTTCCTGAGGGCATCTCCACGGGAGCATCAGTCAGCGTGGGCTTCAGGATGAACAACATACATTTATTTCCTTATAGTTCGGGGCCTTGAAATCCAAGATCCATCTTCTGGCAGTTCAATTTCTGTGAAGGCTAGTGTCCCGGCTCACAGACACTGCCTTTGGTCTGGGGTTCACGTACGAGGCTTCTGGGTGCGCGCGCACACACACGCACACACGCACACATACACACACGTCTCTGGTGTCTCTTCTTTAAGGACAGCTCTTACCTTGTCAGCTCAGCTCCCCAAGATCCAATTTAGCGTTAACTCCCTCTTTGGGGAGCCCCATCTCCAGATGCAGCCATCCAGCAGTGGGGACTTCAACTCAAGAGCGGGGAGGCAGCTCCGCAGTCTGCCACAATGGGGTAGATACCCGTGTTGCGCTTCGGGGAGGAGGAAGCGTAAGGAACCAGCCTGCTTGCTCACGCAGCGAGCTCAGTGACTTGGAGCGAGAGCAGCTCTGCCCTGCCCTTCCCCTCGCGCCACATCCCGCCGCATGCTCCTTGGTTTTGGAAACAGAAAGCCAGTCCACCTTGGACTTGACACAACCTGTTACCAAATCCTTGCAGGCAATACTTTGCCCAACCCAATTCATTCAGAAAAAGTAAGGCGTTTGATTTTAGAGTACAGGTGTAGCAACCAGGGCTGTGGGCGAATTAATTCAGGGCCTAGAAGGTTAGCTTGCTAAGGCTGCTGCCCCGAAGGACCCCAAACCGGGGGCTGAAACAAGACCTCTCTGCTCAGAGTTGCAGAAGGCAGAAGGGCTGAGGAGAGACGGGGCCTGGGCTTGTGCACGGCGTTTTCTCTGGGTGTCTTCACAAGGTCTGCCCTGTGTGTGTCTGTCCTAATCTCTTCTTCTTATAAGGACATTAGTTATATTGGGTCAGGGCCCATCCCAGTGACCTCATTTTAATTTGATTACCTCTTTAAAGATTCTATCTCCAAATACAGTCACAGCCTGAGGGACTGGAAGTTCATTTGCACCACATGCACTCTGAGAGACTAGAGGAGGCCCACAGGGCTGAATGGTCCATTTCATCCCCCAGATCCTCACCAACAGAGGTCACTATGCTCGCAGAGGAGCTGCTGGGAAAGGGCCGGTCAGAAGCAGCTTCCTTTACCCAACTCTGGACACTCAGCTCCTTTTTCTGGGGCACACTCAGTTTACTCATGTACCTCCTATATTTCCAAATGGCAGAGAAAGAAAGACCCAGAACCTGTAACATAGTAAGATGCTGCTGTGCCCCCCGAACCTTGCAGTTGTGTGTTACCAGAACACATTTTTGTCTCTATTACCCTCTCTCCCCAGAGTCCTATTTACTTTTCCTGCCAGCACTCTCTTTCTGTCCCCTCCCACCTGTCTGTCACCAGTGAGTTACATAAATCCATCTCCTGACCTGTCATCACACACAGGAGAAGCTTGCCCTGGCTACACAAGGTCCTCTGCAGAGGGCATGGACTTACTGAATGCATCCTTTACAGGACTTCAGAACTCTTGGAAGAAAGATGAAGAAGCACCCATGAGCTCACACACCCCGAGCAAGGGCTTTCACTTTACACATTGCTCCCCAGTTCTTGGCTGCATGTTTCTGTGTCTTCTGTCAATAGCTGGGAGGGAACTGGGCATGACGGTGCACACACCTGTCATCCCAGCACTTGGGAAACTGAGGCAGGACGATCACAGCAAGCCTGGCTCCATAGTAAGTTCAAGGCCAGCCTGAACTACATAGGAAATCCTGTCTCAAAAAACCAAACCAAACCAAACCAAACCAAGCCAAAATAACATCTGTTTTGATCTGGGCAGGTAACACAAACTAAACTATTAGTTTCAACAGAGAAAATTTAGTACAGGAAATGGATCACCTAGGGTTAGAGAACTGACAAAGCAGGAAAGGCAGGCAGGGAGGAGAGGATCAGAAACCAGCGGTCCAGGAGGGTCTCTGAGGAGCTGGTACTCATCTCTGAGGAGGGAGAGCTGTTTGGAGGCTTGGGAAGCTCAACAGTGGTGCGTGACCCCGGTGCTGCAAGCGTGGAAGGCAGCTGGAGGCCGGAATAATTGCTGCCAGCGCAGCCCGGTGCCTGGCTGGGTGGTGCTGGCAGGAACACGCACAGCAGAAGGAGCACAGGCCTTCTCTTCTAGTCATCTACTTGCCATCCACTTGCCGTCTACTGCCCACTACGGACAGAAGCTAACAGGAAGTCCACTGACAGGAGAATCAGAGTGTGTGGAAATCTCATCTTCATACACACAGCAGAGAGTGGAGGATGGATTTGGAGCAGGGAGATAACCTTCCTGTCCAGTAGTAGCAGCTAATAGGAAGACTACAGTGACTAAGACAGAGAACAGTGAGGACTCACACCCTTTAGGAATCAAGGTTCTGATGACCCTAGAGAAACTTAATCTGCTGGAAGATAAAGTAAGTAAAGCTCTTGAAGACCTAGAGGTAGACATAGATTTTCTGAGCAGACCCCCAATTCTGCTCAGAAATAACACCAGGAAATAACACCAGGAATCAACAAATGGAAACAGAATTATAAAACTTCTACCCAGCAGAGGAAACAATCAACAGAGTGATGAGAACACCTACAAAATGCAAAAAAAATTTTGAAAGCTATTCCTTGAATAGAAGACTAATATCTAGAATACATAAAGAACTCAAAAAATAAAAATGCCCAAATTAAAAAATTCGATAAAAAACGGGCATCTGAAATGAATAGATATTTTTCAGAAAAGTCACAAATGGCCAATAAGTTAAATGAAAACGTGTTTACCATCTCTGACTTGTAGAGAAACACAAATTAAAACAGCACTGATATTCCAACTTACTTCAGAGAGAATAGCTATCACCAAGAAATTGATCACAAACGCTGGCAAGGCTGCAGGGGCAAAGGTGCGCTGTTACACTGTTGGTGGGAGTGCAAACTAGTACAATTATCATGGAAATTAGTAGGGAGATTCCTCAAAAAACTAAAAATAGAAATTTCACTTGATCCAGCTATAGATATAAATATATCTATATTTATAGCAACACCACTAATAATAGCTAAATTATAGAACAGACCTACACCAAAAGTCTTCTCTTTTCCTCCGCCCAGCCCCCAAGCTGGCTGGGGTTCTTGGTCTGTTAGGGTCACTCAAATATCTTTTCAAATGTTTTATTTTTATTAGTGTCTTGGCAGTACATAATGATTACACTCCTTAGGTGGCATAGGTACACACACATAACACATCGTAATTATTTTTCCCCTTCCTTTTCCTTCCATCTCTTGGTTCACTTGTCTTTTGCAAAAGAACTATCTTCTCATTTCCTATTATCTTTTCTTCTGCCCTTTATTTATATTTTGAGTTTTTCACATTAGAGAAACCACATATGGTCTTAAGTTGCATCTGTTTTCCTATAAATGATTCATTTATCTTTCTTTATGGCAGAATAGTGTTCCATTGATTGTAAATGCCATATTTTCTTTATCCATTCATCTGTTGTACTCCTGAAGCATATCTATGTGGAAAGGTCTATTCCAATGAGAATTCAGATTTATGGCCCCTTTTATGTGGAAGGTCAAGGATAATAAGTGACTAGTAGGCAGTTCCTAGCCTTCCAGGCAAAGGGCTGCAGTGCAGCTCCAATCTTCATCTCTATTGCTGAGGGTTATTCAGTGGTGGCATCTGGGCCAGCTCAGCAGAAAAAAACCCATGCTGGGGGGGCATGTAAAGCGCCATCTCCAACACCAAGCCTCTTGCTCAGGCAGGGCTGCTGGGACAGACGCTGCCCATGCACACTGATTGCCTCTGCTGCAGGGAGAGCCTGCAGTGAGCAGCGAAAGAGGCACGTGGATCTCCACCTACACTCATATTCTCAGACATACTCTGCAGCTAACCACCTGCTCATAGTCTCTCAGTCTTGTTCTTTCCATGTTCCTGACCAACTGCATAACTCTTTCTGTGCCATGAAAATCAATATATTTCAACACCTCTGA
>NW_004524612.1:12631570-12636897 GCF_000260255.1 Octodon degus
TATTTTTTTTTCTTTAAAATAAAATAACTGATGTCAAAAAAAAAAGAACTGGGTTAAGTTTTAGTTTTAGGTATGTGCTGTAAAATGCTCAAGTCAACAACTTCTGACATTGCCAGTCCTACAGATAACCCACTACTATTATGGACTACTGGACTATATTGGATTATTTTGCTGAATTCAAGCACTACAATATTTAAATGGCAAGGGAATATCCATTTCTGACAAAACTAAACAAAAAAAGGGATAAAAATGAAGGACAATTTTGTATCTGTATATACAAAATAGTTAAGATAGACATATAGCTACTTCCTTTTAATTCAGTGAGAAGAAAGATTTGTACTAATAGTGTTTGGGCAGGATATATGTCTGCATCTTGTACTATGAATATCCACTATGAGGACAACAATATGCAATGTATTAATTATTGAAACTGTCCTTCTAATCAGTTGTGAACTGTCTCATCACTATTAGTCTCTCAATAAAATTAATTTTAAAAAAGAAGTATTTTCTCTACTTTATCATATTGTACAGAATCATCCAACAACCACTCACTGACTCAGGGAATCAGCGGGAACTTCCTACTGGGTTATACAAGCAGATTGATTTTTTATTTATAAGAGCAGATTAAGGAAGAAGATTCAACGAAGAGGATTAGGTGCCAGGCTAGCTGAAGACACCTGCCTGTGCAAGCTTCCTGCGCCCCGAAGTTGCTTGAGTCAGGGCCGTTGCTGGTAGCACTGCTAGTTTGCATCTTGCAGTTGTGCATCTCCAACCTTATGAAGCCCTGTGTCATGATGGGAAGCTCGGGTCACCCCTGCACATGATGGAGGATGCTTAGGCCTATCTGCGTGCCACGAGCCACTTCTCAAGAGAATCCTGTATCTGAAGGAGAGAGCCTCATTTTGCCCTAAGCCTCAGGGCCCTGTGCTGACTCCCTGGCTGAAGCTTGTCAGCGGTGCCCCACAGCATGGCGAGCTGCCACAGAGACTCTGTCCACCATTGCAATGCCCCAGCCACAGAACTACTTGCTCTGGACACTACGGCTCCTGCAGTCACTCTTTCATCCTTTGGTGTCCCTGAAGCCTGGAAATCGGATGGCAAACAGGCCAGATTAGCACATTTAATGTGATGCATTTCCTTAAGTTTAGAAAAGAAATGGGCTGGCCAAATAGCTCAGTGGATTAAAGTGATTTCAAGCAGGCGAAGGGGCCTGGGGTTCAATCCCTGACTCCTCGGGATGCGCTGAGACAGCGATTGAGACTGGGCGTGGTGGCGCATGCTTGTAATCCCCAGCACTTGGGAAGCTGTAGGCAGGAGAAACACTTCGAGTCCGATCTACTAGTGAGACCCTGGACACCCTGTAGACCCTTCCCTAAAATACAGAAAAAGAAAAAAGAAAAAAAAAAAAGGAAAAAAAAAAAAAAAAAAAAAAAAAAAAAAAAAAAAAAAAAAGCAAAAGAAAAGAAAAAATCAGGCCCATCCAAAGGCATCATCTGTTCAGTAATGAGACGAGAAGAGCCATGACTTGCCTGTCATTTTGGAGAGGAAAAACCAAAACATTCTCTTCTCTTATCCTCAGTAGCTGTTTGTCTTCTACTAAATGACCTAAGGTATTATCTTTCTTGTGCATCAGGCCCAATCTGCATGGAATTATCTATACATCGGAAGAGAATGATTTTTGTGGGCTGCCTAGATCATGAAGACCCCAAAGCAAATGTAAAGATACACCGTTGACCCTGCCAGTTAAAACCAGTTGATTCTGGTGGTGCTTGGAAATTGCCAGAGAAAGCCAAGCAGCTGCTGCAGCAGGCACTGCATACCAGGTGCAATGAATTCATTGGATTTACTTTAGGAAGGTTTCACATTTGGAGCAGCAGCTGCAGTAGGCAGCAGCATCTGTTTATGTTTACAACAATCCATATTCTCCAAGGTCCATCTATCTCCGCACAGACCCCATGTCCATTAGGTGGGAAAGGTGATAGTATGATTGTTTCTTCTTCATTTGGCTTGTTGATGTTGCCACTGAGTTTTGCAAGTTCTTTAAGGAACAGTATAGTTTTGGGTTTACTCTGCCAGGTCAGCCTTTCCTGCACTAGTAGCTCTCTTCCTGGAGATCTGAGGCCTTGTGAGCGTCCTGCCCTTGTTGTGTGCACCTTTGAAGCATGCCTTCAGGAAATGGAGAAATGGCTGATGTGTAGTGGTGGTCCTTGGATACCCAGGATGCTCTGTGATTTGGACTGCATTTGTTAATCCACTATTTTAAGTCTTTTTCTCCACTTTGACTGGTGGATGTTTTGGGTTTAGGATTAAACAGCAATTCCCAGACAGTGTCTTTTAATTCCTCAATCCAGTCATTCTCTCTTCCTAATGTGTAGTTATGGTTCTTTGGCATCATATGTCCTTTGGGAGAAGACTTGGGGGATGGGACAGGTACTTGTAACAGAGTTTCAGGGCTTTCCTGAAGGTGACCCGGTTTCTTCAGTCAAGTGTCAGGTGGTTTGGGTCTCGAAAATGGAGTGAGGGGCTGCTCAGTGGACTAAGCACCTGCTGAGGCAAGCGCAGGGACAGCATTAGATCCTTGGCACCACATGCCGTACCAGCCCTGCCCCCAGGATAGGCTCAGCTGGCCACAGAGTCTGGGTGTAGTGGCGCACACCTGTAATCCCAGTTCTGGGGAGGCTGAAAGCAGGAAGATCGCCACAAGTCTGAGCTGCATAGTGAGACCCTGTAACAATCAAATACATTAAAAAGAAAGAAAAAAAAAAGGGAAGGAAAGGTTTTTTCCACTGTGGTGACATAAAACTCTTTTGTGGTAACTTAAGTCAGACTTCCAGCTACTAGATCTGGAGTTTTTCTTATCCTATAGATCAAGTAGTATTTTATTTTTATTTATTTATTTATTTTTTGGCGGAACTGGGGATTGAACTCAGATCCTTGCATTTGCCAGTCAAGCGCTTATCCTACTGAGCCATCTCCCCGGCCCCCTATTTTTATTTTTTTTTAAGTATATTCTCTAGAAGTCCTGCCACCAGTAATTTTATTTAGTATATAACAGAATATGAATACATAACAATATATCCTTTCTTATCACAGTAGATTTTGCATAACAGATTTGTGGTGACAGATGACAAAAGAAAAATGGAAATCTGTAAGTTATCAGAAAAGGAACAAGGATATAGGAAAAAATACATTTTATATAAATTATAAAGGATAGTTACAATAAAAATCCATTACTGTCCTAACTTAATTTTATAACATAAAGTGAACACATACTATGCTGTGAGCTGCTAAGGATGCACGAACACTGTGGACTTTGAAAAGACAGCAGACACACAGGACAGTAGTTATCTGGGTATCACATGCAGCTCTCAGTTCTTAACTGGAGTTGAGCTCCCTTTCGTAGTCATCTTTAGATGGTGGCAATTCAGTAAGATTTTCATGAAGAAATCCAGCTGGAATGTTTGGAGCTGTGGCTGCTCAGTCTGCACTCGACAAAAGCAGTCTGCACCATATTTAACTGTATTTTCAGAGATGACTTTAAAAGAGTTCAGGTTGCAGCAAGCCCCAGTGATGCAACCACTGGTCAGTATTACATTTCCGCCTACATATGCTTTTGACTCAATGACATTATTATCTCTCATTTTCGTGGCTTGGGAATAACAGCCAGCTTCAAACACATTATTGATGCCAATGACCATGGGTTTGGGTTCCGGATCTTCAGCATCAGGGGTGATGTGGTCTGGGTAAGAATTTATGATCAGGGCCTGTTGTTGTATTAGGCTACCTTCGCCAATCACTACTGGCTCTGCTTCTGCGGTAGTTTGTGCTTTAGGGTGGCTCACTGTCCTAGTCCTACACTTACGTCTCCTCTGATCTCACTCTCTATACATACGACTGCTCCAGGAGCAGTCCTCACACTCTTTTGAGTCTTCTCCATCAGGATATTGCTCTCCAGTAGTATTTTAGTTGGCGATGTGTACTCCCCTTTCAGGGACACTAGACACCTTCAACCAAAGATGCATGAAGAGTTGAAGGGTCTGATCTGCTATATCTCTCCAGCAGCCCAGCACTCTAATAGGCGATCTTGTCTCTCTGACAGTTCAGTGCTGCATTGGTTTCTGCTACTCTTGGATTCTGTCTCCTCCAGAAATGAGAGATCCCATCTTGGTAGAGGCATATCCACCACCACATTAATATCCGGGTGACACACACCAGGGAACTGTGCAAAAATTGTGGTGTTTTCTTACTTGTATTTTTCTTTTTTAATTTAGGGCAGGGTCTACAGGTGTACAGGGTTTCACTACACAGATCAGACTTGTAGTGATTTTCCTGCTTTCCGCCTCCCAAGGGCAGGGATTACAGGTGGGTGCCGCCATGCCCAGTCTCAGTCGCCTTCTCAGTGTACTCTGGGAGTAGGGCCAGCATAGCACAATGGGGATTGAACCCCAGCCACTGTGCTCTGCTGAAGCAGGTGCTTTAGTGCGCTGAGCTACCTGGTCAGCCCTTACTATTGTATTTCTCATTGGAGCCAAGGAAGTTTCCAAAGGCTCAGACCCCTATTGAGAAGTGGAGAAGGGGTGCGGTAGATGTGAATGCAGTGCGTGTTACTTTGGTATTCCTACCTCCATAACCCTTTGGATTCTGTCCTGCACAGGATAGAAGGAAATTTCTAGAATCTCAGCCTTGCTAAATGTAAGTTACCACTGAGCCTAGGTTATAGTCACCCAGCCAAGCAGACTGTTAGGGTCATTTTTGGTGGCAATAGCTAATGTGTTGAATTCCCGCCTCAGGCAATTTCACCCACATGAGTCTAATAGACTCAGACTTGGAGATACTCTGTCCCTTTGTGTTGGGGACTGGGCCATACAGGGTTAAGTTGCTGGACACAGGGTCCCCTGGCTGAGTTGGAAAAGAGCATATGCATAATGCTCTGAAGTGAAGAGGACACCACAGCTGAGGCGGCCAAGGCTGCTGACACTCCCATTCCAGAGCAAGAAAGATGCCAACTTCAGGGATCAAACAGTCCTCTTAGATGATAAAATTTACTGCTTGAAAAGGTCCTTGAGCTGATTCCCAAAGTCATATTTGGCTCCTGTGTTTGCCTCAGTATCCTTCCCTTTGTTTAAAAACCAAATTAATATGAGATATCTGGTAAGCTTTTTGTCTTTACGAGAGAGAGAGAGAGAGAGAGAGAGAGAGAGAGAGAGAGAGAGAGAGTTCTTACCTTCCTGGATGCCCCCCAAATCACACTACTAACCCCTTTTATTTTTTATTTTTTTTTAAAATTTTATTTATTTATTTATTTATTTATGTGTGTGTGTGTGTGT
>NW_004524612.1:12638454-12641153 GCF_000260255.1 Octodon degus
CAGAGATCATAAATAATGCCCCTAAAGGTGTAGCATCATAAAAGAGGGTAGGGCCAGGGAGATGGCTCGGTGGAATAAGCGCTTCCCTGGCAAGCGCAGGGTCCTGAGTTCAATCCCTGGTACTACAAAAAAAAAAAAAAAAAAAAAAAAAAAAAAAAAAAAAAAAAAAAAGGGGTTATCTAACCACCTTCTACGGAAGATAATTCAGTGACCTGGAGGACCCAGAGATGGTTTTGGAAATGCATATTGGATGTAGGGACTAAGCACTGCAGGGCCTTTATAAAGCCATTAATGTGTGTGCTGTGGACTTTATGATGTAGGATGTGCCTCTCCACCACACTCCCTGTGGGTGGGACAGAGCTCACCAGGAGTCAAATATTATCTACATTTTACCACCCTCCAAACTTTCTCTTGGGAAGCAGCCCCAGTAGCAGCATACCTTGAGTGGAATTCTTGAAATTTCAAGAAGAGAGTGATCCGTGCTCCAACCCTTGCCTCTAATCCTAGGCAATGACAGAGATGTCCAGAGGCTCCTTTAATGTCTCTTCTCATGAAGAGAGAAGAGCTGGTCAGTGTCCCAGGAGGGTGACACCTTCACTTCTGTCAGGATGTTCCTCCTTTACATCCTTGTTTGTTCCTCGTAGTGGGCTTGGGAAGAATCTAAGATGCCCGTACAGAGAGAGTGGGAGCCCTACAATGTGACCCCACAGTTGGCACTCTGAGCCTTTCAGCTTGTTTATGAGAACTGGGAGTTCAGTGTCCATCTGATCTCTATCACACATCCCACCACTGTTGTGCTTCTTTCCCACTTGTGATAATGAGGGAAACGTTTGCAAGAATCTGTCAGAAAGTGATGCATAGGTAAGCTGTTGTTATCTAGTCACCTGGCTCCATTTCAGGCAGCAAACCATACAATTAACACAGGTGTGCTTGCTGAACATGCAGGGGGATCTGGATTTAATGCAGTCTTGAGATGACATTTTGAATATCACAATGGGATTAATTTTTATTTTTCTTGCGAGAAAATTCTTAGTCTTCTTCCTTAGCTGTTGATAGACTATAAAACTATAAGAAATGTGTGGATTCTTTAACAGTTGGGGGAGGACTGCAAAAGGTACAGACCTTTAATTCAGATCCTTGGTGACATGCTTGTCTTCCCTGATTTTAGAGTGCAATGGGTTCATTTATAAATGACTACTGTTTGGGTATTAAACAAGACAAATGTGTGCTATTGGATTGCTTGCCTTTGTGAATGCCTAGGATTTACAGGTAGAACTTATATTATAGTTCTCGATCTTCAGGCCAACATTTGTGAGTGACTGTGAGTCACAGAGGAGTTCAAACTAGAGTAGCGAAAAACTCAATGCCCATGACTGTTAGGGGTGGCCTCGGCCTTACTCTTCCTGCAACAGATTCTTTTTGCTCAAGGAGGGTCTGTGGCATCAGTGTTTGGAAGTTGCTGTGCTTGGTGATGGATGATGGGTGAAACGCGCTGAAATAAGTGAAGCCCTGACTGATTCCTGGATGCTTGTGCCAAGATACTGATGTGCCTACTTCCTGGGGCCCAGATGTGGGCCCAGGTATGTACGTTAGCTGGTGGGAGAGAGTGTGGAGCTTGTCTCTGTGTCTCTCACTGTGGTCAGGGTTGATCAGAAGTAAGTACATATTAGTTAAGATTTTTTCCAAATTTGTGGGTTGCCTTTTCACTTTGTTGGTAATTTCTTTTGATGTGCAAAAACTTCTCAATAAGAGGAGGTCCCAGTTATTAATTCTTTCAAGTAATTTGATTTTTGTTCATGAACTATTTGCCTACCCCTATGTCTTCAAGAGTTCCTCCTACTTTTTCTTCCAGGAGATTTAGTGTTTCTGTTTTAATGTTTAGATCTTTAATCCATTTTGACTTTAGCTTAGTGCATAGTGATAGACCTAGGTCAAGTTTTAGTTTTCACAGTATAAAGAGCCAGTTTTCCCAGAACCATATGTTAAAGAGGCTCTTTCGTCCAGTAAGCATGTTTGGACCCTTTGTTGAAGATAAGGTGACTGAGTGTGTTTGTAGTGTCTTCTGCATCTTCTGATCGATTCCATTGATGCTCAGGTCTGTTTTTTGTTTGTTTGTTTTTGCCAATACCATGCTTATTTTATCACAGTAGCCTTGTAGTATAATTTCAAGTCAGGAATTGTAATGCCTCTTGTCTTATCTTTGTCACCCAGGATAGCCTTTGCTATTCTAGGTCTTTTCTGGTTCCAGATAAATTTTAGGAATGATTTCTCTAGCTCTGTGAGGTATGTTGGTGTGGTATTTTGATAGGAATTGCATTAAATCTATACAAAAGTTACATTTTTTGTTACATAGGTCTTGCTTTATCTTGGTCTTAGCCATCCAGTAGAAAAGTACAAAAATCAGGTATAAAAAGTAAAGCCATATTTATATGCTGAGCTTTAGAGGCTCAAGTCAACAACTTCTGACCTTGCCAGTCTTACAGATAACCCACTACTGTTAGGGATTACTGGACTATATTGGATTATTTTGCTGAATTCATGTACTTACAACATTCTTTTTGTAAGAGTTTAATGGTTTCCTTGCTATACTTATTTTTTTCCCATAATTTTATTGAGAAACAAATAGCAATGAGACAGTTTCAAACCAAATTGGTAGGACAGTTTCAATAATTAACACATTGCATACATTCTTCCTAGTG
>NW_004524612.1:12646948-12652747 GCF_000260255.1 Octodon degus
TTTTTTTTTATTTCAGAAAAGAATTCCGCTCTGAGTTCCTCTATGACTTTCTGCTGTTGCTTATTTACTATCGATGTTATTAATTCATACATTTGAGTTGAGCTAGTGTCCTCTGTACCTGTTCTGGGTGTGCATTGGGTTTCCTCCATATGTTTCTGCATTTGATTCTTTATTGCAAATGTTATTATTTCAGGGATTTCTTTTTTCATTTCCAATCTGAGTTCTTCTGTACCTTTCTGCAGCTGTTTCTTTATTTCATAAGCTGTTGATTCATTGCTTTCAGCTGTGTGATTCCCAACTTGTTCTGTGTTAATGTCCTCTGCTCTTGTTATGGGTGAGCTTGGGTTCTGAGATTGCATTTTGCTTCTTCTCATTGTCATTTTGTGTAGCATTGTCTTCTGACCTTTGTTGTAGATCTGTGTTGCAGTTATAGCCTTAGCACCTACTGAAGTTCAGGTGTAGATCTACAAAGATTGGATTTATCCAGCTGTGCCTGGTCTGGCTGCTATGCTCAGTTTCTTCGTGTTGCTGCTCTTGAGGGTGAACCTGTTGTGCCTGTCTCGCAAGGTGTTCTGCTCCTGTACTAGCTGGGTGGTTCTGTCCCCTATACTCTCTGCAGGGATTGCAGCTGAAGGGTTTCACCCCAGGCCTGTATGCCATGTCTGAGCTGAGTCTGGAGGGGACAAGGTGGAGTAGTGGGGAGAGGGAGCTCTACCACACACTCACCGGGCCTGAACTAGGACTGGATCTGGGGATTCCCAGAACGCGACAGAAATTTCTACTCTGTAGGCAGGGTGTGAGGGGGTACTATGGAGTGATGGGGGGTGTCCCAAGAGGGTGAAAGAGGGTGTCACCCAGGCTGCGCCTGGACTGGGACCAGTAGGTCATGCTAGCACAGGGTAGCTGGAAGCTCTCCCACACACTCATTGGGCCTGGGCTAGGACTGAATCTGGGGGTTCCCAGAAAGCGGCATAAATTCCTACTTGGCGGGAGCGGTAGGGGAGGTGATGCAGAGTGGTGGGGGGCGTCCCAAGGGGGTGGAAGAGGTTCTCACCCATGCCATGCCTGGGCTGGGACAAGTAGGTCCCAGCGCCAGCGCAAAGGTCACCAGAAGCTCTCCTACACACTCACTGGGCCTGTACTAGGAGTGGGTCTGGGGGTTCTTGGAACGCAGTAGAAATTCCCTACAAAGTTTAAATGACAATGGAATACCCATCTTTGACAAAAGTAAACAAAAAAGGGGGATATAAATGAAGAACCATTTTGTATCTGCATATACAAAATAGTTAGGATAGCTATACAGCTACTTTCTCTTAATTCAATGAGAAAAAAGATTTGTACTAATAGTGTTTGGACAGGATATCTTGTCTTCATTTTGTACTGTGAATAACAACTAAGAAGACAACAATATGCAATGTATTAATTATTGTAACTGTCTTACTAACCTGTTTTGAAACTGTCTATTGCTATTTGTTTCTCAATAAAATGAATAAAAAAAGAATTAAGCACATAGATGTCACCACATTTGCTCTCTGGCTGCTTCCTTGAGTATTCAAGGAAAGTGGGCATGAATTCTGTGATCTTCCTGTGAGAGCCAGTTGAATGCGTAAAAAAATGTGTTTGGGGGCACCAACAATGATATTGGCAACTTCTTCTGTTCATGAATCATATAAATGAGGAATTTTTAGCCAAGTATTAAACTGTTTTTGGGTAACGACAAAGGGTTTCACTTTTTATCCCAGACTAGACATGAATTCATAATGATGCTCCTGCCTCAGACTCCCAAGGGCTGAGATGACAGGTGTACCCCACTGCACCCACTTCAGCCAGTTTCATGCTCACCTACTCCTGCCTCTCTTTCGCATCCTGAAAATCACAGTCATTGTGCTGTGATCTTAGCTGTGGCAAGGAAGGAACTGGTGAGTGATGTTTACTCTGGCTTGTGTGGCTTAGGGCATCCAAATGGTGCTTTCACTTTCTAAGATTAGAACTGGGACACTGATCCTGTCTTTTCATTCTTCTTTCTGAGAACTCATTCAAATTGCTTCCTATCCACTTCCTGTAAACAAATTAGTACCCTAATTGTGGGATTTGCAGTGGCCTTAATAAAGTACTCATTACTCAATCGAAAGCAATTTAGCAACAGCTGTACTGGGTACAGCACAGACCTCCAAAGCGTCCAGTGCTAAACTGTAAGAGTTTGATTGCAAGAGGTTTCTATAAAATGTCAAGGGATCACACGTGCTACTTGTTTCAAGTTCTGCCTTTAAAAGCCAAGTACACCAGCATTGTAAATCCCTGAGCTACAGGGAGAAAAAGGAATCAAAAGAGCCAATAGTGAGACATTTCTTGGCTTCTTGCAAAAAGAACAGGCTTTAATAGAAATGCCCAGCTATTGTTTTCATTGCTTAGTACATGAATTTAATCATGTGGATGTGGTAGTGTAGTCCTTTCTGAATTCTCCTCAGCATCTTGTTCCATGTCTATTTTCTGGGACCAAATGCTAGCAGCAGTTGAGCCTAAGACAAAGGAATGGAAGGATTTGTCACACAACAGCTTTGGAAGCAGCGATGGCCGGGAGCCACACAGCTATACCCAAATGCTACACTTATTTTCTACCAATGGATTTTGAATAATAATGTTTAGTTCTTCACCACACTTCAATGCTTGAACAGCAGCCAGCCACTGTGAATACAACTCCAGAAAATATTTTTGTGATAGCACCTTGACATTGTGGTAGGTAGTTAGGGTAGGTAGGCAACCAACTCAATACCCTCCATGTTTAGGGTTTACAAAGACTGGCAGATGTTTTGTGTAGGACTGACAAATTCCCATCGGGGACCACATCTCAGCTCTCATGTACCTTGAGGGGAGTGACACCAGCTGTTCATTGGAAATCTGCAAACAAGTTTGTACTTGTGCTCAGTGATTCATAGTAGGTGAGATGAAAAAGGTGAATAATTGAGCTTTTTGAAGTTATATACTTTGTTTTTACTGTCTTTTTAAGAATTTAGTGTTCTGAAACCTTGCAACCAGGTTGCAAAGTTTCTCTTTTTCATGTAGGCTTTCCCCAAATGTCTGCTAAACTTCAATTGTTTGTTTGTATTTAAATATGAGGCAATCAAAGGCCTGCTTGGACTGAGACTGTTGGCACGTACACTCCAGGAGGCCCAGATAGGAGGATTCCAAGTTCAAGCTCAATCTGGGCAATTTAGTGGTTTAACTAGACCCTGCCTCAAAATTAAAATAAATAGAGAAAAGGCCTGAAGATGTAACAAGATAAAGGCCATGGGTTCAGTCCCCAGTACTGGATAAAAAAGATTTATTTGAAGCCTTGTGAGGGCAGATGTGTTGGCTGAGTGTGGAAGAGGAGTCAGACCTTTCTTATGTGCCCTTCTTTGCTCTTGTTAGGCCATGTTCCTTTTTTCAAAAGTAGTGTCTTTTAGTTTCTGTATTGTTGTTTTGCCTTTCCATGTAGTATGTGTAGGAGGAGACTGTGAATTCCTATTTCCTGTGCTTTGTGGTGGGACATGTGTGGGTGGCGTGCTGGCCTTTGATGCCCACATAGCCATGTTTGCCGGCCCCCAGCCTGTTCTTTTGCCTTCCTGCAGTCTGAACCAGAGTCTACAGCTGGGTCTCTGGCTTCCATAGCTCAATACAAAGTCACACATTCCCCTCTGTACACCTGACTCCACACTTCCATTTGCTTTTTACTTTTTAGAGCTGCATCAAGATGTTTTATATCCTACCAACTTGTGGAGGATCACCTGAGCAGCTGTTCGTGAAAGAAAAGATCATCTCCATTTTGGCTGAGCACCACATCCCCCAACATTAGATACTATCTCGATAGCATAATGCAAATTACTTTCTCTGTATATGGCAGAGGTAAATGTAGGCCACCTACCTAGCTCAGCTCACAGTACTCATCTACTTCCCACAGTTCTCAGTCATTTCTCCATTGACTAAAACCTGGGCACCTCCCTGGGTCAGCCTCTTTGTTCTGGAAAGCCATCTTCATGGCTGGACTTAGGGCTCCTTGGCTCCCCAATAATTATAAATATGTTTTAGTGTCTTTACTTTTGCCGTGGGTTGCACTGGGAATGATAGATTGGAATTAACTTGGTGGGATTCCAATAATATATCTTTGGGATTACAAATATCAATTTCTTGGACTGAGACAAGAACCTGGAGGGGTCTCCGACACCATCTTTCTCCCATCACCTTTGTACAAATGAAAGGATTTTGCTCTGATCCTATTAGCAACAGGATGGTGAGTTTCTTAGTAACTAATATAGAGATTTCACAATTCTTTAGCATCCTGAGTGATGATGGGCTTATGACATCAAGGAATTTACATCTGCTGTTGATGGCCAACATAGTGCTATAGTCTGTTTTTCATTGCTCTGTGGATTGCCAACAGGTGGTCAACTTGTTACACCCAGCTGAACTAAATTAACATGGTGCTGGTTGTGGGTGGCCACTTGAGAATTTGTTGCCAGCAGTATAAGAGGTAGAACTAGAGAAGCTGTTGGGAGGCTGTTATCAAAGATGTTTGGAGAAGCTTTTGGAACTGTTGGAATCTGCTAGTTCTCTTGGGATATTCTTCTGGGTGACCTTGTTATGCTGGCTTTGCTGATGAACTTGGGTGTTCTTGTTGGAGGAGGAGATTGGGACCTCACTGTCACTGAGAATGGCTAAAGTTCACTTTTGGGGAGCTTTGGTCCTCATCTTGAGCATCACTTCCTAGCTCTGGAGGGGAAGATGGTGCACAGGCCAGTATTCTGGAAAAGCTTGTCACATTGGCTTTTCTGATGGGAACTCAGCTTTTCTCATCAATGGAGAAGCTCAGGACCTCACTGTTGCTGAGGATGGCTGTGGTACTTTTCAGGGGAGCTCTGGTGCTTACCTTGAACGTTGCTTTTTGCTCCAGTTCAGATCGCTCTGCTAACATAGATCCTTCATCCCACTGGCACAGACTTTCTAGCTTCCACCACTGACTCTTAGACCTTTCCAGTGCAGATCCATGAAGCAGGTCTGCATGAGACATTGTCATGAGCTCTAGGCCTCCCGTTGGACTTGTGGAAATCATTGTTAGGGGCTCTAGATCTTCAGCTGGACTCATGCAGAACATTATTGTGGGATCCAGACACTTAGCTGGATTATTTGGTCATAGTGTGTGGACAGATTTCCTGCACTCTTTGTATATGATTCTTTGGGTGATTTATTATAAAATAATCTTATAAAATATGTGTTCTGGGGGCCAGGGAGATGGCTCAGTAGAATAAGTGCTTCCCTGGCAAGTGCAAGGACCTGAGTTCAATCCCCAGTTCCCTTCCCCCACAAAAATTGTGTTCCATATTGTATTGTTCCCCTTGAAAAAACTCCAGACTTTGACATGCTCTAACAAAATACCCAAACCCAAGTCATCATAAGGAACAGAAGATTATCTGGCTCACAGTTCTGGAGGTCAGGAAGCCCAAAAGCCTGGTTGACCTTTGATGAGGGCTTCCTTGTTGGGCTGTAAACTTGCCAGAGGGCATCACATGGTGAATCAGCTCAAGTGTGCTCATACAAGACTGTCTTCTAAAGTGGTGAATGCCAACATGTGGACACTGTCTTCCTGGCTGCATCTAATCCTTTTTTTTTTTTTTTTGTCATTTTTTTTTGAATTTTTTTTTTTATTGACATCAGTTATTTTTATTTTAAAGAAAGAAAAAAAAACAGTGGTACAAAATCTCAAAACAAGATTTTAGGAGAGTAACAATGGTTAGTACATTGTGTATTGTTATTGCCAAAGTG
>NW_004524612.1:12654412-12655973 GCF_000260255.1 Octodon degus
CTCCTGAATCAGCTGGGTGGGTCTTGCCTCTAGCCTCTTTGCAGGGAGTTCTGCTGAAGGGTTCCATGCTGGGCCTGCATGCAGCCGGGGTCAAATGAGGATCCCTGGCCATGGGTCATCTCATTCACTCACCGGGCCTGCGCTCTGGGTCTATTCAGGATCCCACAGGGTTCCGGGTCGTCTCACTCACTCGCGGGGCCTGTGCTCTGGGTGTCTTCAGGATCCCGCGGCCTGGGTCGTCTCACTCACTCGCCGGGCCTGTGCTCTAGGTCTCTTCAGGATCCCGCAGCCTGGGTCGTCTCACCTGCATCTAATCCTAAAGACCTCTGAAAGGCTCTGCTTCCGAATACTGTTAACACATGAACTTAGAGTTTAAGTTTCCAACACACAAACTTTTGGGGGACATATTCTCAGCGCAGCATACAATCCAGTCAAACCAGCTAGCATACCTCACCAAGATATAGATGAAATGTGAAGATTGGCACATGGGTGTTTCCTTTGTTTCTATTATACTTCTTTATTTAATTTTTTCATTATCTAAACAGAATACAAAACAGTAAAAACAAAAACAAAACAACAGAAATGAAACAGAATTTCACCAAACATAAAAATAGGAATTCAACAATGGTTGCTGTATTGCATAATGTTGTCTCCAAATTAGTTGTTCAGATTGCCAGACATAAGCATGCAAAATGGGTTTTAAAAAGCTATAAGGAATTGAAAAGGACAAGAAAAAGAATTTAAGCATCAACTGCTTAAATTCAGAGAAATCAGCTGTACAGTTATCCAAGCCATCCTGCATATGTACATAAATATATCTCTTCCCTCCCCTTCCTGTCCTTTTCCTCATCCCAGTTGTTCCTTCCCTTTGAACAGATTCTTTCTCTTTCACAGTTTCTATTGTACCTTTCAGATTTTATTTACTCTTTCAGCTTCTTGAAAGAGAAGGGACAATAGGATGTTTGCACATACAGTTCTGATTTATTTCACTTACGAGTATCATTCAATTACCTATAAAAGCCTCAATTTTATCCTTTTTATAGCTGAATAATACTAAGTTGTGTAAAAATACTACACCTTCTTTATCCCTTCCTCAGTTGATGAGTATTTGGGTTGTTTCCAAGATTTATCTATGACAAATTGTGCTGATATAAAAAAGGGTGCACATATATTGTTGTGGTATGATGTTTTCAATTCATTTAAAAAATACACAGGTGGGGAAAAGCTGGGTTTAATGGGACTTCCAATCCTAGCTTTTTGAGCAATCTCTACACTAATTTCCATAGTGATGGTATCAGTCTACACTCCCACCAACAGTGAAGAAGGGTTCCTTTTTCTCACATTCTCTCTAGCATTTGTTATTGTTTGACTTGATGATAACCATTCTTTCTTGGGTAAGATGGAATCTTTGTGTTGTCTTATTTCATCTTTTTTTTTTTTTTTGGTGGAACTGGGGATTGAACTCAGGCTTTTGTGCTTGCCAGGGAAGCGCTTATTCTACTGAGCCATCTCCCCAACCCCAATTTGCATTTCTTGAATGACCAATGATGTTGAACTTTCT
>NW_004524612.1:12656923-12658319 GCF_000260255.1 Octodon degus
ATATATAGTTACATTCTCTTAATGAAGAGAGTGATTTGTTCTAATGGTGTTTGTAAATAGGATATCATGTCTGCATCTTCTACAGCAATTAACCACTAGGAAGAATGTATGCAATGTGTTAATTGTTGAAACTGTCCTACCAATTTGATTTGAAATTGTCTCATTGCTATTTGTTTATCAATAAAATTATGGGAAAAAATAAAGAAAGACATTGGTCTAATTTTAGCCTTAAATATGTGGAAAGCCAGTTTTTCCAGCAGCATTTATTAAAGAGGTTGTGTTTCTTCCAGTGAACATGTTTGGTTCCTTTGTCAAGGATAAGGTGGCTGAGTATGTCTGTAGCTATGACTGCAACTTCCATTGATCCCCAGGTCTGGTTTTTGCCAGTACCATGGTGATTTTGTCACAGTAGGGTTTTTTTTTTGTACTCTCTTTTATTTTTTATTTTATTTTTTCCCATAATTTTATTGAGAAACAAATATTGATGAGACAGTTTCAAACCAAATTCATAGGACAGTTTCAATAATGAATACATTGCATACTGTCTTCCTAGTCATTATTTGCTGTACAAGATGCGGACTTGATATCCTATTTACAAACACCTTTTAGAACAAATCCCTCTCTTCATTAAGAGAATGTAACTATATATCTATCCTAACCATTTTGAATACACAGATACAAAATGAACATTCATCTGTATACCCTTTTTTGTTTAGTTCTGTTATTTGAATATTATAGCTGTATTAACTCAGCAAAATATTCTAAAAGAGTCCAGTAGTCCATAATAGTATTGGGTCTTCTGCTTCAGTCACAGTAGTTTTGTAGTATAATTTCTAGTCAGCGATTGTAATGCCTCATGCCTCTTGCCTTTTCTTTGCTGCCTAGGATTTTTTTTTTTTTTGGAACCAGGGATTGAACTCAGGCCCTTATGCTTGCCAGGGAAGCGCTTGTTTTACTGAGCCATCTCCCCAGCCCACTGCCTAGGATTGATTTTGATATTCTAGATCTCTTTTGATTCTAGGTGAATTTCAAGAATGTTTTCTCTAGATCTGTGAGGTATACTAATGGTATTCAAATCAGGATTGCACTGAACCTGTGTAACAATTTTGGGAGTTTGACCTTTTTCACAATGTTGTTTCTATCCAAGAGCAAGGTATATATTTCTATTTTCTGAAACCCTTCTTGATTTCTTCTCAGAGTAATATAGTTTTCTTTTTTAATTATTTTATTGAGAAAGAAGTAATGATACAGTTTCAAAACCGATTAGTAGGACAGTTTCAATAATTAATAGATTGCATATTGTTGTCTTTATGATGCAGACATGATATTCTGTCCAAACAGTATTAGTACAAATCTTTCTTCTCATTGAATTAAGAGAAAGTAGCTGCATATCTAT
>NW_004524612.1:12659357-12666942 GCF_000260255.1 Octodon degus
ATGCTAGTATGTGGTCTATTTTGGAGAATGTCCCATGTACAGCTGAGAAGAATGTGTATTCTGATATTATTGGGGCGCAACCTCTGTTAAGATCTAAGTCCATTTATTCACAAATTTGTTTTAGTCTTTTTGTTTGCTGATTTTTTGCCTAGCTGATCTACTTCTTTGTGACAGTAGGATGTTTAAGTCTCCCATTACAGTGGTGTCATAGTTCATTTTATTTTTCATGTATGTCAAAATTTTTCTTATGTAGGTGGGTGCACTTAATGCCTCACTTAATGTAAGTCAGATTCTTTTCTCATGCTTCAGAAATTTTCTGTTACTACTTCTTCAAATAATCTTTTTATGTCATATATTGGGTGCATATATACTTACGATTATTATCTCTCTGTCTTGCAGTTTTCTCCAACATGTATGTACTGTCCTTATCATATGATCATCTGTTTTTTAAAAAATATTATTTTTTAAAGTCAATGAAATAGCAAAAAAACCAAGACAAAACATTATTTAATCATTCCTGGTTTAAAGATGACATTGTTAGCAACCTGAATAGCTACCCCTTCTTTTTTCTGGGTTTCTATTGCATGGAGCACTGTTTCCCATCCTTTGACTTTTCAGTCTATGAATTTCCTTTTGAGTTAAGTGTGTTTCTTGTATACAACATATAGTTGGATTTTGTTTCTTGATTCACTCCTCCAGTCTGCTACTTTTGATTTGTGAATTGAGGCCATTTACATTGATGGTTATGGTTGATATGCTTTGGCTTGTCTTTGCCATGACATTTTCCTATTGTTGGTTCCCTGCTTTTCTCCTCAGTTTAGTCGCTTGTCTTGCATCGTACTTTCTTTATCTTTTTGTTTTGGAATTATCATCTTTTTATTTCTGTTTAGAACATATTTCAGTACTTTGTAGCTTTGATTTGGTGGTCATGAATTTCTTCAGTTGTTCTTTGTCATGGAAGTAGCTTATCTTTCCATTAAATTTAATCGATAGTTTTGCAGGGTACATCAACCTGGTTGGAAGTTGTTTTCTTTAAAGACCTTAAATACTTCACGACCAAGATCTTCCTAATTTGATGTGTTTTTTTTTTTTCTTTTTGAGAGCTTCTCATTATAGGTGGTCTGTTTCTTTTCCCTAACAGCTTTTAATATTCTGTTCTTTTGTTAAATTTCTGGGATCTTGATTATTATGTGCCTAGGTGTAGATTTATTTTCATAAGAGTAATTAGAATTCTATATGCCTCACTTAATGTAAGTCAGATTCTTTTCTCATGCTTCAGAAATTTTCTGTTACTACTTCTTCAAATAATCTTTTTATGTCATTTGTGCTGACTCCCATTATTTTGATGATGCCTATTATTAGTCTTTTTTTTTTTTACTTTGCATCATCTTGTAAATTGTTATTTCCTGGTTCCCTATTATTTCTAAGAGATCTTTTCTTTCATGTTTACTAGCTGCAATGCTGTCTTCAAGGTTTGAAGTCTGTCTTCAGCTTTTTACAAGAAGTTTTGCCAGATATGCATGAACTTCCTAATTTCCTGGATATCTGTTTGAATCTTTTTCATATATTTTAATTATTTCCTGTATTATTCGTTCAACATTTCCATCATTTTTCTATTCCTCCTCTGCTTTTTTAATCTATGCCTTCATTAGATGTGTGCTGAATAACTGTTTCATTATTTTTGTCATTTCTTTTTTGACCCGAGAGATTATTTCTGATCTGATTTCTTCTGTAACCTGATGCAGTTATTTCTTTACTTCTGTTGCTATAATTTCAGAAATTTCAGGTGCGTTATGTTCAAGTTCTTCTATTTCCTTATTTCTTGGACTTGTTCTTGGTGGGCTGAATGGCTGAGATTGCCTTTTGCTCGTTTGTTTTGACATTGTTGAGGCTCCCAGTATTCACCCAGACTCAGCAGTGTTGGGAAGGCATGGGGCCTGGACCAGCAAGGCTCCCACAGTAGAGTGTGTGTGGGGGCAAGGTAGGCTCACGCACTGCGTGGGATTCAGCATGACTTCTGCCATGGTTGCAAGGGCCAAGCCACAGCTGAGGAAAGCTTCAAGGATGATGGAACAGGCAGAAGCTCCACAAGGTTCTCAAGATGGTGGCAAGGGCAGACAGGTGTCACCAAGTTCCCATAGCTGTCCTATGTCCACCTGCCTTCTGCGATGGTGGGATAGGCTGTCTCTACCATATTTCTATAGCTCACTTGTTTTTCACTAGATGTGCTACATAATAAACAAATTATTTTTAAGCAGGCCTACCTGAAATCAAAATGTTTCATTAGCATTATGCTTTTTCTTTTAAGTCAGCAGATTTCCACTAACAGAATTGAGTGTTAAATTTAATGTTCTTTGAAGAAAATTAATTACTATCATCTCTGTTCTGTCCTTAAAATCAACATTTGAATTAATTACCATTATTGAATATGAGGGCTATAAGATTTAGGTTTTTTTAAAAAAAGTAAAAAGTGGGACTCTGGCCATTATTTTCTTCCAAATGTTAATTGACTTAAAAATAACTTTCAATAAAATCATAAATGTGAAATACATATGGCTAAGTAGCAAGTTAAAACATATTGAAGCTCATTAGTAATAGAATGCACATTAAAACTAATGAGATATCTTTTGCCTGTGGAATTATCATCATTTTATATTCATCATAACAGTTGACACTTGCAAGAGAACAGACCAGGAGGAGTAAAATTGTGTTGTTTCTGGAGGGAAATTTGGAAATAAATATGAAAAGCCTTAATTACATACATGATTATGTCAAACAACTTTGTTTGTAGGACCTAATACTCATCAAAGACTCATTCATGTTTGAAGAAGATATAAATAAAAACCATTATAGTGTCATGCATTTACCAAAAGTTGGGACTAACCTAAATATTTAATAATAGGAAACTGATATAATTACTCGCTGTATGTATAACTGGAAACCAACATAGCAAAGTAATATATGATTTTAATAACTAGAAAATCTTCACAATACATATGTGCAAAAAGATACAATAGTGGTGATAATGTGATCCTACTTTTCAGTCATTTAATCCTTCACTTGCAGAATAAAAAGACAGCTGTATAGGCAAATGGGCAGGAAGATTTTTTTTAATCAATAATCTTTTAAAGATCAGTTTCAATTTGTAGAAATATGAGCAGAAAATACAGAACATTTTCATATGTTTATTTACCATCATGATTTTTAACATCTTGCTTTATTATTTTTTTGACATCTTGCTTTAGTGTGGTACATTTGTTATGACAGATGAGTCAGTCAAACAGATGGCTATGTTATGACTGAGGCCTTTGGTTCATGTTAGGGTTTCCTTTTAGTGTTTTACATACGCTGGACTTGACAAATATATGACAAGATGTGTCCAACACAAACATACATACAGGGTAGTTTCACTGACCCCTCAAACCCCTGGGCTCTCTTTCTTAGAATCACTGGTAACCACAGTTTCTTTAATCATTTCCAAAGTTTGCCTTTTCTAGAATGTCATGCACTTAAAATCATTCAATATATAGCCTTTCGCACTGACTCAGCAATACACACTTAGCTCTTCACTATGTTTATTCATGGCCTGATAGTTCATCTGATTGCTGAGTAAGCTCATTGTGCAGAGTGTTAAAGTTTGTTACCCATTTACCTATGGAAGTACAACTTGGTTGCTTCCAAATTTTGCAATTATGAGGAAAGCTGCTATAAATATTCAGGCACAGATTTTTGTGTGGACATCAATTTTCAATACACTTGGGTAAATATCAAGAAGTATAGTTGTTGAATCAGCTGGTAAGAGTATGTTTGGTTTTGCCAAGCTGTCTTCCACAGTGGCTGCACCATTTTTAAAAAATTCAGGATAGTAATGAATAAAATTTGTTATTGCAGTACATCTTTGGCAGGATGTGGTATTGTAGTGTTTGAGATTTTAGCCACTTTGATAAGCTTGTGGTGATAGGTCATGGGTGGTTTGCGATTCCCTGATGATATACGATGTGAAGCATCTCCTCACACGCTTCTCATTTTCATCAGGAATGCTACTTTCCTTGCAGAATGTCAATTATACAGTACAAAAAAATGGTCCAGGCTGGGCTTGGGACAGTTTCTTTTCCATTCTAAAGGAGCTTGTCTCAGTGAGCTGCCAGGGATTCCTTTCTTGCTGGTTTCTTTTCCTCTCCTTACCTCCCACCTGCCTCCTGCCTTCCCCTTAAAGGCTTAGATTCTTACTGGTTCATTGCTAGTGGCTACCCATCATACGCTTGTCATCAGCATATCTACTTAGGTGGGACAACTGTCTTTATATTTGGCTATTCTTAAGATTGGGTGCTTATTTTCCTATAGTTGGGTTTTAAGATTTCTTTGTCTATTTTGGCCACCAGTCCTCTACGATATGTGTTTCAAAATATTTTCTCCAAGTCTATGTTTTGCCATTTACATCTCTGAACAATGTGGTTTACAGAGCTGAAAATTTTAATTTTAATGAAGTGTAATTTATCAATTTTTCTTTATGGATTATGTTTGGGGTGCTATCTTTAAAAATTCATCATTAAAAAGAAAGCCATTGCTAAACCCAAGGCCATTTATATTTTTCTGATGTTCTCTTCTAGGAGCTCTACACAGTTGCATTTTACATTTAGGCTTATAGTTCATTTTAAATCGTTTCTTGTGAAAAGTGTGAGGTCTGTGACTAATTCCCTTTGCTGTCTAGAGGTGTCCAGGAGTTCCAGCAAACACTGTTGGAAAGGTGATCCTCTCTCCATTGTGTTGCCTTTGTCCCTTTCTCAGACATGAGCAGCCCATTGTCCTGTCCGCTCACTCTCCTGTTCCCTGGGTCTATTTCTCTGTTTTTCCATCCACAAAAATAACTTGCTGCAATTTTGATGGAAATTGCATCAAATCTGTAGATCAAGTTGGGAAGAGCTGACATCATGACAGAGCTGTCTTCTTGTCCATGTTCACAAAATCTCGTTCAGTTATTTAGATGTTTGACTACTCATTAGAGAATTTTGTAGTTTTTTTTCATACAGGTTTTATTGTACATATTTAAAAATGTGTACCCAGGTATAACTTATGTTAATGTAATGTTATATTTTAATTTTCAAATTCCAATTTTTCATTGCTGATAACAAACATATTTAACAAATCATCCATATAGTAGAGGATTATGTAAGATGCCCTTCTCTTACCTATCACATTTTTCTTAAATCAAAATGTTTTCTGGCAGTTTCTTTGTCAAAGTTTCATTTTTATCTTTCTGCAAAAGAAAAGTATTGAGTATATTCTAAAAATCAGCTTCTGGAAGACACGAATTATAGGAAAAGTGAATGGTCAGGCCGTCACCGGGTTGAGCCATAGACACTTGTCCAGTGCACACATTGTCTCCTTGGCACACATCTGAGGGAATGAGGACGTACTGGTACTGATAGTACAAAAAGGAATCTGGAACTGACCCATCCCAGCCGTGTGTGACCACTAACTAGACTCTTGGCTGGCAGTCAGCACAAGCCATAGTTTCCCACAAGTCTTAATCCCATTACAGTTTACCAGAAAATTACGAAAGCATTTCATCAGGAATACTACTTTCCTTGCAGAATGTCAATTATATAGTGCAAAACAATGTTCCAGGCTGGGCTTGGGACAGTTTCTTTTGTATTGCTTTTTCATTCTAAAGAAGTTTGTTTCAGTGAGCTGTCAGGGTGTCCTTTCTCTTTCTCTCTCTCTGGTTTCTTTTCCTCTCCTTACCTCCCACCTGCTTCTCTGCCTTCCCCTTCAAAGCTTAGATTCTTACTGGTCCATCACTAGCAGTTGTCCATCAGAAGGGCCAGCAGGAATAACAATGTTTTCATATAGAGAGATGAACACATGGGTGTGGTAGTGCACACTTGTAATCCCAGCACTGGGGTTCCTGAGGAAGCAGGAGGACCATCGAGATTGAGCCTCGCCTGGGGCGCATGGTGAGACCTTGTCTCAAAACCCAGAAATAATCAAAATAATTCCTGTACGTATATTTACTAATTTAACCCCAATAAGAACCCATTTTAACTGAGGGAGTGGGGCTCAAACTGCTCACACAGCTAATCTGTGGCGGATTTGATCATAAGCAGCCCGGAGGCCTTGCTTTCAACCACTCTGCTGTAGAGAGGAGCATCTATGTGATGAACCTGTCTTTTCTTCCCATGGGACACTTTTCACCTGGACAAGGCAAATAAGGGAGATGGGAGTGAGAGGATAGCCAACTGCTGATGCATGTAGAAGATGCCCGTCTTGGTCTGCTGTACCAAAGCGCCAAGGATACAGTGACCTGATCTACAGGAATCGGTTCCTCACTTCTGGAGGTTGGGGTCCAAGATCAAGTCTCCAGTTGATTTGGTGCCTGGTGAGGGTCACTTTCTCCTGTCAGAATACAGGCCTCTTCTTTGTATGTGAAAGGAGAGGGGTGTGCTCCTCTCTAGTCCCATGACAAGGGCCTCACCCTCATCTAAATCCTCTCCCCTCTCATGGATCCCACCTCCTCACACCTGCACATCGGAGATGGAGGCTTCAGCATGTGGATGTTGGGGGGTACGAACACTAAGTCCGTGGTGCCTTCACACAGAATGTGTCCCAAGAACACAGGAGCACACAGCGACAGTGTAGCCTCTGTGTGTTAGGACAAGAGGTCTCTTTTCACCAATTCGTGCTTTCTTTTCAAAATAATTTTTACTTTTACATAAGTGAACACAGTCAATTAAAACAATATTTGTAGGAAAATGGATGCGTCTTGAGACCATAATTTCAGTGAATTAAGCCAGACTTACAAGCTTCAATATCACATGGTTTCTCCTATATGAAAAACTCAAAGTATAAGCAAAGTGCAAAATAAGAGACATAATAGGAAACAGGGAGCTAGGGCTAGAAGACAGAAGAGGACCAGGAGATGGATGGGAAGTGAGGGAGGGGAGGGGGACATAAAAAGAATTGAGATGTGCTACGCACCTCCTGTATCTTTCCCTAGCACAAATGTAGTCATTCTATACTGCAAACATGTGCTAATAAAAAGAAATAAAACAAAAACTGAAACAAACACGTACAGTTGAATCATTGCTCCTGAATATGCCTCCTTCTGTGGGGTATTGAGTATGAACACGCTCCGTGAGTACCGGGGTGAGCAGTTCACAGCACACAGCACCCTGCAGGAAGCTGCAGCCACACGATGGTACTTAAAGGCTCTGTCTTTATGGGAATTGCAAACCCACTGAGCAGAGCTCGCAGCCCAGGCTGGGAGGTGTTCTTGACAGGCGCAGAGCATGATCCTGCAGTGCCCAGCCATCTGTTACCCTAGCTCATTCCTTTCTCTTCTACTAGAGAACCTGCAGAAGTGGCCACTGGGAATCAACGACTAAAAGCTACATAAATCAAACTGAAAAACACCATGTTTTTTGGGTTTGCTCATATATTTCTTCACCTCTCGTTTTGTCTGCTTTTTTGTAATTCCGTCTTTTGCTGCTGTTGCTGCTGCTGCTGTTAACATGGACTCAATTATAGGGGATGCTTTGCATTTTTAATGAACACAATAAATTAAAGAACAAAGCTACAGAGCTAG
>NW_004524612.1:12667042-12673061 GCF_000260255.1 Octodon degus
GTATCTAGACAAAGCAACAAGGAAGGTTTTGTAGGGAAGAATGGCTCAGGAAGAGCTGGAACTAGGGCTCTCAGATGCCACACAAGCTGGCAATCTCTCTGCGTATTGGCATTGTCATAGAGGTTACAGATTTTCCTAGGCTCTAAAGCACATGAACTCAGAGCACAGAAGGTGAAAATGTAGTTCATTAGTGGTCAAGCCTACTTGACGGCATAATAACCATTAAATCACTGGAAAGTGTAACTCAGTTCTGTGGACAAAACTCAATCTAATCGGCTTCAGGGCTTTTGCCTTCCCATCCTGTGTTAAATGGTTCTGTGTCAGACTTTGGATCTCATGCATACCGGATGGAAATGAAAGGCCATTTCTGCGGGAGGATCATTTGTGTGTTCTAAAGCCTCTTGAGTGCCTCAGTAACAATTGAATTTCTCTCTGACTGGGATGCTAAGAGAAAGGGGAAATGTTAAGTGTGTTGCAGCCCTGCAGCTTCACTCACAGAGAATTGGATCTTTGAGCCTTGAGGCGTCTGACCGCCAGGAGGAGTGGGATTTGCAAGGTCCCTTCTTTAGTCTTCCGAGGTCTTCATGCAACATGAATGAGATCAGAAAGTGATCATTGCTTTTCTTTTCTGCTTTGGGCTATGACCAAGTATAATGTTCCTGTGACCATATCTTTAGTACATAAGTGTTTCTTAGTATTTCTTTCTGTGGGGGCAATGACTTAGGCATGGAATTGTTGGGCTGTAGGATATATGATTCTTAAACCTTCCTAGACAATACAAAATATTTTCCAAAGCAGTTGGCTCAATTTTCTCCTCTACCAGCAGTGTGTGAGAAGTTCCTCTCCCTCCCTCTTCATCCTCTGCTTTGCTTCTCTGTCTGCCACCAGTCAGGCTCGCTACTCCTTTACCCCTCTGGCATGGTTGGACATGGTTTGTGTGAGTTCCACCAGAGCCCACGTGTTAGATGCCAGCCCCTGCATGGTGGTGTGAGAGGCCATGTGGAAACCATGAGAGGGAGTGTAGCAGGAGGTCTTTGGGTGACTGTGGGCTTTGCCTTGTGGAGGGTTAAGGTAGGCCTTGTGGGGCCTCTGGTCAGTTCCTGTGAGGGGGCTGCTGTGATAGGCAAGCCTGGTTCCCCCTCTCACTCTGACTTCCTGTCTTACAATGTGATCTCTTGCGCGTGCGCGCGCACGCACACACACACACACACACACACACACATTCCTGCAATGATGCTATCTGCTCTTAGGCCTCCCACAGGCTTAACCACACTGTGGCTAACTGGCCCTGAACTTCCAGTCTCCAGCAATTACATACGTCTCTTTTCTTATGAAGTCATGAAGCATCAGGTTTTTGTTGTTAAGAGTAATGGCAAGTGGACTGATAGGGTACCTTACTTTATCTAATTGATTGGTGACACAATTATAGTATATGGTCATTAAATACACTATGAAACTGATCCAGAGACTGAGTTAGTGACTCCAGTATTTTTTCGTATACCTTAGGGTGGTAAGTAGAAGTCAAACATCATTGTGTACCTACACAGCTTTTTGGGGAGGATGCAAACATTTTCAGACAGATTTTATTCTGCTGGAGACTTGTCTAAGAGTATTGCAAGTATGTTTGGGAGGAAGCATGTTTGTAGAGAGTGCATGTACATTGGGTATGTTTATGGAAAGACAATAGGTATGCGCATGTGTGTGTGTCTGTGACAAGTTTGTGTGTCTTTGTGGAGAGATTGTGGAGAGTTTGTGTAAGATAATGTGTGTTTGTGGACTGTGCATATTTATGGAGAGGGTCTATTTTAATGAAGTATGTAGTTGTGTATGTGGACAGTGGGTGTTTGTGTTTATGGAGAGTATGTAGAGACAGTGTATGTGGATGGGAAGAGTGTGTGAGTGTGTGTGTGTGTGTGTTTGAGGAGAGAGGGTGTATTTGCGCAGTGTGTGCTTGTGATGAGTGTGTGTAGAGAAAGCAGGCACCTGTGCAGCATGTGCACACATGTGACAGTCTGGATGGCATGGCTCTCCTTCGCAATGCACATGTGTCCTTCCTCCTGCAGGCTCTGCTCCACAGCCTCCCTGCAGCCCGAGGCGCAGCTCCTCACCTGACTGCAGCCTGGCTTCCTCCCTCCCCCTGGAGAGCCTGGATGGCTGCTGCCTTCTGCAACGCCCTGCAGGCTGCCTGACTGCGCTTCCTCCCCTTCCCTTCACCTTCCTCCTGCTCAGTGTGAACTCTGGCCTGCACCAAGCAACCTGACTCATGGTTTGAGTTGCTGTTGTTTAATTACTTTGAGTCTTAAAAGCCATCAGCTACAAGATTTAAAGGAGAGGTGACCAGAGGTGGGGAAGCTTTTGTGTAATGGGGGTTTGGCAGTTTCTTTCCATTTCCTGTGAATTTATAATGTTACTCACTGCAGATTAAACCATTCTTTCACTGAGGTAGTGACAGCAAGACAGGCTCTCAGTCCTGTTCTGTGTTTCTGTATTCTTGGGAAAGAGAGAAGAAAATATGCAAACGAATGCACCATGCCATGCGATGAAGCCACTGTAGCTTCTACACGCATGCATTTCAATATTATTAATTTATATTTTTTCTAAGGCAAAAACTGTGTTCTTTGAGTTTGAATGTCTTGTTCAAGGTCACCAGATAGCAATGACAATAATTAGGTGTTCTAATGCTAAATGTGTATCTTTTGTCATAAATATTCCGTATCTTAGCAAGAAATGCAAAGAAATAGTGCTACATTATTATGATTATTAAGATGTAAAGAATCAGTATTTAATGAATTAATTATATTGTCTTATTCAAAGAATCAGCTGCTTTACATATTTTAAAAATTAAATCATCAAGTCTCATAATAATCATGCAAAATGAGTCTTATGAGCCTCATGTTTCTTTATAAGCAAATTCAATAATGGTATGCAGTGTATAATATATAAAGGTAATTCTATTAAGACACAAAGAGGTCCTTGCTAGTCCAATCCTGTTAATCTCCACTCTGTTCAATTTTATTATCATTTTTCCTGGATCCTAGGCACATAGAATTGAGTTAACTATAATCTTAGAGTTATAATTCTTATCATCAGACCACGCATTGCCTACTTTTACTTAGGAGTTGTGACCACAAAATAAAGGGAAGTCTAATTTTAAAAAGTTATTACATTAAAAGATACATTGTTATTAATCCTCCTCAAAACATTCCCTCTTGTTCTGAACACACTCATTCGATGGCTCTCACCGCTTTGTGAAGCAGCTCTGGAGGCCCCTTTCCTGAGGGTCTCGCTGTGCTGTGTGGCTGCCTCTGTATCTTGGATCCATTCAACACCTTCATCTTTTACAGTCATTTGATGCTGGCCAGGAGCCAGAAGTCACACAGCACCAGATCTGGTGATGGTGGTGGGAGAGGTGCCCTGCGGTGTGTCTCATGAGCCTGTCTTTCTGTCGGATAGCATCAGCATGTGGCCAAAGAGGTGCCCTATTATGTGTCTCATGAGCCTGCCTTTCTGTTGCATGCCATTCAGCAGCATCAACTGCTGTATTTTTGATTGCACCTTGTAAAGACACTCACGAAAGAGGACTTCCAGAACTGCTTCAGAAAGTGACAGAAGTGATGGGACAAGCGTGTTCAAGGTCAGAGTGAGTACTTTGAAGGAGAACAATGGACTATGTCTTCTACTGTAGTAAATTTTTTAAAATTTTGAGCATTTAATTTTGATCAGCTCTTAAGTACATTTGGATATTTGGTTTTTGCTTTTTCAAGTGATGAGCACTCCAAACCCAATCTCCCAGACCAAAGCTGGGATATTGACACTAACTACATGAAGTAGCTTGGGCTCTACCTCGACCTCCCCGACCCTTCCAATCAAGGCAGCCCTTGTTCTGGGCCCCACCTGCCATGTTTTTGTATTACTTTTGATATAATTTTATTACATCAGTAAATATCCCTTGCCCTTATTTTAATATTTAAAAAAGCACATGAAGTAGTTGGTGTATTTAAAAATCTACTCCTATTTAGCATTATTTTTCTAATATTCGTCTATCTTGTAGGTTGTATAGATCAGAAGTCCCCAGCCTATTTGATACCAAGGGTCAGATTCATGAAGACAATATTTTCATGGTTGGGGTGAGAGGGGAGATTTGGGGAAGATCTGAAGGAAGATTTGAAACTCAGAGCCTTGAAACGCGCAGTTCATTATACGAATCTAATACTACAGCTTATCTGACAGGCAGCAACGTAAGTGTGGCCATAAATGCGGGGCTAGCTTTGCCCGCTCGGCCTCCACTCACCTCTTACTGTGAAGTCACCTTCATAACAAGCTCTGTCTGATCTGTGGCCCGGGATTGGGGCCTTCCGGTACAGATCATTCATTTTACCTACTGTGTTACGTTGTTGTGTGGTTGGCTGAGTTTATCCACTCTCCAGCCGATTGGCAGTTGGGTGCTGCCATAATTTTATAGAATTGCTATGAGCTTGCTAGAACGTGTCACATGCACATGGCTAAGTCCTAGATCTTTCTTCCATACATTCTCCTAGGAGTAGAATTGCTGCATTATGTGGTATATAAAAATATGCAGCTCTAGTGGATTACAATAATCAGTTTTCAGTATAGCTGTACAAACTTGTGTATCTTTTAGTAATCTACATGAAATTTAGTGCTTCCACATCTTTCCCAGCACTTGGGATTGTGTGGCTCGGATACTTTTTAAATCACCAAATTTGCTGCAAAATGATAACATATTATAATCTTGGCTTATGTTTCCTTACCATGAAGATGTTGAACATCTCCATGTTCTGGCTCTGTGTACGGATTCTGTGGAACATCTCTGTACATGCACTGTATGGATCAGAAAACCTGAGCTCTGTAGTGCGGGGGACCCCACGTGAGGTCACATGGCATCACACGGCAGACCTGGGCTTCAGAGTCACATCTGTCTATAAACACTCGTTTCTCTACCAGCTGGCGATGCTTCCTTAGGGTACAGAGGTACATTAAAAATATACCAGAAACAATGGCTTAAATCAGTGCTGCTTTCCCAGGACTCATTTTAAAGTCTGTTTCTTCCAATAGTAAGGTTGCTGTTTGCATAGTTGTGGTGTCCCATCTTGAAAACTATTAGCCTTATACAAAAAAAATAGTCTTCCTAATCTTTTATCACCTTTTAGAAAAGTCTCAATGGTAGTCCCAGATTATTCATTCACTTTAGGAATCAAGAAAGTCTGAGTAACCGTTGGATATTTCCAAATGTCAAATCCATTCTCAAAGGATGAATATTTACTGCCACTAAAAATATCTTAAAAAAATGCCTCATGGATTCACTTTAGATGTTTTCCAGCTGTGTCCCTGAAATTGTAGGACTTGTGGAGCTTCCTGATTCCCCTGGGGGAAGAAGGAGCCAGGTGCCCCATTTTAACTACGTAGTTTATGCTTTCTACATTGGGCTTGGATGTGACACTTACTTTGGAGGCAAAGAGTTGCTAAAAATGGATTTATCGGGTGGCTTTCTGAAATCCCTGTGAGCCCTTCAGCCCCGTCGCCTTGCTGAATAGGACCTGCGCATTAAGGACATCGTCCAGGCCGATCATGAACTCCATGCCTGTGAGGAAGGGAGCTCCATGAAGGGACCTTTGCCTTGTCCCTACGTGCCATCCCTGGGTGTAGTGGTGAAGATGGCATGGGTGTTCAGGAAATACGGGTGGAAGAAAGAATGAGAAGTGCTGTTCTGCACAGCCACTGCCGTTGTACTCCTGCATGCTGTTCTTTTTCTAATCCTGCAACGGAAAATGGCCCGCACCCATACATACTTCAGTTGCTTAGTTTCCCGGGTGAGAGTGCCTGTTCCAGTTCTGGTTTTTCTGTCTCGTAGAAACTGTTGGTCAGGGGCTGGAGAGATGGCTCAGTGGTCTGAGGCACCTACTTGGAGCAAGCTTAGCAAAAGCATCAGGGACCGCGGTTCAATCCCCCAGCACCACATGCCAGCCAGCCCGCCCCCTGGTGGGCTGAGCTGGCCTCTCTC
>NW_004524612.1:12673161-12704929 GCF_000260255.1 Octodon degus
AAATAAATAAAATTAAAAAAAAAAAAAAGAAACTGTTGGTCACAAAGATGAATTATTTATTTATTTGGAGGGAGACTGGGGATGGAACTCAGGACCTTGTGCTGACCAAGCAGGTGCTTAAGTGGCTGAGCTTCCTCCCCAGACCCTGTTGATCGCTGTGATGCACAGCTGGTCATTGTGACGCATGGTGTGAGAACCAATGAAAGGCAGCCAAGTACTCCCGTCTTGCTTTCGCTTTTCCTCCCTGAATCTTTGGGGCCAGATGTTTAGGGATTGATAGCAATCAGTGCCCATCCACGTAAAATAAATCTGCCTCCAAATCCTGGTGTCCTTTGGGTGTTTCTGCTTGCTGTTGCAGTGCTAGGGACTCGACCATGTCGTCCTTTGTACTGATCTAAGGACCCAGTCCCTCCCCTCTTTATTCTGAGATAGGGTCTCACTAGGTTGCCCGTTGCCTAGGTTGGGGTTGAACTTGTGATCCTCCTGCCTCTGCCTCCCAGCGTGCTGGGATTATGGATGCATGCTGCCACGCCTGGCTCCCTTGTGTCTTTACCTGGTCTGCTTCTGCTTATAGGTGGTGCAAGAGAAACAGATGGCCCTGGTGCGCTTCTCCAGGACACCATTAGTGCCACCCTCTACTCCTGATGCTTTAAATTCCCACTCCCATCCAGTGTGGGAGTCAGGGACTAAAAGCACTCACTGGAGGTACATTTTGGGGATTGCAATTTCATAGGGTTCTTCTAGGCACAGCATCGGAGAGTCAGGTACTGGAAATAAAATTTGATTATGTGTTAACAGAATCACATCAGATAAAAGCTTTCCACAGTTGGAAATGGATCCTGGAGCTCAACAGATCATCCTCTGCAGCCGCATACTTGGAAATGCTTGGAAAGAATTCAGGGCCAAGGACAGCCTAACTACCTTGAATTTTGGTAAACACTGAGTCTAGATGGGTATCTGCTCTTTTTGAATAAGTCAACAGAAAACATCTTGTCATGGGGCTTATAACGTCCTACTGCAAAAGGAAGGTGAGGAAATGTCCTCCCGAAGAAGCAGAGAGCATTTTAGGTCATTTGCATAACAGCATGCAAGAAGATAGGGCTTCAGTGACAAAGGGCTTGGAATTTATAGAGAGAACAAGCTGTAATGAAAACATCAGACACCGAAAGAAAAGGGCAGTTGGGCGAATTAAGAAACCACCATAAAGCAATTAAAAATGTAACAGCTGAATTACAGCCTATGGGGAAGGCAGAAGCTGCAGGTGGAGATGAAAACAATGGGCCCACTGAGGTGGAGAACACATGTGCGCCAGCCAGCCTTCCTCCTGCAGCCCACGGACGTAGGACAGGCACTTGCAGTCAGGGTGGTGTGGGAGTGGATGACAGCTGCTGAGCCCAGAATCAGGACTTCAGATGTCCGTAAGGAGGAGGTGGAGCAGCAGAAAAGGAAGCGATGACCAAACGTCTGATTGGGCCCTCTTTCCTGAGCTCTTTCTAGAGAGGACATATTTGTCCTGTGCTGGGAAAGACCTGAGGCTGCTCTCTTCTTGTTCTGACTGCTGCCTGGTTTTAGTTTTAGGTAGTGACTGTGAGACAGTGTGGTCAAGTGAAGCCATGAGCCAGAGTGAGAGTTGGCATCTTGGAACAGGGGTGTGTGACAGAGAAGAGGCCCAAGTCCCACCATGCACTCTGGTCTTTCTAGAAACATCTAGCCAGTGAAGTTTTGTTGCCTTTAAAATGCTGTCTACAAATGAGGTCTATACTTGACCAGTGGCTGTGAGTTTTCAGCAGTCTACACCTTCGGATTCACTAGAGAAAGATAGCTGACCATGTGGAAAGCTTAGTGAATCTGGAAAAGCCCCGATGATTCACAGGAGTACCTCTGGGTATTGCACTGGGACATCAGAGACCTCAGAGACAGAAATCCACATTGTCCCTGAGTCAATGTGTCTTTCAGGAAATCATATCAGAAAACCCAGCTTCCTATCCAAACCACTGCGGGGGTCTCCTGACAGAAATGTCTTGCTCCTGGGAAAGGGACTTGAGCTGCTGACAAAACAATTCTCCATGTCACAAAAACATTGCTCGCGTGATCTGAGCTTGGGCTGCACCCCAGGGACACGGGGGATCCTTAGAAACGACTGCCACCTGGCTCCCACTCAGAAATTCTGAATTGATTAGTGTAGACATGCATTGTACATTGGGATTTGAAGTACAGTTTAAACAGCCACTGCTTAAGCTGTTGGAAGTTTTCCTCACACCCACCACAGACAAGATGCAGAGTGGTATGCACAGCCCAAAGATATCTCTGGTGCTGGCCTCATGAGCTTCTGTGGCCTTTCCTTCCACAGGAGTCAGGGCTGTCACCTTCTTAACTGGGTGGAAAGAAGCACTGGACAGAGCCCCAAGGGGATCCCGGTGAGAGATCCAGGAAGGGAACACAGTGCAGAAAGATGGCAAGTCATCTGAAAAGAGAAACAGGTGATGCAGATATGGCAAAGCTAGTCCAGACAGAAAATATCCAAAAATGGGATTGTTCTAAAAGCTTAGAAATAGGGAACAAGACTTGGCAAAGAGCAGCATGATGCCGTGCGAGCGGCTCTAATGGCCATCCTTGAGGGTTTGCACAATGGGAGGAAATAAGACACCATTCATTCAGTCCACAGGAGTTAAATTATGATCGCAGCCAGATGTCCCGAGGCAAAAGCAGAAGTTCAAGCCTACGAGGAAGGCTGCCTCATTCTGAGGCTCTGTTTTGAAAGATCTCCACTGCATTAGGACTGTTACAAGAGCAAGATTCTGATTAACGTCTTGCCAACCAGAGAGTATCTCAAAAGCCCCGGGGATAAAACCTAGGGTCTTCACAGCCTTCCTCTGTGTCACGGGGTTAGGGATGCATTCCCCTGAAAGATGGAGCCTTATCTTCTTTTAGGAGCTGATTTTGAAGGGAGGACTGCGGCCCTCCCTCGTAGGCCTCTCATTCTTGCTCTCAAACCTGCAGGCAGTGCCGGGAGCACCTCGCAATTCAGAAACAGGTGGAGGGGCTGCAATTCTGAGGAAGGTCCCGGGGCTCATCCAGGTCTGTGGAGCTTAGGCAGATGCACGCGGGGATGAGATTCATAGCTGAGTATTCTCTAATGGAAGTAGAGGCCTCTCTGGGTAATACGAAAATGAAGCTTCATAATTTAATTTAACTGCCTCTTTTGGATTTGCGGAATGTATCTGGGGATTCAGTGATATTACAGTTTTGGGTTCATCTAAAAATAGCCAGCCTGTGGACCTGAGACTGCAGAAAGACTCTGGCAACGAGGATACTGGTGTATTCATGGGAATAAGTTGTGCCCACGGTTCCATTGGAAATATAGGAGAGTGATTGTGATTTTCGCCAGGAGGTTTTAAGCTTGGGAGCCTGGTGACTCTGAAAAGCTTCTGACTTCCTGTCCTGAGAGCTTCCATTTGAGAGTCAGGGGTTATTCTGGTATTCTTGCCACATTAGGAAATACAATTTCTTCTTTCTCACTGGACCGCAGTCCATGTTGGATGATTTGAATTCGTTCACTTTTCAGTCCTCTTACCATTAAGTATCGGGCAATAAGTCATAGCTGAATTGGTTAGATTGATTAGATTGCTTTCCTAAAACCAGTCACCTGCTGTAGCAGTGCCGGGTCCCATCATGGTTGCTTAGTGGCAGGCTGGCACACGTGCACTCAGTTTTGCAATAGGAGACCGTAGGCCCTAGTCTCTGAGCCCTACGTGCCTGTCTGTCAGGAAGCCAGGGTTCTTACAAGCCTGCATGTCTACGACGGGGAACAGATAGCTACTGAGACCAAATGCCAGAGCAGGAAGGATGTACTAGAACACAGTTCGGAGTTTCACAGTACAGGGACTGCTGGCATTTTATCTTCAGCTCTCACTGATTGCAGCCCCACCTATAAGGGCTAAAGGCCTGTCCCAGTGCTCTGGTAGCTCAAATACAACAAACTGAGGGATTATCCCAGCAGCCCGCCAAACGCTATTGGCCACCAGATAACCCACCCAGAGACCAACTCACCCATAAGACAAAGCCTGAGCATACATTTCCAAAATGTTTGATGGGGCAGTACTGAATTCTAGAGGGAACTGCTAAGGGGAAAGACTTACACAGAATAATAAAAAGTAATGAAAAGCTCTGATACCATATCTTCTTACAAAGACACTAAACATTATAATTAGTTATAAAAGTTGTACATTCTCTATGGAAATTTAAACTACACAAAGGTGCAAGAAATCAAAAAGAAAATACATCATCTCCTCCAAGGAAGACACGCACACATATGCCTCCAATTTGCTCTTCCACTTTATACATTTTAGATGGGCTTTCATGACATAAGGAGACTTCATTTGTAAATATCGTTACATATACTTCATAGGATGGATTTATTAAGTGTAACTGGCGTCATCAATTCTCTATGAATAGGCCAGCAGCGGTTCATATTATAAATAGTGCTGCAGTAAGTAGGTGGGGCTTTGTGCACCAGGACTTTGGATATCGAGTGAACACACCGACAGGGCTTTCCTGCTCCAGCAGAGCACATTTTGAATTTTGATAGAGATTTGATAAGTCATTTTACAAACTACTTTTACTGATTGACATTAAGATATTTGTATTTCCTTATACTTGCAAATTAATCCTAGAAGAATAGTAGCTTCTTTATCTACAGTAGCAACAAAACCTGCTTAGAAATAGGAACATTAGCAGGGCCATGTTCTGTCCCACTTGGCCCCATCCAGCGAGCAGGGCCTCTGCTTGCCTTGATGAGCAGGCCCATGGATGTCATCTCCAACTTCACGAATGACCCAGCGCACATCTATGCCCATGTCTGGTAGGCTGAGGAAGTCTTGCTTCCTCTCAACAGGGACAGGGCAGCAGGGAGAGAGGCTCAGGACGAGTAGGGTGTTGACAGTCAGGGCCTTTGGTGCTAGACAGGTCTGAGTGTGAGACTCAGAGGCTCCTTTCAAGTCCTTATTTTCTTCTAATTCATTACTTACTCTTTCAGCAGTGATGTGAGCTTGTGCAATTTCTTTAACGTCTTGCCTCTCACTTCCTCAGATGTAAAGGGAGGCTATCAGGACTGTGGCAGAGCATTGTTGTGAGAGTTCCTGTGACCACTTCCTAGGCTCACTGTTTTTCCACTACAAAATAGGATTGTATAAACTTTTTTGCCACTGACCTGCTTTCTGGGAACATTAAGCTCTCTAAGTGCCAACCCACTCCCTTGTATTATTATTTCTGGGGCTCCCCCAGGCTCAGACTCAGAGCCTTAGCTCTGGAATACCTGGGTCTCATTCTGTCTCCACAGCATGCTTCAGCCATTGGCTAGGGATCCCTCTTTCTGTGACCTCCAGGGATGTCTTATATTGTGACCTTTGAAATGAGAAATGTCATTCCCTTTTTCCTGCAGCACAGCCGTTAGGTCTTTCTGCAGGATTTGAAGGAAGATTCAGGGCTGGTGGGAGTGCTGAGAATAATTTGCAGTTGTAACAGACATTGCTGATCTTGGAGAATTGGTCCCAGCCTGCCCTGCCTGATGCTGAGGGGCTTGTCCATGATGGGCCCATAGTGACATCATTCCTACGGCTCAGGGGCCTCTGGGCTGCCCTGGGGTTAACAAAAGAGCATCTCCACCCCAATACTATCTTTCCTGAAGGTCTAGCCTCATGGCTTAGATAAGGCAACAACAACAACAGCAACAACAACAACAGAGGTTGTGTGGCTTATTTTCTTCAAAGTCACTCCTTGTCTTGATGAAAGAACGACACACATCTCCCTAGAGCAAGCAAACACCTCCAAGGTCTAAGACATCAAAAGAAAAATGTAAAGAAAACTTGCTGTGTCCCATCCCATCCTGTCCCGTCCCCTCCCTTCTCCCCTCTTCTCTTTTATTTTTTTCTGTCTTTTTGGCTTTGTTTTGTTTTCAGATAGGGTCTCACTATGTAGCATAGGGTAACCTTGAAGTCTCAGCTATCCTCCTGCCTCAGCTTCCTGTGTGTTGGGATCACAGGTGTGTGCTACCATGCATGGCTTTGATGGCATTTTAAAGATGAGGAACTTGAAGTTCAGAGAAGCAAACCCAAAGTTTCAAAGCCATTTAATGGTGAAAGATAACTGACTTCCAGATCTCCTGGGGCCCAGTTCCTAAACTTGCATCAAATCCTCTGATCCAAGTCTTCCTCATAGTATTCTGGATTAGCTCTGGCCCAGGGGTTCATTAGATATTACAGTTTTTGCCTGATTTCTGGAGTGAATGAAAATAGGCTTAAAAGCCAGTCCACACTGATGGGTTGGCTCAGAGTTCAGTCCCAAATCAACCAGTTTGTTTTCAGAGTCACAGCATCAATATCAGAAGTCTCACTGTAGGGTCCACCCCTGCGTAACACAGAGAAGGTAACTTGGAGGAGAGGAGGTGCTGAATAGAATTACTGTGCGAAGGACAGAGAAAAGGACTGTGCCTCAGCCGCTGTCTTAATCACTATCCTGTTCCTGACATAGAACATCTAACACCTGTAACTTAGAGGAGGTGATGTCTATGTGGCTCACAGTTTCTCGTGGGTTCAGTCAGTGGTCATCTGGCTCCAAGGCAGTGGAAGGGGCTGATGGAGCAAGCAGTCCGTCCCATGGCAGCCAGAAAGTGGAGAAAGGAAGAATTGGAGACAAAAACACACCCCTCACGGACACACCCTGGTGACCCACCTCCAACCAAGCCCACCTCCCAATAGCACTTTTTGCTATGAACTCATCAATGGATGAGTCCCCTGAGTGTAGCACCCTGTGACGCAGCCAATCACCTTCCACACACAGCAGGTTGTGGGGGGTTACCTTAGATCTAAACCACAGCAAACCTCCTTGGAGAGGGCCACAAGTGGATGGCATAGAGTGTGGAGGAGGAGCCTTGCTAAGGGGAATCCCTATGAACTAAAGATCTCAACTTCAATGTCTTCCTTGTCCAATCCATCCTGTCTCTTAAATGCAGATTAATCTTCCCACAGCACAGTTACTTTTCAGTGCAGAATCTCTCTAAACAGCAGATGCACACATCCACCCAAATCTCAGCTAGACCTTTCCCTTCCCCTCCTGTTGGTTCACTTCTGAATTCCCAGGGAAACCTCTGCTGGTCAGGTCAGACATCCCTCTCTCTGGCAAGGCTCTCCTCATTCTCCCTTCTCCATACCTGTTTGTCTGTTCACCCCACATGGAGTGCCCTCTTCCCAATGTCTGCCCCACCAGCACATATTTCTTATCTTTAAAGTAGTGAATGAGGACGTTTTGCTTCTGGCCACTGGAGTTAAACTGTTTTAGAGAAAGATCCACGCCATACTTCTTTGATATTTCCCCACAATGACCAGTTATCACATTTGTCTATCTGGTCTCTTACTTAGTTCCCTTTCTGTTTTGGAAAAACTCCTTTATATGGGCCTTAGTGGCATTCAGGGTCCTACTAATAGAAGATGGAGGTTCAGAAACTGTGTCTGTGGCTACCTGGTAGATGTGGAAGTATAACCAAGTCTGGTTGTCTTGGAACTTTGAATTTGTAGGGTGAGGTAGCCAGTTGCTCAGAGTGACAGAGTGGCATTGCCAGCCTGGCTTAGATCTGGATGGTTACCCATTGACAACTACTGTGGATAGCAGCAAATGAGTTAGAGCAGGAAGAGTACCCCAGTTTGACTAGTGTGGTATGACATCTGCTATGTTCCTCCTTGGGTCCACCTGACAGAGCTCACTGATTTCCTTATCCAGTTTCTCTAGCCTTCCTGCTTCCCCTCTCGGCTTGCTGATGGTCTTGTAATATGCTTCAAGTTAGTGAGTGTATCTGTCAGTGTTTTACTAGAGGAACAGATATAACACAAGATGTAAAATGTGTAAGAAATCACAAGATTGGCTTACAACAGTCAGCCACAGAATTGGATGAGGAAGCGTGCAGAGGGCGTCTGCACACTGGAGATCGGAGGATTCAGTCCAAGGTCTGGATCTCACTGCAGTGTTCCATGCAAGTTTGCATCAGGAGGCTGATGGGTCTGTGATGGAAGGCTGCTGGGTCTACACTAGAAGCCAGGAGATGAGATCCAAGCTGACTGTGAAGGCCAGAGTCCCTCAGAGGAAATAGGATGCTCCATCTTTTCTCAGTTGCCTTTCATATCCTTTAAGTGATGAGTCACTCTAGGGTGGGGCCACCACACCCTAGGCTGTGGAATTGCTGAACCCATTTAGTTAAGCTTTTAGCTTCTCAAGTTGATGCAATATATCAAACCACCACAGTGCTTTTCTGTTGACTGCAAAGTTTTTGTCTGGAACACTTCATTTTGTCTAGCTCATGCTGAACTTGACTAACAGGTACCAACCACTGGGGCCTGCTCCAGAAGTCCCAGCCCTCTACTGATATCCTGAATACCTTGTCAGACCATGTTCCTTGAACCAGACTTAGCAATTACTTGAAAGCTGAGACTTAGCTAGCAAATTCACCTAGGTTTTCATTTTGCTTCAGGCAGTTTTCTCATGAAGTTGATGGCATGACTGGGCATGTGCAGGTGTGTGCTGTATGCATGTGAGCCTCAGAAATACAGTCCTCTCTTTAAGAGAATTTTGTAATTTGAAATTGGAACGAGATGACTGTTCAGCTTCAGAAATTTTCTTGGCATGTTTGACTCTGCAGATAAGAAAGACTTGGAGGGCTGCAAGGTCCTGGAGCCTAGACCATGAGACTGCTGAAGATTGAGTCTGCGATTCAATTTCTGTGATTCTCCACTCTAAGAAGTTAGTCTGTAACTAGCTAATGAGATTTGCCGCGGAGTGTTTTATGGTGTGTTTGTTTCATTGAAACCAGCAAAAGACACAAAACTGGGTCAGAGATAAGAGATTGGATTACTCTCGGCACACACTTAGACTGACATGGTATTCATTGTTTATCTGAAATTGAAGTTGATCTCCGCATTCTGCTTTCATTTGCTAAACCCTGCCAGCTCAGGCAAGAGCATCAGGCAAGAGCAACTCTGCAAGAGCATCACCGTGTGTGTTAGCTGCAGTCGGGCCCTGTCCGGACGTCTTTGGCACATCCAGGATGGCGGACAGGGGTTTTGGCAAGCATCGGGGGCAGTGGCACTTGCACTGTAGCTGGGGAACCTCAGGACCAGGGGGCCTCTGGAGACTGGCTAAGGCCCGCAGCAGGTGTCTCAGGTGCAGTGGCAAGGCTGGGACAAGCTCGGCGTGAGGATTTTCTTTGCTCTTTTCTTTCCCCAGATTCCTTCCCCGACCTGCCTCCCTTTGCTCTTCCAGTCTTTACGAAACTCCGCAGGCTAATTCCTGGCATTATATTTTCTTTAGTTCTTTGGGGTGGTATCTATTTTTCAGGCTAGACATTGACAGATACAGGTAAGATGACATGTTCTGGATTTATAAGTCTATGAATTGTAGTCCACTGCTCCGTATGTAATGGATGAGTGAGAAATGCTCACTTAACACGAATTAATTTGTTGCTGGAGATTCACAGCTATCCAAGCACAGGATAAAATTATCCTTAAATAAATGAGAATCAAAGGTGCTGGGGGATGTCATAGGAAGAAGTATTTTTTTGAGCAAAGTATTAAAAAATGTGATGCTATGTAAGACATTTTATGAGGTTCAGAGAAGTATTAAGTTGAAGATAGATTACTGTACTGAAAAAGCTTATTTGATTTTCAGTGAACTTCCATTCATAGCATTAATCATGGTATCTAAGCATTATCCTCTTCTGTAAATCTCAAGTGGTGAAATGACACCTACTATCCCGTACACGAGAGTATTTTAGCAATGTAAGCATAAAATAAAAGTGGATGTTCTACAAGCATGCATTCACTCTATTTATCGCGGGGTCTGTGTTAAGCACAGGGCTTTAGGTTGTGTGAGTTAGAGTGACTTTCTAGATAAAATGCAAATGCATAAGTGCAAGCATTCTCAAGGGAATCTGGAACATCCCTTCTAGGAGTTGTGTTTGATTTCTCAGTCTCCCTGAAGCACACATCGTCAGGGCCGGTTATGTCTGGGACATGGGCTGAGAAGACACCAGATTGACTATTCACATTGTTACTTGACTTGGTAATGAACATTGCCCCTTGCCATTGCTTCTGTTTCCGGGGCTGCTAGAATGAGAGCAATGCCTTCCACTGAAAGGAGAGACTCTGCAGAAGCAACTCACTCCAGCTCCAGTTGGAACACATCTGTTGGAAAACTTAGCTGGTCCCAGGGCAGCCAGGCTCTGGTTTCAGGGGTCTGTGATGTACCGTTCATCGGTAGGGCTGGTGCCAACTGCTACCTCTGTGCATCTTTCTGTGATTATTAATTTCGTGAATCAGGTTGACGGAGTCAGAGATTTATTCTGCATGGATGGGCAAGAGCTGGATGAGACTGACGTGTGAATCAGTGGACAGTGGGAAGCAGATGGCCATTCGAAGGAGGTCGCCACATACAGAGCCTGAAGGTTCAGTTGGAGGGAGCTCCTCTCCTAAAACCACTGGGCGGGGACGTGGCTCTTTTCTGGACTGGAGTCGCTTTCCTGTTCTCAGGCCTGGAGACCTGAATGGCAACTACGCAACAGCTTCCTGCGTCTCCACCTTGCCGATTATAGAACCCGGGACCTTCTCAGCCTCTGGAATGGTGCACTGCAGAGGTCCAGGTCAAGTCTGGGATTTCGGTGCTTCTCCACGCTAAGACGTTGGTTGTAACTAGTTCACGAGATCTGCCACACAATGTTTTGTGTGTGTTTGTTTCATTGAAACCAGCAGAAGACAGACAACTCCTGGGTGAGGGATAAGAGACGGTATTACTAAAGGCACAGACTTACGCTGACATGAGTATTTATTGTTTATCTGAAATCAAAGTTCACTCCTGTATTCTGCTCTTTCATTTGCTAAATCCAGCCAGTTTGGGCCTGCACTCTCCAAGAGGATCATAATGTTCTTACTAATCCCTCCTCCTCTCTGTTTATACATCCTGTTAGTTTTGTTCCTCTGGAGAAACTCAGTAAAGTAACAAAGCTTCCTCGCAGGAGAGGTAGGATGCTAGGAATTTAAGAAAAGCTTGCCCTACTTCCAAGAATGAAAAATATAGAGACAAAGTAGAAACAGGAAAAGTTAAGTAACAGTAGAGTTTAAGTAATTGTTCAAATAATGGCAAAAATGGTGTCCCAGGGCAAACAGCAAATGCTTTTCCTCATGTAGATACTGTCAGGCAAGGCTTTTTGGAGAGGCAGATATTTGAGATATATCACAAATAGATGAGAAAAACAGAGAGAAGTTGCTCTAAGGATGGATGGAGAGAGGAAGTGGCAGCCCTGCAGTGGCAGGAAGTAAAATACGGCAGAAGTACTGGCTCAGTGTAAGGGAAAACTGGAAATCAGAATGAAGTACAGATAGAGATCAGATTGTAGGGAGCACTAGACACCAAGCTTGTGCTCACTTCAGCGGTACAGATACTAAAACACAGGCTGAGGAGCGTGCGCTTAATTTTTGAGGCTGTATGTTACTACACATTAGCTTTCCAGATGGCACTTGAGGAAAGCTAGTTCAGTGGGCATAGTGAGTTGAAAGGTATTGCCCCCAAATACAGGTGCTAAAGCTCAGAGCGTGACCTGGCTTGGAATAAAGGTCAGTGCAAATGTTAGTAGATCAGAGATGATGGGATGAGCTCATCCAGATTTCAGGACCCCTGAATGAATGGGTCAAGGGCTGAGTGGGTTGGTGGGTTTTCTCCAGAATAGGTCTGCGGTGAAAGCCAGTGCTATGGGTTAGAGCTCCACCACCTTGCCACCTCACGTGCTTGGAAAGGGATTGGATCCCAGAGCTGCTGTAGCTGATTTGCTGCCAGGAGGTGGGGCTCTGTTGGAAGAGGCCATCACTGGTGGTGTGACCTGGAAGACCTTGCCTCTCTTCCTGGCTCCTGCCTTGGCTCTCTGTTTCCTGTTCACCATGAGATGGGCAGCTTGTCTCTGCTCAGGCCCTTCCACTAGCCATATAAAAATGGAAGCCTCAGAAACACGGGCCAAAATAAGCTTTTCCTCTTTTACATTATGAGTGTCAGATGTTTCATCGCATCAGTTGGGGAAGTGACCAAGACAGCCCGTTTGAGCCTATTTCTTGGCACGTGATGCCCTATGCCATCAGCACGACAGCCATCACCACACGCCGCCCCCTGACCTTGACTTAGGCTGAGTAAACTTTTATTCTTTATAAGTTATCTAGTCCATGGTATGCAGTTATAGCTGCAGAAAACAGACTAAGACAAACACAACTGAGTGAAACATTTTAAAAATTAGTCAGAATATTAGGCAGCATGAAGTCCAAATCCCAGTAGAAAATTAAAAAATTAAAAAACCCCACAACAGCCCAGCATTTCTGTTATTGTTTAAGTAAATTTAGTGAGACTGTTTGTTTGACTTGATCACTCATTATTTTGCATGTTTTATTCCCCTTCCTTTTTAGTATCATGACCATTCAGAGGGATTTGACTGGGGCGCCTCATCAGTCATGGAGATCCTAGTGAAGAGATGATGGGGATCTTATACATGAATGTAGCCCAGGCTGGTGACGACAGTGGTGACGCACACAGTCCCTGCCTTTCGAGGGGCTAGATATGCGGTAAACATTCACAGACTCAATTTTGCTTCATGCCCCGGTGACCTTGGCAGGTGCACTACCACTTTCCTATTACAGAGGAGACACCTCGGCCTTGAGAGGCTGAGGAATGGTCAGGGTCACACAGCTAGTAGAGAAATCTGCAGAAATTAAATCTAAGTTTGTCCGATTCTAAATCTTTATCTCACTCTTAGCCAATACTCTATTCTCTCTGCTTTGCTGGGTGGCCATGGGGTCACAGAGTTACTAAGCTTAGTGCTGGGACTGCTGCTAGAGATCCTCTTGTTTAAGGAGAGGATTTCTTACATACCAAATCATCTCTGAGTAGTTTTGCCTGAGATCTGGATTTTTATCAATAAATCATTATTTTTATCCATAAGGGCATTTTCTATAGCACTTTAGCTCTGCAAAGACAAAAAGAATGGTATGGTTCTCAGAGTTATGCTTGCTTTTATTTGTCTTTTAATAGCAAAAAGCTTTCTAGGAAAAAGCAGGAGCATTTCAAGGTCAAGGCTGAAGGATCATGGGAAGAGCAGGAGAGATTGATTTATGGGAACAGCGGACACGGTGCCAGAGTGACAGTGGAAGAGCTGAGGTAGCGTGGCTTGGCCTACTGACTTCAAAGCTTGCTTGTGTGTGGGCGCTGGCCACTGTGGGCTTATGAGAATGATTAAGCCATTTAAGAGGAGAGAGACTGACATTTTCAAGAAGAATAAAATATTTCAAAGCCAGATTAGAAAGGAAATGAGGAGTTGTTTGGCTAGTACTAGGTTGAGACCTTAGTTGGTTAGTTCTAGGTTAGCCCCGTAGAGCAGGTATTTTTGAGCTCTTGCTATGTGCCAGGCACTGTGTTAGATGAGATTTGAAAGAACAGGTGGTCTCCACCAGAGCACATGCAGTTCGTAACGTTGGCCCAATATGGCCAGCCCTGCTTATCTATGAGCTCTTCATTCATGGATTCAAGCAACTGTGGATGAAGCTATTAGGAAAAAATGCTATATACTGAGCATATATGGGCTTCTTTCTTATCACCATGCTCTCAACAATATAGTATAACAGCTATTTATAGCACATTCACCTTGTGTTGGGTAATCTAAAGTCGATTTAAAGAGCACAAGTATAGGTGTGTAGGTTCTGTGAAAATGCCATACTACATAAAAGACTTGGCCATCCTGAGATTTTAGTATCTGCAGAGTGTGTCAGGGGTCTTTTAATGTGTATTTTTGTTTTATTTCTTTTTGAGTGGAGAGATCTTGAAGCTAATTCCTGCAGATACCATGAGGATGATGTAATTAATCATCCAAGTTACAAGCCATTTGCTTAATTGTAGTTTAGTAAGCGCTACACCAGGAAAGATAGGGTGCCATCAGAATGTCTACAAAGAAGGTCTTAGCTGGCTTTGGGGCCTACAGGGACTAGTGATGCTTCAGCTGAGATGGGAAGATGAGCAGGGAGATCAGCAGGTGTGGAGGGGAAACAGCTTTCTAGACAAAGGCAAGAAGGAGCTGAGGGTGGGGATGGTGAGAGCAGAGAGAAGGGAAGGGAGGTCAGTTCAGCCAGGGCCCTGAAAAGGATTTTAAGTTTCACCCTAGGAGTGTTGAGAAGTCATTGGAGGTCTTTAAGCAGAGAGGGACACGAGTTTACAAGAGACCAGGGAGGAATTTGGGCCAAATTCTTGTTAGTATCGATTATTTGTCACTTTCCTGATCTTGTTCTTTTTCCTTAAGTGACTTAGAATCCCAGCAGGGATGGACAAAGTAGCATGTAAAGTTCCTGGATGCTGAGCCATCCCCGCACTGGAGTTGGAGTTGTTTCTACCCAGTTGGGCGTCAAAGCACCTACATGACTCCTGTGATGTGTGCTGTGAAATTTCTCCAGTTCTTGTTTGGGGGTGAATCGGCATAGACAGAGTAGCACTTGTGGTGGGAGACATTCCTGAAGGAAGATGTGTACTGCTGGAAATGAACAACACATTTTGGGGCCAGGGCACAATTAGCCAGGCACACAGCTTACCTGTAGGTACTTTCCAGGTAGGCAGGCAAGTGCAGGTCTGAGTTGAGCAGAAAGCAATTCAAAGGTCACAGTAGACTCAGCTTAAACAGAGAGCCATTTAAGTTGTAGGCTGTTAAGTTTAGATATGGCTTAGCATTTATCATCCTCGTCTCTTTGTTCTGCTTTGTCCTGAGACTTAATCCAGCCAGCAAAAAGAAATAGATTTAGGTGGGTACTACCGTGGGACGAGATTTTTTTTTTTTAATGAATATCTGTGTTTTCAGTAAATTAGTGATGTCTATCCAAGTATTTGAACTTCAAGAGTAGCATGGATTTTTAAGGAGAGCTGACACAGATGGTAGGTCCCTAGAGGGGCGGGGTCACTCCTTGGGCAGCAGAAGAATATAGCTTAGAGGAACTTGGGACTTATTATCTCCCTAGAGACGTAACTGGAAGGACAGCCAACAGTCTCAGAGAACACTGCATGTGCTCAGCTGTGCATGTGTCTAAGTCCTTCCTATGTATGATCTCCTTGACTCTGTCCTGCAACCCCGCAATGCAGATGCCGCTATCGCTATTCTCATTGTATGGATGGTGAAATCAGGGCTAAGAGTGGATACGGTGCTGTTAGGAAGTGGGACATAAACTGAGCCAGTCTGGTGCTGGAGGCTGCTTGTGAATGAAGAACAGAGGCCTGGGGTTGTGGTGATCTGTCTTGGAGCGAACTTACTACAAAGGGCAGGTGCAGGGACTACCCACTCAGGCCCCCCTTCTGTCCCTCTCTTGGACAGGAGCTTTCTCTCCCTCAACAAATATATTCTGCTCATAAAAAAAGGGCAAGTGGAGACTGCGTCACTAGTGCACACACAGAAAGTGTCTTCGGGACACCGGATGTAACCCTTTTCAAGTCCCTTTCAAATGGGACTTGAAAGATTTTTCTACATTTGTAAAAGACAACGAGGGATTCTTAGAGACAGCCTGTGAACCGGAAGGGCCACCATTTACTCCTGAAAGTTTAAAGTAATTATAACTATTTCAAATGCCCCTTATTGGAAGAGTGGTTAGCTTCTGCAGTTGATAGTCTCCTAGCCTCCATTTCAACCAAAATACCTGAGTTGGGGACAAGTGAATTCTTTCTTGTGAGGTGCTCCCAACTGAATTTTAGCTCATGTAAGGCAGTTAGATTTGCAGATAGTTCAGGGAGAGAACAACCATGTCCTGGCTGTCTTCTGTCTACTTCCTTCTCAGAGAAGCACAGAGCACCAGCTCTGATTGGTCGTACAAATGGGTCATTGCAAAGCTGGCCAGTGGGGTCTCCAGCTAGCTGTAGAGCAAGGACATGTTTTGGAAGCAGCTGCAGTGTTTATATCTGGTTCTGAACTTGCTTCTGTTTTTCAAATTTTAAGACCAACAGGGAATATGGGACTTTGGAAAAGGATGACTCACTGACTGCCCTTTGGAGTTGAGTTCTAGGGCAAGGCAGCTTCTAGACTAGGTACTTGGACGGTGCCTTCTGTATGGTTGACAGTGAGAGAGATGACATTAAAAGCCTGCCTGGCCTGTGTTTTACGATTTATGTTAGAGGGAGTAAGGGGATTCATTGGGGGTAAACTTGATTAACATATTTCTGGGAATAAGGGAAGAGATACGAATAAGAGTTCTGAAGACTGAAAGCCTACTTTGCTTATTCTTTGTGGATTTATAGAAATAGTAGTAGAACTGAAACTTAGCCATTGGAATTTGCGGGAATAGTCTTACGAAAGAGAAGATGTAAGGCTACATTTCACCTTTCACCTTCTTTCATCACTGTGCATCAAACTAAATTCCAGACCTCAAGAGTTAAATATAACTCATAAGTATCTAAAAGAAAAAAAAAATACAGGGAAAAAGGTGAGCAAGGGAGGGCAATTAAGGGCACCGGGGTATAGGTGCTCCCAGCTGAAGCTGAGTAAGGTGACCCTATCTTAGTGTCCTCTACATGGTCTGCATAGTGACACTTTTTTTTTCATTTTTCATTTTGTACTTTTTGTTGGTGGCTTTGTGCTACAGCATAAGTGCTATCTAGAGTTTCCAACCTGGAAGCTATAATTATTTCTACTGAAATAGTACGTACATTAGGTAAGCTTCACTCAGCCCAGAGTGGTGGCGCTATCACTGGGCTCGTGGTGAAAGTGTAAGCAATGTAGAGATTAAAGAAGTGGTCTTTTAAACAGATAAACACTGAGAAGAAAGCCACGGCTACGGTCTGAGCACGTCCCACAAGGTGCTGCAGGGCAGTTCCAGAGCAGCTGGGTGCAGAGGTGGAACGCGAAGGTGTGGCTTGGTTATGAGCGCTCTGCCTCCTCCACTATTAGTACCACCACGGCAGGAGTGGGCTCCCTGGGTACCACAGCCTTGTGAGGGATGAGCTGAGGTCTCCCTCTCTTCCTCTTCTTTCACCTTCTTGCTTTGTGTCATGGGATGATGTGGGAGGCAAGCCCTTGGCAGGTTCTGGGACCTTGATATTGGACTTGCCAGCTTCCAAATGGTGTGGAATGAATTTCTTTTCTTTAGTAATTACAGGGTCTGTGGTATAGACCCTTTAGAAATTACAGCTCTGCCGTAGCAAAACCAACAGATGAAGACAGATTTGTGTTCATCACATGACCCCACATTTTGACCACAGAGATTTGTGACCAGGAACCCGATCCTGTTCCTCCCCTAGGAGTGAAGGCTCAGCATTGGCCACTTCAGGATGTGTAGAGCTTTTATAGAACATATGTGGTGTGATTTAAAACCATGGTGGATGTTCCAGTCAAAAGCATCAACAAGGAAGCGCACGTTGCCATCAGTCCCCTAACTTCAACACACCCTCTTGCTTTGAACACGCTAAACCTGTTGTGCTTCCTGCTTTCTGAAGCAGTTCAGGAAATTTTCTTGGACTGGGGAGATAGTTTGGTAGAATAAGTGTTTGCCTGGCAAGTACAAGGTCCTGAGTTCAATCCCTGGTATTAAAAAAAAAAAGGTTTTTTTTCACCAGTGTCTTTAGTTGTGCCCTGTGGCTGTCTCAAAGTCCTGAACTGATGCAAAATATTTGCCTTCCGAGATCACTCTAACCTGGGGAAGAGCCAGAAGTCATACAGCGCCAGCTCCCATGACTAAGGCCGAACAGGACTCGTTGTGGTTTTTGTTTGTTTGTTTGTTTTAAATGAGCCCGGCATCTTTCCTTTTTATGCCACCCGGCAGCAGGATTCACTGCATTTTAAAAATAAAATCATACCTATAAAGACACTCATAGAAGAAGATTTCCAAAACTGCTTCAGAAAATGGTGGGAACGAAGGGATAAATGTGTTCAAAGTGGGAAAGGAGGTATCTTGAGGGAGATTCATGGCAATGTGTAGCACATTTAAAAACGAATTAAACATTGGCCACAGTTTTCAATCATCCCTTGTAAGTACGGTGAAGAAGGAGGATCAACGCTATACTCTTCCTCCTGCTTGGGCAAATACATCTGCCGTCTGACTAGATGGCGGGTTTAAATTACCGAACCTGCGCCAGGCTGCCGCTCGCTCGCCCCTTCCTGCGCCCAGCACACTGTGCTTGTGCGCCTGCGCACCTGCGCACCTATGTACCAGGCTTCCTGGGCTGTAGGTCCAGGCTCTGCTCCCAACCCTGTGAAGAGCTCCTACTGGCCATTGCCTGGGCTTCAGTAGAGGGCTTAAGGAGGCACCAACAGCAGGCTCTGGAAGCAATCTTGTGGCCATTTCGGAGAGGCAATTTGCATTCAGGGATCTGGGACATGATCTAGATTGTTGGAAAGATGTCTTTCTTGCCATTGCCAAAGTGAGGCTTCTGTAGGTCAAGGTCTTGGGCAGGTCTCCTTTTGTCCCAGCTGAAGAGTCTACTGCCTGTCTAGATGGATTTAAATCTCGAGAGAGCTGGGAAGTAATGTTTGCCCATCGGGTAATTTTCTTTCATTCTCTAGCTAGTGTTTTTCAAATGATTGCAGTCCCAAGAAGTTTATAGGAACCTTGTCCCTGTGCCAGAGGCTCTTGTCTGCCTTGCTTTGTTCTAGAATGTTCTTTTGTTGTCTACAGCTATAGCTACACAGTGAAGAACAAGGCTGTCTCTTCTAAATATGGATGTAGATTTTCACACCTCCATGTTTCCGGGTGACCCAGAGTGTTCAGCCCAGCTAGGAGAGTCCCTTTTCTCACTTACTCAGTATTTATCACAACATGGCAGAATCTCTTCCACCTTCTCAGGGGTAGCCAGCAGTGACGGTGTCAGCAGCTCTTCCATCAGCAGCTACCAGGGAACAAGATGTTAATGCTAGAGCTCATTTCACAGTAATTAAAATTGTACTGAGATGAATTCTTGGAATAGATTTGTCTGGAAGCAGTTTCTGGAGAATTTTGACTCTGAGTCCTAAAACAGCCTTGCAGGAGCAACAAGCTTGGAAGTGGCTGCAGGAGGAGCCATAGCTTTCCAGCCTGGATTCTGGGAAGGAGCCCTCACCAGCTTCCCCAGCAGAAAGCCAGAACGTCAGATCGTATCAGCGTGTTCCTGGGACCATGGAATCAAGTGAGGGCAGAAAGGACAGTTGGGCACAGGAGAGTATTAATCTGGTGATGCTTTGGGATCTGTAAATTAGTGTAGTGACGACAATCATATATCCAGGGGTTGACATACATGTAAAATTCCAGTCATGGTTTTAAAACCGTGTGCCCTAGTTTTGGGATGTGAGAATGTTATTGTCAATTGTGAGTAGAGAGGTGCTTTTGGAGAGGAACCATATTAGACATTTTATTAGGTGCTTTATTTATGCACAGTGGAGGACTCAAAACTCACATTTGGGCCGCATTTGGATATTTTGTATTACAGCAAGGTTCTCTTTCTCCTTTGCCATGGAGAGAGCCTAGCAGAGGGACAATGGAAGAACGGCACTGGCATTCACTATCTGGGAAATCACAAGCAAGTCATGAATGGCACTGTGTCTCAGTTTCCTCATCTGTAAAAGGGGCACACTTACAACGCTTTTATGAATTGGCTATGAAGAACAAGCGGGGCAGCGGTACAGTTTGGATTTGAAAGGACCATGTATTAAATGCTTGGACCCCAGCCCTATAGTGCTATTAAGAGGTGGGGCTTAGAGGGAGTGAGTTCAGGGGGGCATGGCCCTGAAGGGGTTATTGAAACCCGGTGCCTTCCTGTTTCTCTAATTCCCAACCTGTGAGGTCAACAGGCTTCTCCACCATGTGCTCCTTCCTTGATGTACTGTGCTGCCACAGGCCCAAAGCAATAAGGCCAGACTCAGAGGCTTCATAGACGGAAATTCTGAAATCATGAGCCAAAACGAACCTTTCTTCCTTTTAAGTTGCTCATCTCCAGTGTTTTGTCATAGTAAAAAGAAGCTGAAGAACACAGTGTTTGTAAAGTGTCTATCATAAAAAGATGTTAGCAGGCACTTCACAGATGTCCTGATTCCGCCCAGCCCTCAACTCCACCTCTTTCATCGCAGATATTTCTTGGTGAGGGTTTACTTTCAGGGAGGCATCCTCTGCACTTTGCGATAGCGTTCACTCTTGATGATTTTACTTCTCACCTGACTCTGGGCGCCTTCACTGACTGCCCTGACCCTTGCTTCCTGCGTGCCATCTTTGCAAGCGTGGGTCCTCCCCACTGCTCATCTTTTCTTCCATCCAGTGCACAATAATAGTTTAATCTAACAGGTAAATTTGGCACAAAATGAACTCACAGGTTCAGCTCAGACACTCCTGTCCTGGTGAGGGTTAGTTACTCCCCCAGAACAGCAGTTGCTTGCCACTCATCCAGGCTGTGTCATTCTTGAGCGAGCCCCCTGCCACCATGCTCTACATACCCCAATGCTATGCTGTTCTCAGGGCAGCCCCTCACAAGGCTCACTTGGTCAGGGATGTAAGCTATGTCCTTCCACTTGAGCTGGTGTTGTGATAGAACTCATAGTCTAATTTCCAGAGGCATAGTGGCTGGGAAACTTGGGATCAAAATGACTAGCCATAGCCCTTGGGATCAAAATGACTAGCCATAGCCCCAGCTCTGCCACATGCTGATGTGTAAATTTTGCAAAATCTGTAACCCTGGTGAGTTCTATTTTTTTTCTACTCAAAGGGGAAGATAATAGAATGTACTTCATATTTTCATTGGGAAGATTAAGTAACTAAATATATCTAAAATATTCAGAACCATGGCTAGCCTCAGAAATCTGGACATAGTGCTAACTGGTTGTATTTATTAATTTCTTCAGAATGTGACAGGGAAAGTGAGTGTGTGTCACAGGCACATTCCTGGCTCCTGCGCTTCCTCTGATTCCCCCTCCAGTGCCTCCCTCTTGGTCACCCAACCTCCCTTGGCAATGCTTCTCCTGGATACTTGCCTAATACATGTGTCTAGTTTGCTATTTTAAAATAGAGTGTCTACCCTGTTGGAGAAGAAAGAAGTGAGACAGAAATCGAGCTTGTGTCACTTCCTCAGTGCTCAGTTACCGTTCCTGCCCCTCTGTTTCTCTCAACAGTCTTCTTACGTGTCAACTGGCCCTGGATTTAGCCTTCAGGAAATAGTTCTTGCAAACATACCACTGTTCAGTGGTTATCTTGGGTCCTTGGCCCACCTTTCATAGGCTTCTTTGAAATATGAGCCTTTGGAGAGACCATGCCCAGTCCCCAGAGCCAGGGACTTCCTAACTCCTGTCCTATTAGGAAAGCTTTTTGACTGACTGCCACAGGCCAGATGCCTATGGGAAAGTAAGATGACTGCTGCCCAGGAGGAATACGTGGTCCAGTGCTGCCTGACTCCTGCTCCAGTGGGTCCTGTGGGGTCACCAGGGTGTGCAGGCTTTTATCCTACTCACTATGTCATTGAAAAATTGCTCTATTTTTCTTTGTTTTGCTTCTTAGGCTTTTAAAGCTTCATCCAATGCAAGAGTTACCTTATCTTAAAAAGTTTGAAAATAATTGACCCGATGTTTTCCACTGAATTTATTGAGAATGACTTTCTGTAGGGGTTTGACCTTTCTGACTTGCATTTGGCCAAACTTATGACAGGGCTATGTCCAGTATATTGGCAACAGTCACCCTCAGGCTCCCGCAGGTGAGATCTCTAAAGCTGCCCTTCAGCCAGTGAAGCTCACCTTTTGCCTTTGAGGAAGACCTGCATATAGTCCAGATTAGTGCCATTTGTCATATTAAGTACATAAGGGAACTTTGAGGGGCAGTACCACATATAAATTAAGGGCAATCTCAAAAGAGTTCCAGAAATAGTGACAACACTACTGAAATAAGTTTATGACTTAAAAATGTTAGAGGGCAGGTGAGATAGCTCAGCAGACTAAGTACCTGCTTAGGCAAGCGCAGGGAGCATGCTGGTCCTGCTCCAAATGTGCTGAGCTGGCCACTGAGTCTGGGTATGGTGGCACATGCCAGTAATCCTAAGACTGGGGAGGCTGAGACAGGAGGATCACTACGAGTCTGAGCTGCACAGTGAGACCTTATGCCAAATACATTAAAAAAAAAAGTTAAAAATTCTAAATTAAGGTCTCCACATGTTCCAGAAGGACTTGTAACACTGAACTGTAACTTTCCAGAGATCAGGAAGCTGGACTTCACTTTAATTGTGGCATGTTTGGTTAAGCAAAGACCCAGGATCCGAAGTAATCAGGAACTGTCTGGTTGCTCTGTCACTGAGCTGTAATCATGCATCTGGGAGAACCGGTCAGAATGTCCAGCTCATTCTGTTTTTATAATGCTACTTAAAATCACCGCACATTTGCATATGTGCAGAGTATTTCAGGAATAGGTTTAGAATGGAGCCTTTGTAGGACAAGTCGATGCCTCCTCTTCTTTATTAATGTGTCCTGAGATGGTGCTAGCTGATACTCAGTGGCTATATACTAAATGACCGAACACACATGACAGGGTGGTTTCCTCTCGGGAGCTGTACTGGAGGGTGCTGGAAATGTTATTTTCTGATTTGTAGACAGGTGTGATTTCTGTCCTGGGGAGGTCAGAAAGGAAGAATATCCTCTTTACTCCTTGTGTCTGTGCATTTGCCCATAGAGAATACAAATCTCACACGGTTGCCCCTTACCCCGTGCATGGTCCCACCCGTGCATAGCATGACGTGGCTCTTTCTGGATCTCATATTCCTCCCCTCTGAAATACTGTAAACTTAACTCAGAGCCTTTGACTGAGCCGCTACATCCCTGGCCCTTTTTCACTTTTTAATTTTGAGACCAGGCCTTGCTGAGTTGCCTTGGTGGGGCTCAGACTTGGGGTCCGCCAGCTTCAGCCTCCCGGAGTGTTGGGGTCACAGGCTGTCACCCCCATGGCCCTGGCCATGGCCCTCTTATCCTTAGCAGGCTGGGTTCTGCTGCTCCTCATTCAGGCACCATCTATTCACACTGCATCCTGGCCAGGGAGGGCCTCGCTCCCAGGCAGCATGGCCTGCCTGCACTGCCAGCACCTTGCTCTTGGGTGTGGATGGAAGTGGGGACTGGAGTTCATCCTTCTTGCAGTCTGTTCAGGCTATTATAGCAAAGCACCACAAACTAGGCAGCTTATACATGACAAGAATTTCTTTTTTTGATGACTTGCATTTATTGGATAACTTTTGCATGCAATATTGTACTGTAAAACAGAACATAAAACTATACTACTGTGCAATCTGCAAAAATTATAATACTATATAAACAAGGCATACTATACAAGAAGAAAGACATTGAGGATCTATAAACATGATGTACAAAAAAAATTAAAGACAAATCATATGTCTGAGTGAAGTGCCTCAGTTGTAAGTCCAGATGACGTGGTTGAAGGAGTATCTGTCTATGTCTTGACCTCATAATCTCTTGCCCTGGTTGTCTGCAGTTTGTAAGTGGCATTTACAAATTTGTGGCATTTTTTGAACACCGCTCACCACTTTTTCAGATTGTGTCCAACTTAGGTAAAGCAGAAGGGCCTTCCATCAGTCTGTCGGGTCGCCCCGCAGCACCAGTTGGAATGCCCACATAATAATTTGCAAATAACCCATTCTGCTCCCTGCAGAACTGGTAAAACACGGTCTGTGACCCCTTTAAGACTGTCACTGCTTTAGGACTGTTGTGCTGATGGGAAGGGATAATGTTATGGTTTGTGTCCAGTTGTCCCCCCAAAGCCTCATGCAGTCATGGGGCAGACTTCTAGAGTTTGTGATTAACTCATCATTCACTGGGATTATGGGTGTGAGTGCTACTGGCATCATGGGTGTGAGTACTACTGGGATTATGGGTATGAGTGCTGCTGGCATTATGGGTGTGAGTACTACTGGGATTATGGGTATGAGTGCTACTGGCATCATGGGTGTGAGTACTACTGGGATTATGGGTGTGAGTACTACTGGGATTATGGGTGTGAGTGCTGCCGGGATTATGGCTATGAGTGTTACACCTGGCCTGGCGCAGATAGCCTGAATGCAACTTAAAGGAAACAGACTTGCTCTCTGTCGCCATTGTTGCTGCTACTCTTCCCATTTGCTCTTGCTGTTTTGCTGTTTGCTGCCGCCATGAACTGCTGCCCTCTGCCATGTGCCGCTCTGCCTTGGAGCAAGCCGAGTATGGACTGAAACTTCCACAAACTGTGAGCTAAATAAACTTTTCCTTCCTTCATTTTGGGTGTTGGATATTTGCCCCAGCAACGAGAGAAGAATAACTGAGACAGACTGGCACAAGGGAAAGAAAAGCACTGTGGATCTTTCCTACTGTTTTTAAGTTGTGTTTGTCTTGATTCAGCAGTTGTTTGATTTCTGTAAACCTTTTCTTCTAGAATGCTAACAATGCAGTTTCTAATAGTTTCTTCTTGTTTTTCAATGCTTCTGTGAGAGAACCAGTGTTTGGAGACGCCTACGCTGTCATTTTCTAATGTCGCTCAGTTAATTTCTTTTCAATTCAACATTGATCATCACATTTCAGTTTATCAGTGTTGTGTGCAGAAGGCTCAATTTATTAGGCACTGATTTATTCCTCTGGGGAGTGAAGTTCCCATACCATACTCCTTCATGGCCTATGCATCCGTGATACCTGGTATCCTGTGCCTCGAATGCAGTCCACCAATTTATCTTTTCTGTTCATTATTTCTAAACCTAGACCAAAATATACATTAGAGATGGTTAATGGAAGTGGGTGAATGTTCTAGCTCTAGGTGGTTTCTCTTATTCTATTAGACCTGTAACTGTTACTTGGCTGTGATCATACATTTTCTGACTTACTTTATTTAAGACCTTCTACAATGTCATTTCTTATTTTTTTTTATTAGGTTTGTAGTAATGTTTACATTCCTTGTAGGAAGTACAGGTACATAATCCGTCTTGACTCATGTTTTCATTTCCTTGCCCTCCCCCTTTTTCTACTTCTATTCATCTCTCTTTTATTTTTTATTTATTTATTTTTTTCCAAGCCAAACTATATCCAATTTTATTAAAGATACTCTTGGGACTACCAAAAATCAGAAAACCACTATAAAATCCAATGAAGTCTTCATTTGAGGCTCTGAAGTAGAGAAAGTTTAGAGTGAGGGTTGACATTTCACATTTAGCATGTTGTTTAACAACTTTTCACAAGACAACCCTGACTTTCAGGAAATGAAAATCGCAGAATTATCAATCTGAAGAGCCACAATCTAGAAAAAGAAATCAATTGCTTTGGTGGGACACCATCTCAGTGTTACTGGCAAGTCCGGATTGCCAGACACACTGGTAACATCACTTTTGGGAATCAGATCCCAATAGGTCTCTGGGCTTAAGGGAGTTAAACCTATGCTGATGGCAGAGGAAAGGAGGACATAAAATGAACTGGGAGCTGTCCCGTACCACAAGGCATTTATGCCAAGGTGGCCACATAATGTCAACATCAGGGAATACCTCTTCCTGGGAGCCAAGAGGAAGTCTCTCAAAACCAGCAGGGAAAGGTGCCTTCTCACATCAATCCAGCTTTGGAGACATTGTACTACTGACATATGCTCCTTCCCCCCAAAACAACAATGAAGTGTTCTGTGTGCGAACAACATAGCTTAAAAAAAGTAAAAACAAATTCTGCATTTTTATAAAGCTTGATAAAAATAATATTTCAAACTGTACATTCACCAGAAGTACACAGTTATCAAAAATGTGCACACTTCACTTGGCATCTCCAGCACCTTCAGCTTTTTGTGCCTGGTCTGTTTTGGCATCTCCATTTTCTGCAGGGTTATTTCCATCGTTGCTGGCATCAGCTTTTCCCTTTTTCCCTTTGGGCATCTTCTCTCTCTTCTTTACAGGGGCCTTTTTAGGCTTGGGTTTTGGCATTGAGAAGAGCTGGCTTAGCAGAAGACCTCGCGGATCTTCTCTGTGGTTCATCCTTCACCACGGCTTTATCACCTCTAGCATCCCTTTCCACCTTTCTCTTGAGCACGATGGTGATGGAGGTGGGTCACAGGCCCTGGACACGAAATGCAGCAGTGTGCAGCTTTGTGTGCCTCGGGGGTCATCCTTGCTTCTTCACACGGCTCCCCATCTCTTTTTAAAAATTTTTAACTCTTAAAAGAGAGTACAAAATAATATTAAAGCAGAAACATTACAGGTCATACAGAATTTCACTTAACAAAGTAATATAAATTTCACAGTACTTGTTGTAATGCATAGTATTGTGTTCCAACCAGTTATCCATGTTATCAGATATATGTATGTATGTAAAATTGGAAAAAAAGAAAAAAAAAAGAAAGAAGTGTATAAGAAATTAAGAAGAGAAAAAGTACAAACAGGGAAAAAAAGGAGACAAGCTGGATGGTTGGGACGACTGTATTGTGCATTTTCACTGGTCTACGGAAAGGAGCAGATAATGCTGAATTTGTTCTACCATCTCATAAGCCCCCTTTTAGGAGCACATTTGCAGTATGTAATGTTTACATTCCTCAGATAAAGTTGGCACAAGTATGTAACATCCATCTTAATTTCTTTTGCCACCCCCATCCCTCCCTCCTCTTTCCATTTTCAACTTTTTAAAAAAAAATTAAGTTTATTGGTACAATTTAGATATACATAATGATCACAATCATAATATGTACTTCATACCTATACAAAATACATCCTGGTTCCTCTTTTTCAATCCCCTTCCTTCCCTTCAACCCCTCTTTCCAACTTCTCCTTTACAAAAACTTTGTTTTCATTTTATCCTTCTCTTATGGTTTTTAAAAAGTTATTCAAAAAAAAGAGAATACAAAGTAGTAATACTAAAAAATTAGAAATGATACAGAACTTCACCAAACAAAATGAGTTTGACAATCCTTGTTGTATTGCTAAGTGTTGTCTTCAATTTAGTTGTTCAGATTACCTGATATATGCATACAAAATTGGCAAGAGAAAGAAAAAACCAAAAGTTGTAAGAAATTAAGAGAGAAAGAGGAAAAAAATGAAAAAGACAAAAAGATTAAGCACGAACTGCTCCTTTCCATAGACCAGCAAAAACCCACAGTACAATTATCCAAGCTATCCTGCGTACATACATAGATACGTCTCTTTCTCCCACTCCCTCTCCTGTCCTTCTCCTCATTTGAGTAATTCCTTCCTTTTGGACAGATTCATTAACTTCTAACAGTATCTATTGTACCCTTCAGATTTTATTTACTCTTTCAGGTTCTTACTCTAGGGAGACAATATGATGTTTGCACATGTGGGTCTGATTTATTTCACTTATGAGTATGGTCTCTAACTGCATCCATTTAACCAATAAAAGCCTCAAATTTATACTTTTTATAGTATAAGTTATATACTATAATTTATGAGCATTATAAATTTATACTTTTTATATTATAGTATGAATAATACTCCACTGTGTAAAAATTCCTCATCTTCTTTATCTATTCTTCAGTTGATGGGCATTTGGATTTTTCCAATGTTTAGCTATGACATATTGTGCTGATATAAACATGGGTGTATATAAATTATTGTGTTATGTTTTTAGTTCTTCTGGAAAAATAACCAGGAGGAAAATAGCTGGGTTGAATGGGACCTCCAATCCTAGCTTTTTGAGGAACCTCCACACTGATTTCCATAGTAATTGTACCAGTCTACATTCCCCCAATAGTGGAGAAGTGTTCGTTTTTTCCCACAACCCCTCCAGCACTTATTATTGGATGACTTCTTGATGATAGCCCTTCTTTCTGGGGTGAGATGGAATCTCAGTGTTGTTTTAATTTACATTTCTCAAATGATGAATGATGCTGAACATTTTTTCATATATTTATTTGCCATTTGTCTTTCTCTGTCTGAGAAATGTATATTTATCTCAGATACCCATTTTGGGATGAGTCTGAATTTTGGGGGCTTGGGTTTTTTGAAAATTTTCTTGTATTCTAGATAGAAGTTCTTTGTTTGAGAGACAGTTGGCCAATTCTTTTCCTCAATTCATGGGTTTTCTTTGTACTCTGTTGGTAATTTCTTTGGATACACATAAACTTTTTTTTAAGAAAGATGAGATCCAAGTTGTTGATTCTTTGAAGTATTTTCCTTGCAGTGTGGTTTTTGTTCATGAACTCTCTACCTACACCTATGTCTTCATACCTACTTTCTCCTCCAGAAGATTTAGAGTTTCAGTTTTAATATTTAAATATTTGATCTATTTTAACCATAGTTTAGTGCATAATGATAGACATGGGTCTAATTTTAGGCTTCAGCATGTGGAAAGCCAGTTTTTTCCAGCATCATTTAATGAAGAGGCTACGTTTCTTCCAGTGAACATGTTTTGCCTCTTTGTCAAAAGTAAGGTGGCAGAATGTGTTTGTAGAAACATTAGCCAGAGCAATTAGACAAGAGAGAAAAACAAAAGGAATAATTATTGGAAAGGAAAAAGTGAAATTATTATTTGCATATGACATGATACTTTACATATAAAACTGCAAAAACTCCACCACGAGAATTTTAGATTCAATAACCAAATTCAGTAGTGTAGCAGGATAGGGAGTCAAAACTCATAAATCAATAACATTTCTGTGCACAAGCAACCAGTGCATGGAAAGAGAAATTAGGGAAACTACACCTTTTACAATAACATCCAAAAAATGAAATACTTATGAGTCAATCTCACAAAGGCAGTAAAAGATATATACAGTGAAAATTGTGGTATTCTGAAAGAAAAGATTAAGGAGGGTTTTAGAAAATAGAAAGACATTCCCTGCTCCTGAATAGGAAGAATCAACATTGTGAAAATTGCCATACTCCCAAAATTGTTATACAGATTCAATGCAATACTGATTAAAATACCATTAGTATACCTCACAGATTTAGAGAAAACATTCCTAAAATTCATCTAGAACCAGAAAAAACCTAGAAGAGCAAAAGAAACTCTGGGCAACAAAGGAAAGGCAGGAGGCATCACAATCCTTGACCTGAAATTATACTACAAAACTGCTATGATAAAATCAGTAAGATGCTGGAAAAACTGGCTTTTCACATGCCAAAGGCTAAAATTAGACTCATGTCTATCACCATGCACTAAACTATTAAGATGTATCATATACAGGTACAAATTCTGAATGATGAACATGATCATTATACATATCTAAATTGTATCAATGTTTTTTTTTTTCTTTTTGTATTTTAGGACAGGGTCTACAGGGTCTACAGGGTCTCGCTATGTAGATCGGACTTGTAGTGATCTGCCTGTGTTCAGCCTCCCAAAAACTGGAATTAGAGGTCCACACCACTATGCCCAGTCTCAATCACCATCTCAGCATGCCCCAGGGGTGGGGCCGGCACAGCTCACAGGGGATTGAACCCCGGCCGCTGAGTCTGCCTAAGCAGGTGCTTTAATCCACTGAGCTATTGGGTGGTTCTCCAATGATCTTAATTTCAAAAAAGGAATTTAGAGAAGATCTAATGCTACTTCTAATGCTGATGAAACTCTTTAATGAAGTTGAAAGGCAAGCAACTCTCCCAAAGTGATTCCCAGAAGGAGATATTACCCTGATACCAAACCCAGAAAAGGACCGAACCAAAAAAAGGGAACTTCTGGCTGATCTCCCTAATGAACGCAGATGCAAAAATTCTCAATAAGATACTCACTAATAGAATGCAGCAAATCATCAGGGAGAGTATTCACTATGACTGAGGAGGATTCATCCCAGGATGACAGACCTTGCCTTATCCTTCTCATATTATTTTTCTGTTGTTGATACCCACCTTTTCTCTCTGTTTAATTGCTTGCCCTGCCTACTGGTTTCTTTCTATTGGTGTTCCTGGAGTTGTGATTTTCATTATCTCTTCCTAGAATATCCTTCAGAGCATTTTGCAGAGCCGGTTTGGTGGTCATGAATTTCTTTGGTCTTTCTTTGTCATGGCAGCATTTATTTCTCCATTAATTTTGAAAGGTAGTTTTATAGAGTACGTAAATCTGGGTTGGAGGTTGTTTTCTTTTAGATCTTGAAATACTTCACTCCAACTTCTCCCTGACTTAAGGCTTTGTTTGAGAAGTCTGCTGTGATTCTAATGAGTTTTCCTTTGTAGGTGACTTGTTTCTTTTTTTTTTTTCTAACTGCTTTAATATTCTGTTCTTGAATTTCTGAAATCTTGATTATTATATGCCTTGATGGAGATTTATTTTGATCATGGCTATTTGGAGTTCTAGACACCTCACTTACTTGTATGTCAAATTCTTTATTCATGTTTGGCAAGTTTTCTGCCATCACTTCTGCGAAGAGGTTTTTTTTTTATGGTGTTTGCACTATTTCTGGTTTTATCATTGACTCTGCTCAATCTTACATTATTCTTCTTTTCTTCATCTTGCAACTGTTGGACTGCTGTTTCTTGGTCCCTTGCTATTTTTCAGATATCTTTCTTTTCATTGCTAACAGAAATCCTGTCTTCTAAGTCTGATATCTTTGCCTTCATTGAATCTGTTGTGTACACTTTCAGTAAAATTTTTAATTTCCTGGATGTCTATTTGGATCTGTGTCATGGCTCCCATTTCTTTCCTATATTGGGCATTCATGGTTTCTATCAATTTCCTAATCTCTTCTCTATCTTTTTTTTATCTCTGTCTACTTTAGATTTGTTGGGCATGCCTTTCATTCTGATCATCATTTCTTGTTTTATCTGAGAGGTTTTTTTTATATCCACCTACATTTATTAAAATTTCTGCTGCTATCATTTTAGAAAGTTCAACTGTGTGGCTTTCAGCTTCTCTGTCACATTGAGCTCTGGACTTGTCTTCTGTGGGCTCAAGGTCTGGATTTGCATTTTTCTTTCACATTCTGTCATTTTTTTTGAAATAGTTAAGAGACTTTATTCTAATAGCTATAATTACAGTGCTTGTCAAAATGAAAACTGAAAACAAGTATACAAAACGATTGATTCCTAATCGTGTATTGAAAGCAGTAAGAGGTTCCACAACACCAAATAAACCAGTTCTGAAGTTTCCCAAGGTAAATTTAACAGCTCCAGCTTCTTCAGTGTTGATCAAAATACAAAAGAAAAAAGTAGAGGTCGTCTTTTCTGATGGCAAATCGGACCCTTGCAGGCTGAGGGAGGAAGCTACTTTACACATGGAGGTGGGGGTGCTCCGGGACTGTGGTCTGGAGTGGACCAACCGACCCAGCTTGCACACGCTCCTGCTGGTGAGACCCAGACTCTGACCAACACAAGTCCTGAGCGGGCACTAGGAATAGGCTGCCACTCCAGCTGCACACTGACCAAGGGGGAGGGTGGGCCCCGGACCCCTCTTAACCCTCCCTGCTACCCCAAGGTGACCATGTGAGCATGAGTACAAGCACATGCTATGGAATGCAGGTGACCCAAAGGCAGGCGGGCCACAGGGTCTCGACTGTGACCATGCAGTGGATGGCATTTGTTCATCACATCTCTGGAGTTCCCAGAGGAACAGCTGAGCTGATGATCAGGCCGAACCGCTCTAGGAATAGTCTCCCTTCTATGCGCTCAAGTGTTCTCCTCACCTTGTAATTTTTAATTATTTTTAAAAATGCACTGAGTTTGGGCTATACACCAACCACCAAATGGATCCTGACACCAATCTACAGCTCAGGGGCTCCTGGAGGCCAGGTGCCCATGCACCCAAATCCCTTCTCAGTACTAACAGTGAGTTGATTTTCTTTACAATAAA
>NW_004524612.1:12707909-12723051 GCF_000260255.1 Octodon degus
GGTTGCCCCTTGCCCCGTGCATGGTCCCACCCGTGCATAGCATGACGTGGCTCTTTCTGGATCTCATATTCCTCCCCTCTGAAATACTGTAAACTTAACTCAGAGCCTTTGACTGAGCCGCTACATCCCTGGCCCTTTTTCACTTTTTAATTTTGAGACCAGGCCTTGCTGAGTTGCCTTGGTGGGGCTCAGACTTGGGGTCCGCCAGCTTCAGCCTCCCGGAGTGTTGGGGTCACAGGCTGTCACCCCCATGGCCCTGGCCATGGCCCTCTTATCCTTAGCAGGCTGGGTTCTGCTGCTCCTCATTCAGGCACCATCTATTCACACTGCATCCTGGCCAGGGAGGGCCTCGCTCCCAGGCAGCATGGCCTGCCTGCACTGCCAGCACCTTGCTCTTGGGTGTGGATGGAAGTGGGGACTGGAGTTCATCCTTCTTGCAGTCTGTTCAGGCTATTATAGCAAAGCACCACAAACTAGGCAGCTTATACATGACAAGAATTTCTTTTTTTGATGACTTGCATTTATTGGATAACTTTTGCATGCAATATTGTACTGTAAAACAGAACATAAAACTATACTACTGTGCAATCTGCAAAAATTATAATACTATATAAACAAGGCATACTATACAAGAAGAAAGACATTGAGGATCTATAAACATGATGTACAAAAAAAATTAAAGACAAATCATATGTCTGAGTGAAGTGCCTCAGTTGTAAGTCCAGATGACGTGGTTGAAGGAGTATCTGTCTATGTCTTGACCTCATAATCTCTTGCCCTGGTTGTCTGCAGTTTGTAAGTGGCATTTACAAATTTGTGGCATTTTTTGAACACCGCTCACCACTTTTTCAGATTGTGTCCAACTTAGGTAAAGCAGAAGGGCCTTCCATCAGTCTGTCGGGTCGCCCCGCAGCACCAGTTGGAATGCCCACATAATAATTTGCAAATAACCCATTCTGCTCCCTGCAGAACTGGTAAAACACGGTCTGTGACCCCTTTAAGACTGTCACTGCTTTAGGACTGTTGTGCTGATGGGAAGGGATAATGTTATGGTTTGTGTCCAGTTGTCCCCCCAAAGCCTCATGCAGTCATGGGGCAGACTTCTAGAGTTTGTGATTAACTCATCATTCACTGGGATTATGGGTGTGAGTGCTACTGGCATCATGGGTGTGAGTACTACTGGGATTATGGGTATGAGTGCTGCTGGCATTATGGGTGTGAGTACTACTGGGATTATGGGTATGAGTGCTACTGGCATCATGGGTGTGAGTACTACTGGGATTATGGGTGTGAGTACTACTGGGATTATGGGTGTGAGTGCTGCCGGGATTATGGCTATGAGTGTTACACCTGGCCTGGCGCAGATAGCCTGAATGCAACTTAAAGGAAACAGACTTGCTCTCTGTCGCCATTGTTGCTGCTACTCTTCCCATTTGCTCTTGCTGTTTTGCTGTTTGCTGCCGCCATGAACTGCTGCCCTCTGCCATGTGCCGCTCTGCCTTGGAGCAAGCCGAGTATGGACTGAAACTTCCACAAACTGTGAGCTAAATAAACTTTTCCTTCCTTCATTTTGGGTGTTGGATATTTGCCCCAGCAACGAGAGAAGAATAACTGAGACAGACTGGCACAAGGGAAAGAAAAGCACTGTGGATCTTTCCTACTGTTTTTAAGTTGTGTTTGTCTTGATTCAGCAGTTGTTTGATTTCTGTAAACCTTTTCTTCTAGAATGCTAACAATGCAGTTTCTAATAGTTTCTTCTTGTTTTTCAATGCTTCTGTGAGAGAACCAGTGTTTGGAGACGCCTACGCTGTCATTTTCTAATGTCGCTCAGTTAATTTCTTTTCAATTCAACATTGATCATCACATTTCAGTTTATCAGTGTTGTGTGCAGAAGGCTCAATTTATTAGGCACTGATTTATTCCTCTGGGGAGTGAAGTTCCCATACCATACTCCTTCATGGCCTATGCATCCGTGATACCTGGTATCCTGTGCCTCGAATGCAGTCCACCAATTTATCTTTTCTGTTCATTATTTCTAAACCTAGACCAAAATATACATTAGAGATGGTTAATGGAAGTGGGTGAATGTTCTAGCTCTAGGTGGTTTCTCTTATTCTATTAGACCTGTAACTGTTACTTGGCTGTGATCATACATTTTCTGACTTACTTTATTTAAGACCTTCTACAATGTCATTTCTTATTTTTTTTTATTAGGTTTGTAGTAATGTTTACATTCCTTGTAGGAAGTACAGGTACATAATCCGTCTTGACTCATGTTTTCATTTCCTTGCCCTCCCCCTTTTTCTACTTCTATTCATCTCTCTTTTATTTTTTATTTATTTATTTTTTTCCAAGCCAAACTATATCCAATTTTATTAAAGATACTCTTGGGACTACCAAAAATCAGAAAACCACTATAAAATCCAATGAAGTCTTCATTTGAGGCTCTGAAGTAGAGAAAGTTTAGAGTGAGGGTTGACATTTCACATTTAGCATGTTGTTTAACAACTTTTCACAAGACAACCCTGACTTTCAGGAAATGAAAATCGCAGAATTATCAATCTGAAGAGCCACAATCTAGAAAAAGAAATCAATTGCTTTGGTGGGACACCATCTCAGTGTTACTGGCAAGTCCGGATTGCCAGACACACTGGTAACATCACTTTTGGGAATCAGATCCCAATAGGTCTCTGGGCTTAAGGGAGTTAAACCTATGCTGATGGCAGAGGAAAGGAGGACATAAAATGAACTGGGAGCTGTCCCGTACCACAAGGCATTTATGCCAAGGTGGCCACATAATGTCAACATCAGGGAATACCTCTTCCTGGGAGCCAAGAGGAAGTCTCTCAAAACCAGCAGGGAAAGGTGCCTTCTCACATCAATCCAGCTTTGGAGACATTGTACTACTGACATATGCTCCTTCCCCCCAAAACAACAATGAAGTGTTCTGTGTGCGAACAACATAGCTTAAAAAAAGTAAAAACAAATTCTGCATTTTTATAAAGCTTGATAAAAATAATATTTCAAACTGTACATTCACCAGAAGTACACAGTTATCAAAAATGTGCACACTTCACTTGGCATCTCCAGCACCTTCAGCTTTTTGTGCCTGGTCTGTTTTGGCATCTCCATTTTCTGCTGGCTTATTCCCATCTTGCTGGCATCAGCTTTTCCCTTTTTCCCTTTGGGCACCTTCTCTCTCTTCTTTACAGGGGCCTTTTTAGGCTTGGGTTTTGGCATTGAGAAGAGCTGGCTTAGCAGAAGACCTCGCGGATCTTCTCTGTGGTTCATCCTTCACCACGGCTTTATCACCTCTAGCATCCCTTTCCACCTTTCTCTTGAGCACGATGGTGATGGAGGTGGGTCACAGGCCCTGGACACGAAATGCAGCAGTGTGCAGCTTTGTGTGCCTCGGGGGTCATCCTTGCTTCTTCACACGGCTCCCCATCTCTTTTTAAAAATTTTTAACTCTTAAAAGAGAGTACAAAATAATATTAAAGCAGAAACATTACAGGTCATACAGAATTTCACTTAACAAAGTAATATAAATTTCACAGTACTTGTTGTAATGCATAGTATTGTGTTCCAACCAGTTATCCATGTTATCAGATATATGTATGTATGTAAAATTGGAAAAAAAGAAAAAAAAAAGAAAGAAGTGTATAAGAAATTAAGAAGAGAAAAAGTACAAACAGGGAAAAAAAGGAGACAAGCTGGATGGTTGGGACGACTGTATTGTGCATTTTCACTGGTCTACGGAAAGGAGCAGATAATGCTGAATTTGTTCTACCATCTCATAAGCCCCCTTTTAGGAGCACATTTGCAGTATGTAATGTTTACATTCCTCAGATAAAGTTGGCACAAGTATGTAACATCCATCTTAATTTCTTTTGCCACCCCCATCCCTCCCTCCTCTTTCCATTTTCAACTTTTTAAAAAAAAATTAAGTTTATTGGTACAATTTAGATATACATAATGATCACAATCATAATATGTACTTCATACCTATACAAAATACATCCTGGTTCCTCTTTTTCAATCCCCTTCCTTCCCTTCAACCCCTCTTTCCAACTTCTCCTTTACAAAAACTTTGTTTTCATTTTATCCTTCTCTTATGGTTTTTAAAAAGTTATTCAAAAAAAAGAGAATACAAAGTAGTAATACTAAAAAATTAGAAATGATACAGAACTTCACCAAACAAAATGAGTTTGACAATCCTTGTTGTATTGCTAAGTGTTGTCTTCAATTTAGTTGTTCAGATTACCTGATATATGCATACAAAATTGGCAAGAGAAAGAAAAAACCAAAAGTTGTAAGAAATTAAGAGAGAAAGAGGAAAAAAATGAAAAAGACAAAAAGATTAAGCACGAACTGCTCCTTTCCATAGACCAGCAAAAACCCACAGTACAATTATCCAAGCTATCCTGCGTACATACATAGATACGTCTCTTTCTCCCACTCCCTCTCCTGTCCTTCTCCTCATTTGAGTAATTCCTTCCTTTTGGACAGATTCATTAACTTCTAACAGTATCTATTGTACCCTTCAGATTTTATTTACTCTTTCAGGTTCTTACTCTAGGGAGACAATATGATGTTTGCACATGTGGGTCTGATTTATTTCACTTATGAGTATGGTCTCTAACTGCATCCATTTAACCAATAAAAGCCTCAAATTTATACTTTTTATAGTATAAGTTATATACTATAATTTATGAGCATTATAAATTTATACTTTTTATATTATAGTATGAATAATACTCCACTGTGTAAAAATTCCTCATCTTCTTTATCTATTCTTCAGTTGATGGGCATTTGGATTTTTCCAATGTTTAGCTATGACATATTGTGCTGATATAAACATGGGTGTATATAAATTATTGTGTTATGTTTTTAGTTCTTCTGGAAAAATAACCAGGAGGAAAATAGCTGGGTTGAATGGGACCTCCAATCCTAGCTTTTTGAGGAACCTCCACACTGATTTCCATAGTAATTGTACCAGTCTACATTCCCCCAATAGTGGAGAAGTGTTCGTTTTTTCCCACAACCCCTCCAGCACTTATTATTGGATGACTTCTTGATGATAGCCCTTCTTTCTGGGGTGAGATGGAATCTCAGTGTTGTTTTAATTTACATTTCTCAAATGATGAATGATGCTGAACATTTTTTCATATATTTATTTGCCATTTGTCTTTCTCTGTCTGAGAAATGTATATTTATCTCAGATACCCATTTTGGGATGAGTCTGAATTTTGGGGGCTTGGGTTTTTTGAAAATTTTCTTGTATTCTAGATAGAAGTTCTTTGTTTGAGAGACAGTTGGCCAATTCTTTTCCTCAATTCATGGGTTTTCTTTGTACTCTGTTGGTAATTTCTTTGGATACACATAAACTTTTTTTTAAGAAAGATGAGATCCAAGTTGTTGATTCTTTGAAGTATTTTCCTTGCAGTGTGGTTTTTGTTCATGAACTCTCTACCTACACCTATGTCTTCATACCTACTTTCTCCTCCAGAAGATTTAGAGTTTCAGTTTTAATATTTAAATATTTGATCTATTTTAACCATAGTTTAGTGCATAATGATAGACATGGGTCTAATTTTAGGCTTCAGCATGTGGAAAGCCAGTTTTTTCCAGCATCATTTAATGAAGAGGCTACGTTTCTTCCAGTGAACATGTTTTGCCTCTTTGTCAAAAGTAAGGTGGCAGAATGTGTTTGTAGAAACATTAGCCAGAGCAATTAGACAAGAGAGAAAAACAAAAGGAATAATTATTGGAAAGGAAAAAGTGAAATTATTATTTGCATATGACATGATACTTTACATATAAAACTGCAAAAACTCCACCACGAGAATTTTAGATTCAATAACCAAATTCAGTAGTGTAGCAGGATAGGGAGTCAAAACTCATAAATCAATAACATTTCTGTGCACAAGCAACCAGTGCATGGAAAGAGAAATTAGGGAAACTACACCTTTTACAATAACATCCAAAAAATGAAATACTTATGAGTCAATCTCACAAAGGCAGTAAAAGATATATACAGTGAAAATTGTGGTATTCTGAAAGAAAAGATTAAGGAGGGTTTTAGAAAATAGAAAGACATTCCCTGCTCCTGAATAGGAAGAATCAACATTGTGAAAATTGCCATACTCCCAAAATTGTTATACAGATTCAATGCAATACTGATTAAAATACCATTAGTATACCTCACAGATTTAGAGAAAACATTCCTAAAATTCATCTAGAACCAGAAAAAACCTAGAAGAGCAAAAGAAACTCTGGGCAACAAAGGAAAGGCAGGAGGCATCACAATCCTTGACCTGAAATTATACTACAAAACTGCTATGATAAAATCAGTAAGATGCTGGAAAAACTGGCTTTTCACATGCCAAAGGCTAAAATTAGACTCATGTCTATCACCATGCACTAAACTATTAAGATGTATCATATACAGGTACAAATTCTGAATGATGAACATGATCATTATACATATCTAAATTGTATCAATGTTTTTTTTTTTCTTTTTGTATTTTAGGACAGGGTCTACAGGGTCTACAGGGTCTCGCTATGTAGATCGGACTTGTAGTGATCTGCCTGTGTTCAGCCTCCCAAAAACTGGAATTAGAGGTCCACACCACTATGCCCAGTCTCAATCACCATCTCAGCATGCCCCAGGGGTGGGGCCGGCACAGCTCACAGGGGATTGAACCCCGGCCGCTGAGTCTGCCTAAGCAGGTGCTTTAATCCACTGAGCTATTGGGTGGTTCTCCAATGATCTTAATTTCAAAAAAGGAATTTAGAGAAGATCTAATGCTACTTCTAATGCTGATGAAACTCTTTAATGAAGTTGAAAGGCAAGCAACTCTCCCAAAGTGATTCCCAGAAGGAGATATTACCCTGATACCAAACCCAGAAAAGGACCGAACCAAAAAAAGGGAACTTCTGGCTGATCTCCCTAATGAACGCAGATGCAAAAATTCTCAATAAGATACTCACTAATAGAATGCAGCAAATCATCAGGGAGAGTATTCACTATGACTGAGGAGGATTCATCCCAGGATGACAGACCTTGCCTTATCCTTCTCATATTATTTTTCTGTTGTTGATACCCACCTTTTCTCTCTGTTTAATTGCTTGCCCTGCCTACTGGTTTCTTTCTATTGGTGTTCCTGGAGTTGTGATTTTCATTATCTCTTCCTAGAATATCCTTCAGAGCATTTTGCAGAGCCGGTTTGGTGGTCATGAATTTCTTTGGTCTTTCTTTGTCATGGCAGCATTTATTTCTCCATTAATTTTGAAAGGTAGTTTTATAGAGTACGTAAATCTGGGTTGGAGGTTGTTTTCTTTTAGATCTTGAAATACTTCACTCCAACTTCTCCCTGACTTAAGGCTTTGTTTGAGAAGTCTGCTGTGATTCTAATGAGTTTTCCTTTGTAGGTGACTTGTTTCTTTTTTTTTTTTCTAACTGCTTTAATATTCTGTTCTTGAATTTCTGAAATCTTGATTATTATATGCCTTGATGGAGATTTATTTTGATCATGGCTATTTGGAGTTCTAGACACCTCACTTACTTGTATGTCAAATTCTTTATTCATGTTTGGCAAGTTTTCTGCCATCACTTCTGCGAAGAGGTTTTTTTTTTATGGTGTTTGCACTATTTCTGGTTTTATCATTGACTCTGCTCAATCTTACATTATTCTTCTTTTCTTCATCTTGCAACTGTTGGACTGCTGTTTCTTGGTCCCTTGCTATTTTTCAGATATCTTTCTTTTCATTGCTAACAGAAATCCTGTCTTCTAAGTCTGATATCTTTGCCTTCATTGAATCTGTTGTGTACACTTTCAGTAAAATTTTTAATTTCCTGGATGTCTATTTGGATCTGTGTCATGGCTCCCATTTCTTTCCTATATTGGGCATTCATGGTTTCTATCAATTTCCTAATCTCTTCTCTATCTTTTTTTTATCTCTGTCTACTTTAGATTTGTTGGGCATGCCTTTCATTCTGATCATCATTTCTTGTTTTATCTGAGAGGTTTTTTTTATATCCACCTACATTTATTAAAATTTCTGCTGCTATCATTTTAGAAAGTTCAACTGTGTGGCTTTCAGCTTCTCTGTCACATTGAGCTCTGGACTTGTCTTCTGTGGGCTCAAGGTCTGGATTTGCATTTTTCTTTCACATTCTGTCATTTTTTTTGAAATAGTTAAGAGACTTTATTCTAATAGCTATAATTACAGTGCTTGTCAAAATGAAAACTGAAAACAAGTATACAAAACGATTGATTCCTAATCGTGTATTGAAAGCAGTAAGAGGTTCCACAACACCAAATAAACCAGTTCTGAAGTTTCCCAAGGTAAATTTAACAGCTCCAGCTTCTTCAGTGTTGATCAAAATACAAAAGAAAAAAGTAGAGGTCGTCTTTTCTGATGGCAAATCGGACCCTTGCAGGCTGAGGGAGGAAGCTACTTCACACATGGAGGTGGGGGTGCTCCGGGACTGTGGTCTGGAGTGGACCAACCGACCCAGCTTGCACACGCTCCTGCTGGTGAGACCCAGACTCTGACCAACACAAGTCCTGAGCGGGCACTAGGAATAGGCTGCCACTCCAGCTGCACACTGACCAAGGGGGAGGGTGGGCCCCGGACCCCTCTTAACCCTCCCTGCTACCCCAAGGTGACCATGTGAGCATGAGTACAAGCACATGCTATGGAATGCAGGTGACCCAAAGGCAGGCGGGCCACAGGGTCTCGACTGTGACCATGCAGTGGATGGCATTTGTTCATCACATCTCTGGAGTTCCCAGAGGAACAGCTGAGCTGATGATCAGGCCGAACCGCTCTAGGAATAGTCTCCCTTCTATGCGCTCAAGTGTTCTCCTCACCTTGTAATTTTTAATTATTTTTAAAAATGCACTGAGTTTGGGCTATACACCAACCACCAAATGGATCCTGACACCAATCTACAGCTCAGGGGCTCCTGGAGGCCAGGTGCCCATGCACCCAAATCCCTTCTCAGTACTAACAGTGAGTTGATTTTCTTTACAATAAAAAAGCTGAGTAATATTGCATAGGAGTACCAGAAACTGCCTCAGCGGAAACAGAAACTATTTACATTAAATAAAAACCTGGCTGCAGGCTGTGTCTGCACATGTACAGCACGATGCATGCACACTGTGACCAACCCATGGAGACAGCTTCTGGCACTCAGGACCACAGAGTCGCAACGTTTGCCACATGAGAGGAAAGCAGAGGGCAGAGAAGGAGGAAGTGAGGGGAAGGGGAGTTCTGGTTCACTTCTGGTTCTGGAGCTGACTGGAGAGCCAGTCCAATCCTTCATAGAGCCCGTCCCCACTGGTGGCACAGGTGGCCTGAGTGTACCAGTTCCTGTGGTGTAGAGAGTGCAGCCCCAGCTTGTCTGTGATTTCAGCTGCATTCATGGCATTGGGAGGTCCTGCTTGTTGGCAAACACGAGGAGGACACGTCCCTGAGCTCGTCCTCAGCCAGCATCCTCATGAGCTCCTCACGGGCCTCATTCACACGCTCTCTGTCGTTGCCATCCACCACAACGACCAAGCCTTGGGTGTTCCGGAAGTAGTGGCGCCACGGTGGTCGAATCTTGTCCTGACCACCCACATCCCACATGGTGAAGCTGATGTTCTTGTATTCAACCGTCTCCACATTGAAACCTGTGGTAGGAATGGTGGTCACAATTTCACCAAGCTTCAGTTTATAAAGAATAGTCGTCTTTCCAGCAGCATCCAAGCCCACCATGAGAATGCGCATTTCTTTTTTGCCAAAGAGGCCCTTGAAGAGGTTTGTGAAGATATTCCCCATGCTTGTGGATGCGTGGAACAGACACTGGCTAGAGACCTCAGCGGTAGCCGCTCCGAGCCAGGCGTTGGTTTTGCTCCCACAAGATCACATTCTGTCATTTTTTATTTGTTAAATTTTTATTTATTTTCTAGGCTGGTGTTTTGGATTTCTTACAGTAGATAGCTTAATCAGGAGTAGTGATAAAGGGAGAAAAACTGATTACAGCATGTATGTCATCCTGGATAAAGTAGTACAAGTAGCATTCAGAATTGCTAATTGCTGACAATAACATCTGGCATAGCCTAGCAACTGAACAACTGTGGTACCTATTAATTTGGTACCTTTAACCATAAAAGCAGGCTCTATAGTTATAGAATGGAATTCAACATATGGCAGGACCTTGTATGCAATGTTTCCCCTGGACAGATTAATTTTACTTGCTGGCTGTGTGGTCCCTTGAGAAACAGTGTCTTGCCGCTGTGGGCCTATTCCTGCCAGTGCTGCTGCTGCTGTTGGGCCACTGGAGCCACACCTGCTGGCACCCCTGGTGCTGCTGGGATGCGTTGGGCCCACAAGCACCCCTGGTCCTGCTCCAGAAATTTATTTCATACAGCTCTGAGAGCTAGGACATCCAAAGGCACAGCGCTAACAGTTTTGGTGTCTGGTGCGGATCTGTTCCATGGTCCTCAGATGGCCTTTGTGCTGTCACATCATATGGAAGAAGAGGAGGGAGCTCTCTGCTGTCTCTTCTTTTAAGGCCTCAAATTCCATGCAAAAGGGCGTTGTCCTCATGCCCTTATTTCTACTCCAATGCCCACACCTGAATACCTTCAAATTAAATCTAAATCTTAAAATATGAATTTTGGATGGACACAAACATTCATCTTATGACAAGTTTTAAGTCCAGATATTTTATATTCAAGGAGGACAGGTACTGACATCCTGAGTGAGCTGAAACAGTTCAGCAGAGAAACCTGGGGCTTAGGACCACAGATTTCCTGGGGTTTAATAAAAATCACACCTCCACCCCATTTCACTCTTGTCTTCCTTGCAGAAGTGGGCTGCAGAGTAGTGGGGGTTCAGGAGCGCAGAGCTCATCCCACACTCATGACACTGTATCTAATTAGGTTACCATGAGCATATACTCTTTGGAAACAAGTGTGTGGATCAGAACATCATAGTGAGGGAGGCATAAGTTCAGGGACAGTGGTTTTTCCTTCCACCTACTTAACAGAGTCATTATTTTTCATAAATTCTGTTGGGAGCAATTTGTATTTATAAATAGGAGTGATGACAATAATTGGCTGGCAGAGTGATTTGGAATTAAGAGGCTTTTTATCAGAGAAAACTGATTTGCAGGGTCATAAAATGCTTCAGTTAAAATTGAAATGTAAAGGGGGAAGAATTGTCACTTAAAAACTTTTAAGTGTGAAAGAGAGATGAACTAACTGAGTGCAGGTGGGCATAGGGCTCAGTGCTATAGAGCGCCTCAAGCAGGTGGGTAAAAATGCGATATGTATCTCAGGAGAGTTGCAGCGTATGGGACTTGGGTGTGTGTCTTGGATACTTTTTGGTTGCTGTGGGAAAATACTCACCACCTCCAAGTTAAAGGAGGAAAAGTTTATCTCATCTCAGTATGTAGAATTCATTTTCAAAGAGCTGGAAAGGTCAACACTGGTCTGTAGACTACCATCACTGGATTATCCTAATGACTTCTTCTTTTAACTTATCTAATTTTTGCCCTGCGATAAAGACTGTGGAAGAGAAAGAAAGTGGCTCTGGGGATAGGATTTTCCTGCTCACAAGTTCCTGTGAAGGTAGAAAAATAATTCGAAGTAGATGTTTACAAGGACAGGATTTTAATCCGTACAAGGCTGAGGCCGGGGGGGTGGGGTGGGGCGTGGCAGAAGAGACACAGCATTTTCATGTAGGCATGAGGCAGTGAAGCAGCAATTATTCCTTTCCCTTTTATCCCTTCTAGGCTACAAGCCTATTGGTTGTTGCAACCCAAGCCTTCCCACCACCCACACCTAGACCCACGGCAAACCCATCAGTGGACTAACCCAGTTATCGCACCCAGAGTTCTGTATCGCACACCCATCACCCAGCTACCTCCCCAAAGCCCCACCTGTGTACGCCTGAGGCTTCAAGGGGGCATCTAGACATAAGCCATAGCAGTGTAGATGGAGGCTTTGTTATTGTGAGATGCTTTGTGCGCATGTGAACCAACGTGATGTAGACAACTTTCACAACAGCAACTAACACTGTGAACCAAATAAAATTTCTTTACGTGTGTCAGTTCCCTGGAGAAGGTGCTATCACCCCATTTTACAGACAAGGCAATGAACCCACATAGGTGTACGTCACACTACTAACTGGAGGGAAGGGATCTGTGTTGTGCTGAAGGGGCTCACACAGCCTGCTTTAGCCAGTCGTTCACACCTCGTTTCAATTCTTCCTCTAAAAAATCATGTCAGTGTCTGGAAGTGGCCATTGTGGGAGAATTTGTATCATAGGGCTCGGTGAAAGTGACAAACCACGTGGTTATTTTGTTTTCTCCAGATCTGGTTGCTAAACATGAGCATACCACTGGATAAAGTTCCAACTCAGGTAATTTGACTCAAATACATTGTAGAAAATGTGCGTGCTTTCAGGCCAAGAATTGATAGTGTTAAATTTTTCAAACTGTCAGAGTCACTTTTATTGAGCTATTTGCTACTTATAGCCAAATACAGTCTGATTCCTTGCTCCTCCTTACGGGATTTCCGTGTGGATTAAGTGAGATAGTGCATTTGGTTGGCCTGCGTAAGGTGACTGAATAACGGCTAGCACAGCCAAGAAGAACACACAGCAGAGGCATGATCCTGCTATCCTTGTAGCCATCTACCTCAAATTATCTTTCTTTTTTTTTTACCAGAACTAGTGAGTTGCAAAACCTATCCCAGAGCCACTTTATTTCTCTTCCACAATCTTTATCCCAGGGCAAAAATTAGATGAGTTAAAAGGAGAAGTCATCAAGATAACCCAGTGACAGTAGTCTACAGACCAGTGTTGACCCTTCCAGCTCTTGAAAACAAATTCTGAAAAACTGAGAACTTTTGTGTTCCTTAGGATGTTGTCCTACTGGGTGTTCTCACTGCCCACCCACCAAGGGGCCCTGAGGAGTGAGACTGCACTGAAACCAGCAGGCTATATGTAAAGTGTGACAGCGTTTGGCAAAACTCAGAGTGGAATAAGAGATGTAGCTCGTCCTCTGACTTACATGACAAAGATTCATAGTCCTTCCTCACCAGGAAGGGGATCTTCACGGTCATGGGTAGTCAAAACATCATTCACTGCTGTGAAAACAGCAAGAACAATGAGAGAAAGCGCACCCTACAATGGCTGAGTGCCAAGTATATGCCAGGCGTTTCCTTGGATATTTACATATACTATTTTATTTCATGATACCAATCACCCTCTGGCTGACGTGCAGGAATGGTTCACACCTTTGTTAGAGGAAATGAGGAGTTTCAGATGTTGGATAACTGATAGGAGGTCACAGAGGACACAAGTGGATGATGAAATCTTGTGCCTGTAATGGTTCCTGGACAACCTCAGCTTGTGCTCCCATGCTGAGGAGTTTCTTTGATGGGGACCCAGGGGTGGCCCTGGGGCTACACGTTCAGAGAAGGACTTCTAGAAGAGAACTCCTCTTCAACTATCATGCTCATGATACCCTTTGACCTCCAGGGCCCCATCCTACTACCATGGCTCTGGGTCACTTAATACAACCTACCGTCAACGCGGTCAACATTTTCGTGCTGTCCTTTCCCCACTAGTTTCCTCTAAATCTAATGACCTGGTTGTATTCTGGTCCTTGCCTGTGTCTTCAGGGTGGCCAAGCTGGATACTAGAGGTCCAGTCTACCTTATATGGTAAGCTGCAAACACCAGCGCCTTGTCTCCAACGCGCACACTCAACAAGAGACACGTGAACACTGTATCATGATCGAAGAGCTAGGCATTAGATGTTTAAAGAGGGAGGCTTAAAATATTTTATTGGAGAACATACACTGATATTGAACAACACAAATCTATAATGTCTGTCTATATAAGGATAATATAAATTCTTATAATTTGAACAGTCACTGCAGTAAACAAATAAATTCATTTTAACATGGGGAATTATCCATAAAGTATATTTTTCAATAATTTATTCATTTGCTTAGGAATATGTACATTCATTTCTTAAAAAAGAAAAACAGAAAACCAACATGATTTTTTTCACCACATCACATCGTAAACAAATGGACCTTTAAAAATGGCATGTAGAAAATTCAGAAACACTTAAATAGCACATTCCGAGGATACCGAGTCCATGTAAAAGGAACGGGATGCTTGAAGCCATTCTAGACAGCCTGGGTGTTGTGGATACGCATCAATACAGAATGGTGCAGATAATTCAAGTATAACAATTCACACGCATAAACATTTTAATCTGATGCAGGAGAGAGTTCTCCCTTGTACAGCACAGAGCACGTTCTAAGCTCTCAGCATGTTTCAATTTTTTTTTTTTTTTAAACACAGAAGAGAAGAAGGTAATGAGATCATCAGATCAGTTGATTAAATACCAAACCTGGACACATGGACATCGCTCACAGATGTTGGCTAGCAAGAACGGGCATTCATGGGGGCCACACTTGTCACATAACCGTACAGCCTTAAAGCAGCTGGGAGCCTCTGGTTGCTTTGCTGGCAATGTGGAAAGGTGTATTCCGAGCAGCTTGAAGGAGAGTTCAAGCAGAAAAGCTGCAGCAGACCAGGAAAAGTCACAAGGTTCACACTTAAAAGGAATCAGCCTTATTTACTAAAATGCAGTTTAATTTCACAGAGAAAATGGCTTCAAATCTGTCTTCCTTGCCCTGGCAAGTGGAGTCCGCATAACCGCCAGTTGATTGTAAAGTGCAGCTCCAAGCCTTTTGCTCTGGCTGCTGCTGGCCCCACCCCTGGGCTGACAGCGAACCGCAGGGCTCCCTTCCATATAATGTGAGCCCTGCCTTCACCTGCTCTGCTGTTCCCTCTGCGCAGGTCCAGAGGCACCCGTTGGGGCAGCACAGTGATGCAGTGGTTCTTTGCATTTCTTGGTAAAACAAAACTCTTCTTTGAAAGTGTGTAGCACAATATTTTCTTGCTACAAATAATTTAACTTTTAATAACACTGAACTGTATTGTATATAACTTTCTTATTAAGACATCCAAGGCATTTGGCTAGTCTTACGAATTTGTACCTGTGTTTGATGAGAAACAAATCTCCTTTCTTCTTCCTTCCTTCCTTCCTTCCTTCCTTCCTT